>NW_020799142.1:19804596-19881440 GCF_003259725.1 Athene cunicularia
TGGAATTTCAGAAAGTTTTTCACCCTTTCCTTCGTTGGGGGGGAGGTTGGGGTGTGAGAAGCAAAACCAAAACCCCAAAAATTCTGTAGCTAGAAAATAAAATCTTCTGCCCAGCAAAATGAAGGACAAGAGGAGAGGCAAAGCTCCAGAGCTCCTCAGTTCTTTTGGCTCATTTCAAGGCTTACAACATAATAGCACAGAGAAAAGGGATTTTGATGTCAGTGATGCTTGCTTATATTTTGTGGAAGACTCAGGAATTACATTTGAACTCCTGAGGTCTAAACCCAGTGAACTTTCACAGGGATTAAAAAACACTGGAAAATTGTTTTGTGAAAGTGTAAACTGTGTGCTTATAGAAACACTTTAACAAGAAAAGTCTGTTTGAATAATATGAAAATATTTGGGCCTTTTTGTTCAACGCTTATCTGAAAAACCTATTAAGATGAGCTGGTTTGGAAATGCCAAATGTTCTGCCAGGTAAGATAACTGACAGTCACCTGAATCATAGGTCTAGTCACTACTAAAAAGTTAAACTGGGGAAAAATTTTTAAATTACATTGCCTTGTTAGAATGCAATCCTTTATATATTAGTCAGTTCTGTAGTTCGGAGCATTTTGTCATTCACTGGTGTATTGGCATACCAGCTACCTTTCTCTTATTGTGATTCAGACGGAACCTCATTTATTGCACTTCCAATGCAGCACACCCACCTGCTTTTTTTTCATAAGGAATCTGAAACACAAATATAAAATCCTCACCTTGCTTTTGATAACTAAAGATTCATCAGTGTCTCTCTGTAGCATTCACTTTCTTCTTTTGATAACCAAATTTATTTAATTTCTTCCTTTATGTCTAAAATTTTAGATGCATATTTATAGAGACAAATGATTGATCTTGGAAGAAATCTTTTAGTATTTTCCTGTTGCATCAGCTGCTATATATATATATATGTATCACAAGTGAAAGGTTCCTATTTTAGAATACTTTAATTATTTTAAAATACATGGTTACAGTTGATGTTTAGTTAATTGGTCAGTGCTAGTCATTTATACCTCCCCTAGGGGCAATGGATAGAAAGAGATAAGGATGACAAAGGTGAGCAGGACATGAATTTGAGAATTAGATTAATTGCCCCTTGTTATCTGTCTCTGGTTCTGAGAGTGAGAGTCAGGATAACTGGTTTAAATTAGACACTTGACTTTTAGAAAGCTGAAATAAGTTATTGCACTAAACTTTCTAATCTTTGTATCAGTTTACATTTTTCAAGACTTTAGCACAGCAAGAAAGCAGTATTAAAATTTTAAAAGTTTCTGTTCAGGTTTGCTGCCTTTTGATTCACTTGATTTTTTGAAAGTAGTACTATATGAAAATTTACAAAGATTAAAATCATTTAAGTATTAGCATGTTTCTGGTATCTCTTCCATGTGACACCTGCTATGTATGCTAATGTGTCATCTGCACAGAACTGGTTTGCTTTAGGGTATGCAGACCTCATCCTGCTCTCACAAGCAAAGCTGGTGTAAGACAGAAATTTGCTTTCACATGTACTACTGCCAGACATTGCCTCAGTTTGCTCTTGGACCCATTGTGAGTTTTCCAGATACCAAGCTGGAGCACGTCTAGTAGGAGAATACCTAAAGGCATGATATTGTCACTACACTTGCATAATACCTTCAGAAGCATGCTGATGAGTTCAGTTATGGTATGCTTAGGATGGTATAAAGCTTCAGATGCTAATATTATGAAAAGATCAAGATACTTTATGGAAAGAATGAGTTGAATTTTGAGAGGTGAAGTAATAGTTTTAGGATTAAATTCAAAATTCAAGGACTAAGGTACTAGTGCAAGCTGCTGCTATAAACTGAAAGATGAGCACAGCAGTTGCCAGTGGCAAGAAGAAAATGAAGAATCTGAGTGATGAACCTTCTCATAAAATAACTGCAAGCAACCGTTTTAATGCATCTTGGTTTTCCACTAGATGGGAAAGAAATAGTAGTATGAACTATGAATCAGTGAGACTTCCTCTCAAATCTTATGTACAGCTCTAGTAATTGCATTTGGAGAAAGATGAACTCAAACTAGAATGGATGAAAAAGAAGAGGGCAAGTATTCGGTTTTCTGAACAAAAAGTAGAATAGACTACTTGGGCACGGTTGGTAAGATGTGAGTCCCATCTATAAATACTCCAGAGAGAAATACCAAGGCCCAGGAGCTTTTGGAGCTGGTAGATAATTTTGTACTAAGTATTAGTTGATTTACTAATTAGTTGCTTACATTTAGACTGAAATTTAAAATAAGGTTCAGAACTGTATATAAGACCAGTGATCTTCTTGAAACCATATCCTTATCTTGAAGGTTTGATGAAGAGAGGAAGTCTAACTGTTTCTGAGATGGCTTGATTTGTTCGTAAGGAGTTAAATGATGTGAGATTTTACAGTAGCAGGGGAATGAATTCAGTATCTCAGGGGGCCTTTTTTTTACTAATGTAGTTCAGAAACCATGAAGAATTATGATGGTTCTTTGCTTGTTGTTCATTATCTAGAAAGGCTTCATCTTGATCAAATTGCCTTCTCTCACCTTTCTTCTCCTTCTCAGTAACTTAAATCTCCTGCATATACAATGCTACTTAGATTCTTCTATACATGGCAGGCAAGCAATTTCAAACCATTTTAAGAATACTGATGAATTTATTGCATCTAAATTGTGAAACAGACCTTGCTTAATTCAGCAGAAGGATTTTACAAATGGCCTGTGCTTTCTTTTTACATTTGTAATCACTGTATATGATTTACTATTTTACACATCTCATTGAAGAGTTTGCATTTGTAAGCCTGTGGCTTTGACTTCTTATAAATCTCCAATAAAGTGCTGTTTCCTGTTTTATTTCTAGCCTGTCTATATGTGATTCACAGTAACATCTGTGGTAAGCTCAATTTAAGTACTAAAATACCTTGTGAGATCAACATTCAGGTTTCTGTTTTACTGGTTTCATTGGGATATTGCGTGTATTGGGATATTGTCTTAATTTGAAAATATTTTCCATGGTTCGGTTGAAAATTGTTATGAAAAAGGCCTCACTCCTCTCCTTTGCATTTTTCCATTCATATTTTTTTAAGGATAACTGTAGATTCCTAATCAGCTCTACTAAGGACCTCATATGATCGGTGTCATACTACTCACCTTTTCCTGGAGGAACGCAGTAGCAGAATTTTGCTACACACAAGGAGCCCATGAATAAGATTATGGCTGAAACAAGAAATAGTTATTACTGGATGGTACTATGCAGTAAAAATCTGTGAAATATTACTTAACTTTAAAATCAGCTGGGCTCTAGACTATTTCAGCAGTTTTGTTTATTTGTGTAGCATTTGTGGGCATTTTAATTTCAGTGATTAATATAATACACTATGATAGAAATTACTGAAATTATGGCAGTGCAATATATAAATCACACTAATATACATACTTGTTTTAGGACAAACAGTTGAATATTCAAGGTGTGGAGTGGTCAGCAACACAGTGTTTCTTCCATTCAGTGAAATACTGAATAGACCAGGAATACATAGTTGTAACAAGTATGAAAAACAGAATCAGCATTCAAAAATAGTTTACTTCTGTGAAAATATAAGACAACATGTAATGAATTTGAGAGAGAAAAAATTAAAATACAAAAAGAACATATTATTTGTACAGGCCAAACCAAGTGTAGATAGGATAGAAACACAGAAGTATACAAAAATAGGTATTTGTATCAATAATAAAAATATTTTAAACTGCATCAGGTAGGATCAGAAGGCTTGTGATCTCCATATTTCAGAGTATAAGCCAGCTGATCCAGGGAAGGAAAGTAAGTTGTCAATCTTTACATCATTATGTATTAAGACATTTTTTTTAAAGATGTCTGAAAGCATTTGATTACCATAAAACATACTTTGGTTAGCTGGACCATGTTTAGGGTTTTATGGAAGTAAGCTCATAATTGTGTGTAGTAACATTAGACAAAACAATGTTCTCGTTTTAAAAAGTTTATCTTAGCTTTCCTTTGTCTTGCCATGTTTTCATCCAGCACAGGCTCAGCTGAATAGCCTGGATGTCTCTTCTTTCTCTCCTCAGAACCCTGGAATTGGCGTTAGTTTACTATTGCCCTTAGAGGCCTTCAACATCCCTTTAGATGTGGAGTCCATAACTAGTTGTCCCTGGAAAGTCAAGTGCTCCTTGGTGTCCAGCAGGAGCAAGGATGGAAAGTCAATTTGATATTGAAAAAGAGAGCGTAGTCTGCTGCTTCTCATGTGGCATAAGAAAAACCAAAATAATAAAAAATAAATTAAAGTCAGGTTTGAAGGAACTTGCGGTGGCTCTAAAAGTTATTCACAGATGTAAGAAAAGCACCAGAGGTCCTTTTGTGGATGTGGTATTAAGGTGTCTCTTTTCTGAATAAACCAAAGCAAACAAGAAAAAAACAACCAAACAAAACTGCAAGCAAGATGAAATTTTCAGTCTAGAGGGAAAAGATATGAAATACTCATATGAGAAGACTCATTAGAGAGAAATTATTCCACCCACATATGAAGATGCAGGTTCAAGTGTTAGGTGTGATGTATGACTCAGGATCAGTTATAGCTCTTTTAAATATGATCAAAATACAAAGTTTTGACAAAATTTAACTTCACTGACAATTTAATCAATTTCATATGTAAAATAACAATAAAAACAGAGGAAGAAACTACTGAATTTTTGTATTTATTTAGGGACTCACAGTGCTAATGAGAATTTTTAAATGTTTTTGACATGTGATTTTTTTTCCCAGAAAAGTCCAGTTCTCTTTAAGTTATTTGCATTTTTTCATTAGTAAAAAAGAAAAGCCAACAAAAATCGGTATAATTATTTAAAGTGAAAAATATCTCAGTTTCTAGGCATTACTGATATCTGTGGTACCCACAGAGAAAATACTTTTCAAAATTAATTTAGGCAAAATAGTGGTTTATTACACAACACGAACAAGACCACATTAAGATTGCTCTCTTTGTATCTTCATTGTAGCACACTTTTTTGTACCTGGCATGTGACACACCACCATGACAACTAATCTGGAAAGCCCTCAGTATTGCCAATAACATATAGCAGGCTGAAAAAATGAACTTGCTTTTCTGAGAAATAAAAAAGCAATCATTACTTGGACTGAGTTAGTGAAAGGTATCAGTTGCTGAAGAAAATCAGTTAAGAGTTTTGATGGAACACTTCACATGCATGCTATAAACAAATGTCAAGAATAGAGTAGTAGTAGCATGAATGAATCACACTGAGAAAGATTAGGAAAAGATCTATTACAGGGTGATAGTGATAGTATACTGTATACACACAGGGTCAGATATTTTGACATGGGAAAAGACCTTGATAGTATTTTAGATGGCTAAATATTTTGGGGAATTTTAACCTCCTTATTGGAACTTTTAACTTCTTTGTTGTAGGTTTTTTAAAGAAAATGTTGCTATTCCTATTATTCTGTGTGTCATTAATTTGGAAACATTTTGAGACATACCAATGATAAGCAGTACCGTTCCTACTAGTTTTATTTTTTTTTGTTTCCTTCAGTTCTCATGTGTAAGCATAAACCCTGGTAGAGAAAAGAACTCATTTGTGTGGGAGAGAGCACCTATTCAAGTAACAGCACTAATGGAAGGAGCAGTGTAAATTGCTGGCAAAGCAAATTGATTTTAGCATGAATGTTCTCTTCTTCAAGGTCATTCTGGTATAAACGTCCTTAGCAGCTGTCTGGCATTATACATTTCAGTTAATGTATATTGTTTATTAGCAAGGATTACTCTTTATTAGTGTTGCTCAAGCATATTTATATGCAAATAACATTGGGTTGGGGCGTGCAGCGTCTGTGCTAGAGAACATAGTAAAGTTCTTTCCCTGTCCATGTGTGCTACAACACATGACAAGTTACATATCCTTACACGAGACCGTGGCAATGGAGGACTGGACACAGACACAAAGGGGACATTGCGCAGTGTGGCATCTCCTCCTTGGCTTTGCTGCAAAAATGCTGGAGCACTGCACGGCAGCTGGGACTGTGTGACCATCTTGATGAAATACATACAGCACGGGGCGATCTTGTCCCTTCCCTCTAAATAAATCTGTGTCTAGATTAGCTGTAACTGATTAGTAGGGTAATTTTAGAAGCAGTACTTTATGGTAGAGTATGTCTGTCTTGTGGTGACTCAAAACTCTAATTCAAACCCACAGTGTAGAGATAAATTTCTCCATATCAGAAAAGAAGCCAATGATGAGCATGCAAATTTCTCACTTCTAAAGAATGGGGATAAAGAATTCTTGCTTCAGAGGTGCAAAATAGCACGTAGAGAGGTTAAATCAGACTTCCATATTCATTATACATTGTTGAATACTCCTATGCAAAATTACTATCCTCTTATTTGTGGAATGCACGTTGTACATGTAGCCTCATGTAATCTTTTGCCACTTTACAAAGCAAAGACTAATTTAAATTCCAGAGGATGGAGCAGCTTTCAATTATACAAGTTAAAGGATATGTGCTGCCATTTGTAAGGAGTGCGTGTACAGTATAATTCATTTAATTGCTCTACAGAGATGCTGATCCTAGTTAAGACTTCATTGGCTTTTTCATTGAAAACAGTTAAAATTGCCTAATTAAGTATGAAAAAATGAATAAAAAATTAAATTAAGACTCTTTACATAAGTAAACCAAGCTCCTACCAAGTTTTAACTCACCTATAAGCCTAGGAGGGGTTTTATCCTTCTGTGTCTCAAGGCCTTATCCTCTTCAGCTGAGACAGTATGGGAGGTCTGAGGGGCAAAAGTCTTAGTCAGGAGATGCTTGTCCATTTGCTGTTTAGGCAACTTCTCCATTTTGTGGGTCTTGGATGTATCATGCAGTTTAGTACAGTACAATTCTGAGTATATTAGTTTGGGACTTTTTTCCTTGAAACTTATGCTATCCAAAAAGACTTCTGAAGAATGGAAGCAAACAATACAGAAGACAGGACAGAAGACTAATAGGAACAAGAAGACAAAATGCACAAGATAAATGAATTGAGGTCCTCTGAGTCTTCTGGGGCCTGTCACCTCTCTTCCCCCACTATTTCCTGATGCCATGCCTATTTTTCCAGTCCGCTTCTCTCCTCCCTTCATTCCTCCCGAGCAATGCTTTCTACTTAATTATCTCCACAGATTTTAGCTTTGTTCTTCAGTCACTTCATAAGCATACACATCAATCTGTTGCATACTAATACAGCATAGCCAGTTTCTGAAATTCCACACCTTAAACTCTCTCCAAATGCATCAGTAGAGACGTAGATCAACACTTTGTACAGTTTCCCTGTGTGCTGCATGGAATGAGGTAAAAATTATAGTTGTGTACTTTCATAACTCCTGTATAGTTTGGAATTCAGGGAACACATGAAAAGGTTGAGGTTTGGCTTCTAAAACTTATATATTGATGTGGATATTAGCACTGCCACTAAAGACAGTTTCTGTAATTTATAGTTGTGCTGTCACATGAAATAATACTAAATGAACTAATATTTGTGTGGGGTTTCTGACGTATGAATAAAATGTTATCCTTACAAAATACGTAAAGCTTAAGTGGATACTTAATTTTCATTTTCTAGGTGCCTTTAGAGAGTAAAAAAGTGTGGGCTTTTTCTGATTCTTCCTTTTATTTTCCTGACAGTACAAACAAGTGGAACAGTACATGTCTTTCCACAAGTTACCTGCTGAAATGCGCCAGAAGATCCATGATTACTATGAGCACCGCTACCAAGGCAAGATCTTTGATGAAGAAAACATTCTGAATGAGCTCAATGATCCACTCAGGGAGGTAAGATTAAAATACATGGGTAGTTCTTCATGGTACAGAAAACATTGATGTCTTTGCTGTTTCTGTGTTGAAATGTTCTTTCTGATTCTGTTAATTGATTTAAATCAATTCTGTAAATTGATTTAATCTCATTTGACCTAGTCAATGAATGAGCAGAAGTATGAATTTTATATGAAATTGACACAAAGAAATAAGCAGATTTACACTCTGTTCTGTAGCAGTCTGTCAGAGTCCCTGCCACCCAAGGATGTCGAAGAGTAAAATCCTGTCCTTATTTGTTGAGAGAAACTCATGGTATTCTGCCATTCTTTAAAATAGAGAGGGGCTGGACTAGAATGGTCCTGGATGAAAGGTGTTTTCTGCTCTACCCACTTGCTAACTACACATCTGTGCAGATGAAACCACTGAAAGCCACCAGTGAAGAGAGGGCTGCTTTATTTCATTCTATGAATTAGCTTACTTGGTTAAAATGGTCTTTACCTGAGATGAGGAAGCTAGGATGTAAAACCTGTTAAAATTCTCTTTTGTTAAAACTGTAGTCTGTATTCCAGTTTGGGGGGTTTTATTACGTTTTATTACGTTGTGCTATGTTGTGTAACCTTATGTTACATTGCGTTACATTATGGGCAGAAACAGTTGGAATTTTCTTTGGCAAGGTGCTCGTGTGGGAGGAAGGCAGTGTTCATCTTGCTGTAACAGCAATAGCTGCTTAATGGGAATATAAATTTGACTGTCTGCTGTTGGGTGGTTCTGATGCCTGACCTGTTCAAGGATGTTTGTGTTATCCATTGGTTATATCCTCTACTGAAGGAAAAAAAAAAAAAGGAGAACAACCAAGTTGAAAAATTCAGAGAGAAGAATAAGCGTAAACAGGGAAAAAAATTAGAAAAGGGGAGAATAAATGAGAAGCAGGCTGATATGTGATGAAATCTGTGTAATTTTCAACTAATGCCTTTTGGTATCCTCTGTCATGAGAGGAGTGGTGCTGCCTATGTCTGTCAATATATGTGTGTACATATATATATATATATATATATATATAAAATGTATATATAACACCCAACAGAACACAGGAGGGTATGTACTTTTGAAAAGATATGTGAAAGTTGGGGTTTTTTAACAAGTTTTGTGGCATAAGAGCATAGGTCTGTGATGGATTGTCTGTACAATTGAATCTTGCTCTTTGTTGTGAAGGGAAAACATGTCATACAATCCATTGCCAAAATCAATCAAGTTCCGTATTTAAATAGTTATAAGAAACAATGCCTTTCCCGCTCTCAGGCTCTGAGGACAGCTGGCACAGTTTTGCCGTGTCTGTGTAACAAAAATCTGATAGTGACCTCCTTCCTTACAAACTGCCAAGTGGGAATGGTGAATTATACCCCAAATTGCTGGGTCATTGCTAGATAGTTCAAGTCAAAATCAGGCCAAACCATGATTGTTCTAACAATTTAACAGTACAGATGACTGAATTCCAGTTCATGGACCAATTTAATTCCCTAACATAGACGTAGCCTGAGTCCTTTGGTTATATTGTGAATTTGTAAGTGTTTTGGAGGGCTCTGGCTTCTGCACTGTCTCTGCCAGTTTACCCTGTGGCTCTTCTTGGTAGCTTTTGAAATGTCATGGTGACAATGTACTATACAAATCTATCATGTAGGACAGAAAACTGTGGGAATTTTCCCTAGAGTACAGTGACAATCAAAACATGAATCTTGGTCAGTATGGAACTTTTGGTTTGTTAAAAGATCAGAAGCACGTACTGACACATCAATGGCTGACATCAGAACAGTTTCAGCTGTTTCCACTTTTAAGGAAAGCATTTCTCCAGAAATGAAGTCTAATAACCTTCCATTGCAAAATTTTTACTAACAACAAATTTCAGTTATGGCACTCTAATTACCTGTCTTTGCCTCCTTTCCTTCCTCCCTCTTTGTTTCCTCCCTTCCTCCCTCCTTCCCCTACCTGTCTGCTTCTCTTCCTTTTTTCTTATTGCTTAAGAGCAGGAAGGCAAATCTGGTCAAGCATAAAAACTAAAAAGCACTTTTATGGAGAGATCAAGCTTGGAAAATTTCAAAAATACATGAGCCACTAAAAACATGGAGTGAGAATAGAATTTCACAGGAGTGGCTTCTGTTTTTGTTGTGATCATGCTGTACTTAGTATGTCTTCTTTGTTCTCTGTATTATATAAGAAAAACTTACTCAGCTACAATCAGGTTGCACACTGCCCTGATGACAACATAGTAGTTGCCCCAGAAAAAGACAAAAAAAAAAAATAAATTAAGAGGCAGTGCCAAAACCAATCTGTCCAAATTCTGGTGGCAGCTCATGCACTGTGCCCTGGAACACCGCTTGGGCATTTGCTTAGTTTAGCAGTTTCAAATGCTATTTTAGCTACCACTTCAACATGTGCAGTTTGATAGTGCAGGTAGTGGCTTTTTGATGTTACTAATGCATAATAAATTAGAGCCTTTTAAAGGCAGAACACAATTGTTTGTATGTTGGATGGGATATACCATCTTACATGCCAGTAAGTAATCAAGGCCATAATGTTTAGGTGATAGCACAGATACCCTAGCTGCATCATGCAAGAATAAATATTTACTGCATTTCTTAAGTTTTTAATTAATCCTGCATTTTATTATACTTTGAGTTTAACACAGCATAAGAATTGGGTTCTGCACTTGGGCCACAACAACCCCCAGCAGCGCTACAGGCTTGGGGAGGAGTGGCTGGAGAGCTGCCAGTCAGAGAGGGACCTGGAGGTGCTGATTGACAGCCGGCTGAACAGGAGCCAGCAGTGTGGCCAGCAGGGACAGGGAAGGGATCTAACCCCTGTACTCGGCACTGGGGAGGCCGCCCCTCGATTCCTGTGTTCAGTTTTGGGCCCCTCACTACTAAAAGGACATTGAATGACTCGAGCGTGTCCAGAGAAGGGCAACGGAGCTGGTGCAGGGTCTGGAGCACAGGTCGTACGAGGAGCGGCTGAGGGAACTGGGGGGGTTTAGTCTGGAGAAGAGGAGGCTGAGGGGAGACCTCATCGCCCTCTACAGCTACCTGAAAGGAGGGTGCAGAGAGCTGGGGATGAGTCTCTTGAACCTAGTAGTAAGTGGTAGGACAAGAGGGAATGGCCTCAAGTTGCACCAGGGAAGGTTTAGACTGGATATTAGGAAGCATTTCTTTCCAGAACGTGTTGTTGGGTGTTGGAATGGGCTGCCCAGGGCGGTGGTGGAGTCCCCATCCCTGGAGGTGTTTAAGAGTTGGGTTGACATAGCGCTGAGGGATCTGGTGTAGTTGGGAACTGTCAGTGTTAGGTTAATGGTTGGACTGGATGATCTTCAAGGTCTTTTCCAACCTATATGATTCTCTGATTCTTAGAATTAAACATTCAGAATCTTGATGAAAGCAGCTTCTGATTCAACTGAAACCATTATTTCCTCACTTATAGTAAGCAGAACAAAAGAAAACACATAAAATACTGCATAATTAATAGCATGAATATCATCAAATGTTATGAAAAATCTTGTAATATTTTCAGTTCTCGTTGTTCTCAGTCATTCAAGTTTACTCTAGGGGCTGAAATTTTCCACAGATAGACTCTCTTTAGGAAACATGAACTTTTTTTGGTCCATGTTTAGAAGTTTGGCTCGCTCTTTTTTAGCAGAAAAGTAATTATGCATGATATAAAAATGATCGCTCAACCATTAAAAATAGCTAAAGGACACGGAATTAGCAATAAGAATCTGGTGTAAAATTAATTCTTACATGATAAATAGTACTAATAAAGCTGTATATGCTTATAGTAGAAGTAGGACTTTTTTTGTAAAATAGGATGAATTTTCATTTTAATGAGCTTCTTAAGATTATATATGGAACATTTATAGTAGATTGAATTATTAAAATAAGGAAAAGCTAAGAAAAGGTTTGATGCATATGTGTAAGTGGCTAACTTTGTTGGGTAACAGAAATAGAATCATGTTTATTGTGGGGATTTAACTAGGGTTTCATAAAAAAAAGAAAAAAAGAATCCTGAACATTTTTAAAGTTACAAGGCTCTCTCTAGATGTCTCATAGCTGAGTAAAGCAGCTGGTAGCTGGCCTGTATCATTCAGGGATAAGGTTGTATTATTAAAGTTTCCCCTCAATGACTGGGAACTAAGGTAGAAACTTGTTAGAAAAAGGGGTTTTTATATCTTCTCCATGGTTAATTTAGTTGCACAATTAGTTGCACAATATTAGTTCCATGGTGATGTAGTTAATTGGATATACTCAGCTCCACACACTGAAACTAAATTAACCATGCATTGCCGTATGTGGTGTACTACTACTACCTGCTCATAAGGAAGGGTGCTCTCTGATGTAAGAATTAAAGTTTCTTTTCATTACATTCAGAAATTTCACTCTTACTGAAAAGAATATCCCCTTTTTCACAATTAGACTTATCTGATAATAACTGTCCAGCCTTCTTGAGAATCAAATAGTCAGGAGACTCCTGACAGTTACAATTTTGGTAGAAATGGAAGATTTTAAATTGCTTCTTCCAGGCCATGCAAGGTTGGATTAATCAAACCTATCTATAGCTCCATGTGAGTTCTTCAGTGACTCTGAACTAATCCTCAGGCTTCCTCTGCACATACCACCCTCCCTCAATGCACAGTCTCACTGTAAAGAAAACCTAGATGACTAGCTTAGACAAAAGACTACATCTTCAGACAACAGTTGACATGTGAAATAAATTCTGTCTTTAAAAGAATTTACAATTAACTATCTCCCTCCCTCATTTCTTGAGGTAGCAATTAACAATTGGTAGCACTTAGCATGTGTCCCTTATACAGATATCATGTCTGCTTTTTCAGCAGGGACACTTCTGAAGATTTCTGAAGTTCACATTATTTTACGAGGAGTTTGCTAGGAGTTTCTGCCACCTGCTTGCTTGAACATCACTTAGCATCAGAAGGCCCTAGTCCCAAATGTGGTCATGACATGAAATGGAGATGGTAAAGAAAACAGGAACACACAAAAAACAACCCAACAAACCCCCCGCCCACAGCTAAGAGAAATCTATTCCTAAAGGGACACCTGAGATCCAAAAGTTTAAAGACATACACATAAGCGGTTTCATCTAAGAACAGATTGTACGAAATGTCAAAGTGGTTCAGCTCTGGCATTGGTGTAATTTACCAACCTTACATCCTACCTACCAGTGGCTGTAGGTGGATGCCCACAGAAAAATAAAAACTGGTCAACTATGGTATTTCCCTTAATGACTCTCCTAGATTCCAGATATTTTCAGTTCAAGGGATTCTCCGAGACTGATGTGATTTGTCTACTGAGCAATCCTTAATGCATGTCTCTTCCAATTACTTATTTACACTCCTCTTAAATCCACATACTCTACAACCACACCATCCTTTAGCAAGGAGTACAGACCTGTACTCTGTTGCGTGAGAAACCACCTCCTTGTCTTGGGACTGAACCTGTGTCCTACTGTTTTCTTGGTTTTGATGGCCATTAATTCTTGTAGCAAAAGTGATACTAGAGTCAATTCCTACCCACCCTTCGCATGCTGATTATGATTTTATAGACTTCTATGATAACATCCTTAAACTGTATTTTTTTAGAAAGTAAAGAGACCCATTCTAATTAATTCTTTCTTGTAAGGAAGCCAGCTCACCCCCATGGTCATACTTCTTGCCATTCTCAAGATTTTTTCCTGGCTGTGCTATAGTCTTTTAGAGATGAGATCACGAGATCTGCATCTAGCATATTGATGTTATAGTAATATGAATAATTCCTTTCCTAATAATTCCTGATACTAATTTGCTTTTTTTAGTCACTCTCAACCGTTGAGTTTAATTTTCTTAAAAATTATAGCTGTAAGACTAACCCCTAAGAGGTAAAGGATATAATGGATACATTATTTTAACATTGGTCTCCATCTGTAATTTCCAACCAACCTATAAGAAGCTGCTTTTACTTTCTTTTTTAACAAGCTCCTCCATCTTTATAAGGTGCTCTATCTGAAACTGAGCAGAAATGTGTGAAGTTCTGTTCCCATAGGGATAGTGAATGTAACAAGTACTTTATGGTACCTATTACAGCCTAATGAGTCAGGTGTAAGATTCTGAAAATGGTCCTGCATGGTGTTTAGTGCTGTATCAAGCATGGCATTTTGTGACAGTTTTTGTAAGGGGGGTACTCTCACAACAAAATAATGGAAAGCTTCCATTACTGGATTTGTAATTGAAATAGTTTGTAGAACTGTAGAACCATAGAATGGTTTGGGTTGGGAGTGACCTTAAAGACCATCTAGTTCCAGCCCTCTGCCATGGGCAGGGCCACCTTCCACTAGCCCAGGTTGCTCAAAGCCCCGTCCAGCCTGGCCTTGGACACTGCCAGGGAGGGGGCAGCCACAGCTTCTCTGGGCAACCTGTGCCAGTGTCTCACCACCCTCACACTGAAGAATTTCTTCCTTACATCTAATGAAAATTTTTATGCAGGGTTGGAAACTGCACAGTCTGGTTTAATTCAAGATTAGGACATGCAGGATCTGTCTATAGAAAACCAATCTGGTACATGCCAAGGTTCTCCATTTTCCCCTCATGGGCTTCTGCAGTAAAAACTCATAGCACTTGCATAACAGGAGCATGGGGAGGGGAAGAGGGAAAGCAGGGGGCAGGATGCAGCCCTGATCCCAGTAGGAAATGTGGTACAGACGAGACAGAGATGCATGGTATGGACATGTCCACATCCCTTTGCTGTAACTCTCATCCTTGGAGGTGGTGAGAGGGAACATATCTTCCTTCAGTTTTTACTGTGGAATCTTAATTCTAGATTTAGAAGCAGGCAAAAGTCTTTTGAACTATATTTGTTTGGAATCAGTAAAAGTGCTGGGGAGGGTCATGTAATATGAAAGTTTCTGTCTTGAGTGGTCACCCTTTAAATGTGCCAGTGTCCGTGAAAGTCACAACAAATGAAGATTAGAACTGTGACTCACCACCAGCTAAGAGGAGATAGATATGGCGTGAACTGGCTGATGCAGAAGCAAATATATGTGCCTATTTTTATGCACTCACTTGCACAATATGATTATGGTAGTAGCAGCATACAGAAGAGTACACAGCATTTCCCATGCATAAATTTGGAGTTGCCTTTTACAAGTATGTGATCTCAAAGGCAAAGACAAGGAGAACCAGAAACAGCAAGCACAAAATCTGTTCTGAATGCACATTTGTGAACTTAATTTCCTGTTGGTACAGTGGTGATTTGACGACATACATCTTATTAAAGCTGTGAGAGATATCCAATTTAAACTCTGCATGTCTGGCAATGCTAGATCATTGTTTTGCTTTTTTCATAGTGCCACTTCAACAAAACAATTGTACATTATTTTGAAACCTGCATAAAAGTCTATCTAATCTGTAGTTTTGGACTTTTGCTGTTATCTCACAAACACAATAAGCAAATAGTTTCTCCAAAAATTGTCTTGCAGGTAAACCAAAGGTGAAATACTGATTTTTTTTTCCTGAAGTCTTAGTACCTGAAAAATCAGGGGTCTCCTCCTCAGTTGAAAAATAATCTTTTGAAAGTGTAATGTCTTTTGATGAAGTCTTTTATAAGAGATGAAATGGAAATGAGAATTGAAAAAAAAAAAATGAAATTATAAATTGACAAATAATTAAATTTAGCATGGATATGGATGCACAAGGTGTTGAATTACACTTGTTTAACTTAAAGATAAGTGTCTAACACTGAAGGAACATAATGTCTGATATTTTTAGAGATTAACAAAAGTATTTTTTCCCTTGAGACTAAACTGCTGTGATACAAGATTATTAGAGGTAGGTGGAGTTAAAAGCTGGTACAAAATGAGGAGTCTGACACTGTGAGTACAGGTACAGACTTCCCAGTAGCTCCTGGGCTGAATTCAAGGCAATGGTTTTTATCTTTTGTCTCCTCTTTCATACCTTCACACAGTCCTGCTCAGTGGTAGCACTGGATCCTAAGCCAGCCTCAGTAGGAGTAGAGCACTGAGTGGCACGGAGTTCCCCTAAAAGGATTTTAATCTCCCAGCTTGTTCTGCGGAGTCTATGTTTGTTAATTTTCTTCTTACTAAATCCATTTTTCTTTTCTCTCATTTGTGAAAAGCAAAATCTCTGTGGTTGGTTGAGAGGATATTAATAAGTGCCTTAAAGCACATACAGTTTCAAGTTTTATGGGCTGATCTTTGCATGTTTGTGCACTCTCATCACTATATTACATTTGAAGCAATGAACTGTGCCTTACTAGAAAGCTAAGCTGCTTTGTAGGTAAAATAAATACCTCTGTGGTTATATATGAAGAAAAGTCCCATTCGTTGTATTTAACAGTTTTCATTTTAGCCTGGATTGCAGTCATTAGTTAACCATGCAACTGAAAACTGTTATTTATTTTTCTGTGACTTCATGAATATCACTTACATGTATTAAAAATGTTTATTCCATAGTGAGGAATTTTTTTCTTGTACTAAATCAAAAATCATGAAGCAAAGGTAGGTTTGTGTCTATGAAAAAAGTAAGAAAAGAGTAGAACGACTGTGAATCACTTGAAAAATATACTTGATGACAGTGTTACACTATGGGAGTTGTACCAGATTATATGGGAAATACAATAGTACAGACACCCACAGTCCCCAGAACAAAAATCTAGCTACTCATTGTACCACTCATTGACACGCATTGTATAAACACTTGTATATTTGTGAAAACACAAGTTTTCAGAATCATCAATATTTCATGAAGAGTAAAAAGTCTCCCATCAGTAGTGCTTGGAAATGAAATAGTTCATGCTTTTTAGCATCTGACGCAGAACAGATTCACTGCTGTGAGGAAGAGAAATTCTGTCAATATTATGTGTGGACAGGTTAATATATAACACACCTTAGAAGGAATTAAGCATCAATGACAGCTATAAAGAACCAGAAATGGAGGTGTATGTATCTTGCTTTGTCATTCTCTTAACACCAGATAATGTTCTTCATAATATTGATACTTAAAGCAAGGGGACAAACTTAGAATGTGAGAAAGAGGTTAATACCCTTCCTGAGCCATTATTTAAAGTTCACAGCTGGCCTATTTTTAGTCTACCATGTGAGAAGATGTTCACTGAAAATAGATACAGATCATGTGTCCTTGCAGAATATAGAACATCAGGACATTTCATTTCCAAAGAACATAATTGGGACTGGGAGCAGAATCTTCTTTCCTCTTACCTTTTTGCTTGTAGATTATAAGTTCAGTTGTACAAGCAGACACTCTTACATGAGTTATATTAACCTCTAAATATATAACTGAAATTAATTTGAAATACAGTTCTAATGGGACACATTAATTAGTTAAACTTTGATTTTTTTAACATTAAATGTACAAATATGTACAGTTGTACACAAATATATATGTTCATGTACACATATGTGTGGGAGATAATATATATGCGCATATATATATATATATACACATATACAGAGACTTTCAAGCCTTTACATGCAAACACATGTGCCAAAGACGTATCTATTAGGAGAATACTAGTGAATACTCTGTTGATATCTTTGCATACTACTAAGTACATACATTTCATTATGTATTCCAATATGGTCTTTATGTTTCTCAGTTTTACAGTATATCTCAACATATATTTCCTATGCCACCGGTCTATGTTTATAATATATTACCTTAAAATGACAAGGGTTTTAAGAGCTATCCTATGATATAAAATCAATATCGATAAATTTATTCATAAAATTAGAGATTAAGATGTAGTCAAATAATTTGAAAATCTATCTGAATAAATTATTAGAACATATTTCTTATGGAAATAAGCCTATATTTACTTCATGAACTGAGTAATGTAATTATATTTAAATGGTATTAACGATTATATAAATTTAAAACTTTGGGCAAGGAGATGAACTGAAATTGTTTTGAAAAAGAAAATTTAACTGATGTAAAGAAGGTGGCACTGCCTATGCACCTGCATCCTGTGGCTGCCAGGTCTCATGCACAGATGCTAATGGGAGTTCCGGAGTTCCCTGCTGTCTTGTCATCAGGCCCCCTTGCTTTCAATGCATGTCTAGTCCTGGAGGGAAAGCACAAGCACAAATATTTAAGACCTTAGTGACTGCATGCAGAGAGCAAGCATAGCATAATTACTAAATGTAGATGACAGAAGGCTACAGGTATCATCCCTGGTTTCTTGTTTATTATTTACATAGCTGCTTCCTCTCCATGCTCCCTAGAACAAAAATTTTCAGGATGTACAAATGGATGTGCTGTGCATCCTTGATCGGTCAGGTCTTGACCATGATTTTGGCTTCTAGTTGTAATGTGACTCTGTTACTCTGATACCATGTCATTATAAAGTGTGTCTGCCCACTGGATATTTAGTCTGATGCATTACTTTACCTCTTATTACTAATCCATATGGACCAGTTTACTCCTCCCAGTTTTCCTTCTCTTTTCTCCACATGATCTGCTATCAAGGGTGTTCTTGTCACCATGCCTATTTGAACTTCTCAGAATTTCTTCCACTCTTTTTTACCTCCCACAGCATTTAGGCATTTCTTTACCTTGCTGCTACCAATATTAGCCTAAGTGACACTCTCAAGCAAATTCTACCTTCAGGGCTGTCTGGCTATCACTCTGCTACGTTATTCCCAGAGACTTCAACTTCATTTTTACCATGCAGTAGTATCTCTTCTGGAGCCTGCTCTCCATATTTCACCCTTACAATTGACCATCATCCTCATGGTTCCCTGCAAAACTGGGCTCTAGAATCAGCTCTTCCAATATTTTTCTGCTGCTGTATGCTTGTGCTCTGGCGCAGAAGCCCACATGTGGGTGATGAGCTCCTTACACTTATGTTGCTACTCACAACATAACATGACTGAGCCCTCGCGCCTGGTCCCACTCCAGCACCCTTTTCAGTAGTTTCCTTTAGAAGGCAAATTCAAATGGTCTCATAATAAGCTTGTCCCAGTTCACACAGCAAAGCAGTGACAAAGGCTGATTCAGAATTAGAAAGGGATTTTGCATCCTCCTTATCTTGCTTTTTATATCCTTTTATATAGATGTGTACTTCTATAACTGACTTAAATATTCTAGCGCATACACAAGCATTCAAGGTTCTGTCACACATTTGTCTAAGAAACCTAAATAAATCTTCTTATTGTTTATAAATGCTATTTTTTGTCACTTTAAGTTATGGATTATATGTAATGTATCAATGTTTAGATTTTGTGTGTTAGATATAGTTAGGAGTTTTATGTTTCTCCCATATGGTAATATAGAGTAGGCCTTCATCAAATAGTTACAAATCAAATTAGATGCAAACAGAAATGTCCTTAAAAAATCTAAACATAATTTCAGTGTGGATATTTCAAGCTCAGCTAACTGGGATTTATCCAGTATAATCAGTAAGATTTAATTTAAGCCACTTAATAATTTTATAGAGAGAGGCTTTGAACCGTTGGATCTTAATTCATAATAAGAAGTAAGTGTTAACCTAGCAATTAACAAGATAACAGTATTTCTGATCCAGAGCTCTTGGAGAGCTTTAAAATAACTCAGTGAACAAATCACCACTGATTTTTAAATAACTGTTTTCCTGTTGTTGTGGTTGTTACTGTGTCAGCTAAACCATACACATAGGGTGCAGGTGAAGCACATTCTCTTGAGAACTACTTCCTTGCTCACTCTGTTGTTTTGGCCATTCGGGTTGCAGGGGACTGGAGAAGGGATGAGAGGACAAAGGGGAGGATGGGATGCCAGAAGCAATTTCTTGCCTGTTGCAGAGCTCACAATGAACTCTCCAGGGGAGCGTTCCTAGCTTCAGTTTCTGATCTTGATCAAACAAGTGCAAATCAGAAATAAGTCAACACAAAAATTTATATCCAAGCCATAGATTTCTATTTCTCCTAAGGCATGTTGATTTTTCATGCCACCTAGTTCTTTGCTCCAGTATTTTTTTTTAGCCCCTGGGTCAGTCCGCTGTTAGCTTCAAACACTGATTTTTTTTTCTCCCTGCTTTCATTCACAAGTTGTTCTCTTCATGGCCTTCCCTTTCTTCAGTGAGAGAAAATGTACTCAGGTGTCACATCCTGTTCTGCACTATAAATGACATATTTTACACAACGAAGCACCCAAATTAATACATTTTACCTAATAAGTCACACAAATGTTAAGCGTAGCTCAGGTGCCTTTGTGAAAATCCACTGTCTCTTGCTCTTTTTCCTTGTCTTATGCACAACTACTCTTCCTTGCGATCAGGTGAATTAAGCATTACCCTGAGAACAGCAGCACTTTTTTCAACATTATTCTAAAACAAAACTTTTTTTTTTTCTGGCCATCAGTTGAAATCTCACTGACTTTGGTGAATATAAGAAGTACTTTTCATTCAGAAAAACTCGTAAGTAGCATTTGAGGGGTTTTTTGGAAGAATATAGTAGAAAAAAACAGTAGCTGACACACAGATCACCTATGAGGTCAACTGCAGATTAACTGGTGTTAGCAAGTGGTTAATACTGGTGTTTCAGTACAAATACACGAGAATTAATATGGCTTCCAGAATCATCAGATCAACAGATAGAGGAGGTGGCTGGAAGCTCCAGAGACAGTGGAAAAGCAATGCTACCGTAGATATTAACCTGTGAGCAAGCAGACTAAACAGTTTTGCAATTATTAGCAAACCCAACTTTCTCCAGTTTCTTAATCACTATTTCAGAAAAACATAAGGAGTGCTTCAATCATTTGTACAGTAAACATGATGATTAATTCACGCCACTCTTCCACATACTAATACAAGTTTCTAATAGAGATACCAATAGGATATGGATACCAGTAGGATTCTGTATACTTCTCACCTCTTAAGAGTCACCTTTCTGCCAGAATTTGACAATACATGTGTTTAAATCTCTAGTCTCACTGGCATAATGGGCCAAACTCAATATTTAAAGAGCTTTACTAAACCAAGAGTTCAGTCTTAAGTGTCACCTTCCCAAGATATTATTTAGTAAATACTCTCATATTAGTGACTATAACACACAAACGTATACACACACACAAATGGGTATGAAGATACTTAGTTACTCAGGGGCAGAAAACTGAAATAGTGATTGTTAAATACATTTTCAAATTGCAGTTTATTTATTTAGTTATTAAAAGGGAATGGTCTCCACAGCAACTATCATACAGCACTAATTCCATATTACCTTCTGTAGTGAACTGTGGGTGTTTATTTACCAAGAGCATATAGGAAATTTGTTCAGCAGTACAGTTCAGAAGGGAGAACCTGCAAGAAGTAGAGATTGGTCGACTGGCCCAAATTTTAAGTACTTACCTGGATTATCAGGACTTCTTAGGCCTTTGAAATTAGACTGGCTATCTCATGATTACAGACTGCCTTAAGACATGGTCTGTATCACTGTTCTCATTTTGATGCCTCTCATCCTTTTCCCAGCTGGACACCAAGCTTATAAGGCATAGAACATTTCAGAACATTAAAGAAGATGAAAGCTAAGTCCCCTTTAAAAATAGCCCAATAGTTAAGGAATAGATGGACAGTTGGGTAGATGAAGATATGGGTAGAGAGTGTCTTCTTTCTTTCCTTCTTTCTTTTACTCTTTTTTAATCTTCTGAATATAATGTAAAATCCAGAGTAGAGAAGTATGAGATGCACAAAATTGCTCTCCCTTAAACTCTATTAAATCAATTAACAACTTGGGGAAAAGATGGATATCCTTCATCAGACTGACTTTATTGGAGGAGGTTTGGTTGAATCATACATTCTCAAAAGGATTATCCTGTCTGCATTTGAATTTAATGCAGTAATAATTCTGAAGCATAAAACATGCATATAGGGAGTTGAAAAGAAAATTCTGATCAAGTAGGGAATGATAGAAAAGTATGCAGAAGGCCAACATTTTATCAATGAAGCCAAGAAAATATAATTGGTCAAATCTATATTCATTCTGCTCAGAAATGCATTAAAAAGATTGCTGTCTCTTAGGAGACAGCAATACTGGCTACCATATGCTCTCTTTAAGGCTGACTTAACATAAACTGAGTTGAATAGAGCTAGACATAAAAAAACCCAACCTGCTTCAAGTCAGGCCTGGTAGAATCCAAGCAGGGGATTTAATTAATCATTTAGCTGGAAAACCTGTTTATTTCTCCCTTCCTTTTGCCTGCCTAAGATTACCTCACATCTGGCTGGAAATTTTTCTTCACCTGAGCAACCTGTATGCAGGTGTGCTGGAGGTCTTGGGGACCTGAGGGCTTTGAAAATATAAATGGACAGACTGACCACTGTTTTTCAATGCAACTGAGATCATGTGGCCTGTATGCCTTAGATCAGAGTTTTTTCAGGTTTTGTGCTTTGTTTGTAGGTCAAACACATAGGTTACCTCAGAGCAGAGCATTCATGGGCTTTAAAATATATAGCCAAAGGAGCTAAAGAGTGAAGTTTTCTAAAACATACACACAATGCAATATCTAGTTAACAGAATGGCAAAATCAAAATCCTGAAGAAAAAAGAATTGTGTTTCTCCACGCAGCTCTAGACATAAATGATGGTATCCAGAAGTTACCTTATTTGTAAGTAAAATTTAAGCAGAATCTATATGTTAAAACTGATCAGTGTAATTGAAAAACAACCATGGCAATCACATTCAAAGAGAAAAATGTATACTGTTGTTACTACCTGTATGAAAGCCTTAGAGCAAAATCTATTTTTAAATAAGTTACACTTATATACTTATATAAGCTCTGTATATTCACAGATTGTGTCAAAGCAATCTGAACAATTTCAGGTGCACCAGGAAGAATACTGCATCCCATTGCCACATGTAGATTTTCTGCCATTAAATAAGTTGTGAGCTAATGATATAGTCATTCCCTCAGTGGGATACTAATCCTAGTCCTCCTGAAAGCCTGTTGTCATAAAACCTCTGAGAACTTAATATCAGTGAGATGTCTCCTTTCTGCCAAAGTTAACTATAATTGACCAATGGTTTAAAAAATTACAGGAAATCGTAAACATGTATAGAATATGACTCCTTAAAACAGTTTAAGTATATTTAACCTGCTCATACAGCTCCAAATCCCTAAATATCATGCTTTTTCCTATAGTTCTCTCTTAATCACTTGCTCAGTAATTCTTCTTCTCTGAGTTATTTCCAAGGGTAAAAATATCTTCCTCAATAAAGTGCTGTCTTCCTTTCAATGACCAGGAAATTAAGACTGATTTAGATTCTTATCCTTTGAAAGCATAGTGTAAAAGAGGGACACTCAGAAAAAAGTGCTTTGTTAGAGTTATGCACTAGATTTTTATAGTAGTATGTAGAAGTGACCTAATGAAACTTAAGCTATTTTTTGGTATAGTCATAAACGGACTTTGGTGGCCTACATGTAAGAAGGAATAGTTTGTAGATGGAAGTAGTGCCTTTTATTAGCTCAGTTGGATTAGCGGGAAAAGCAAAGAACCTTTCAGGCATACAGAACTTTCAAGAACTTTGCCTGCTTTTTTCTACCCACTGCTTTTTCCAGTCAGTCTAGCTAAAAGCATTACCTCTATCTAAAAATCTTACCGTGGAGAAAAGGTCATAAAAACCCTTGAAGATGCCACTGGAGAAGCTGGCCATCATTGTGCCCTGGTCACAGCCAGGACAGCCTTGTGACTGCCTTTGTAAGTGTGACATCTCGAGATGCATCAGAGCAGTCATCCCAAAATATTGAACCCACAGAAACTGGAATATCTGATGGTTTCACATCAGTTTGAAAAAATAGCCATGAAGGCCAAGATGAGTAATAAACCCAGTACAGTATAAAGGAGCAGGAGCCAGTGTAATTACCTAGCCAATCTGTTATGTAAAGTAGACTATTGCACCTCCGCCTTAGTTATTGTGTACAGAGACCAATACCTGAACTAGATCAACACTTGCTCCATATAGGTCTGAATCACTCTTGCCCTTTAACCACTTCAGCTATGTAGGACACTCCTAATACTTTCCTCAGGCTTCACTTGGTATTTTCTCCAGTTAGAGATGAGACAAAATCATTATTATGTAATGACGATATCATATTGGGCAGCATAATCTGGTTCCAGCCTGACCTCAAAGAATTAACTAAATGAAAATACAAGATTGTTATCTGCACAAAATGTCAACTTTTAACTTGGCAGTTTGTTCTTTTGTTACTTATCTTTTAAAACACAGAGCACTTTCTCCCAGTACTTTCTGAGTTACATAAAACACGTTCATAATCTTTACTGTTTCTTTCTTTTCAAGATGATATTTAAAGTAATACACAAAAATCTGAAATTGCAGCACTGCCTGTGATTAAGATTCAGGGAAATGTATTTTACTTGCTCTGAATGATCTCATATTTTAATAAAAGAACACTTTAAAGAAAAACAAAGCACTTAAAAATGACACATGTCTTTCTCAGTAATTTTCCACCTTTTAATGTCTTAAATAAGGAAAGTTTGTACTTTAACATAAACTTTCACAGAAAACTAATCAACAAAATGAATGCATTACTGAGACATAACAACTGAAATTACCACAGCAGGGTGGTTTTGTAGCTACGTTGGTACCTTCATTAGGCACCTCAGGCTGAGCAGGTAATGTGTGTGTATATATAAGTATATCCAGATATAGTTTTTATATTGAGAGAGAAATGTGGGCAAAAGATAGAGCCGTACGAGGACATGAGGTTCCAAGGGTGAAATCCTGTGACCAAGGGTGTGATTTGTAGGGATTCTCAAGATGAAATTAATTCCTTTCTGTTGGGCTGGACTGGCTCTGCACAGTGGAGTCATGCAGGTGTGAATTCTCCCCTCTCTCTCTATCATGCTCCTCTGTGATGCTGTTAAGAGACATTACTGATCACTTACATTTTCTTCCAAGTTTTCATTTGTTTACTTCATCTGCCCTACTTCTCAGCTTTCTCTCCAGACACCTTTTCTCCGGATTTTGTGCTCTCACTCTTTTCAGGCATTTCAGTTTCTCAATCTGTTTTTAATGTCAACCTTCCTGCCTCCTTTTTTTTCCTTTTCTTCTAAGTCTTTGTGTTCCTTTTTTTTTTTTTTGTTTTCTTCCCATTCTCTCTTAATACTACTCCACCTAGATCTATTTTACTCTTCCGTTCTGATCATGATTGGAGTTGAACCTTCCACTTGCCCAGCCTTTTCTGTGCTTTCCCACCACCTTCTGTATAATTTCCAGTCATTTTTTTCTTTCTTTGGTAATTTCCTTTTTCTGCTTCCTGTTCATGCAAGACAAGCTCTTCACTTTCAGAAACAGAAAACAAGCAGCAAGTCTACTGAAAAGTCCCTGAGCAAGACAAGTAGTAGTTTTTGCCAGCTTTCCAGCAGTCTCGTACAGAGCTGAGGATATAGTCTGGGACTCCTCGCATGATGCCACCATACTGCAAGCAGCAGGAGCAGAGAATAACTTTCCCTTGGGAGAGAGATGGTGGCTGAAGCTTTTCAGAGAAGTGAAGTATTTAGATGAGAAGGAAAACAGGCTTCTCCTCATCCTTTAGAAAGATGGTCAGATAGAATCTCTTTAGAATACTTACTCCCTTATACAAAATATACTTAAAGGAGTAGCCTGTGATTACTTCTCTTGACTTAATGACTCGGCAGGATTTGCTGATCTTGAATGTCAGTGACACCCATTTGGTAGTTCACGCTTTGCAGTGCTGTTGCTTGAGATAATTTTTGGATTCAGGCAAAAAGCACACATCTTGCATCAAATTTTCCACATGGTTTTACAAGCAAGACTGGGTTGTGAGGTTTTTTAAAGCTCTGACTCTGATGTCATCTGTGTAGATATTATTGTCCCATAGTGTTACACCAGTAGCATCCATATCTTTGCCTGCTGGGTGGGAGTTGTAACCAGACTGTTCTTCCTTTCTACAAGCAGGAGTCTCACAGTCATTACAAATCTCAGTGCTCTTTTTCTCACATCTTTTCTGTTCCAGTTCCTGACATGTATTCCTGTACATTTGAAGCTTCATGCAACCATGAATAAGTCTATTCTTAGTCTCAGATCTGTCTCCTCCATGTCTTAATCCAAGCCATTTACACTTAGCCATGGAGTCCATACATGATGCAGTGTTTCAGGCATGCCAAAACACTCATAAGAAGGGGAAGTTATGGCAATCAGAGAGGGTGAGAGAAAGTGAGGCAATACAGAAAAGTGTTGGAAGAGGAGTGTTATTCTATTTCCATCCCTTATAAATAATTCTTAGATAAAATGTTCTTGTTGGAATCATACCCTCACTGAATTCAATTGGAATTTAGTGATTGACTTTAAAGATGTAGCATCTTACTCTTCATTCACTCTAACCCGATAATTCTGGAATTAAATCTGTGTTAAAGTATAGCTACACAAATTTTGGTTTTGGTTTTTTTTAATCTCCTTGGCTCATTCCAGAGGAAAAAAAGAGGAGGGAAAAAAAAGGCTTGTACAACGTTTGTCTAAGTGTATAGATTTGATGCTCTTGAGACCAGTGTTAAAGAGAATCACTGTACTGCCCTTTCTTAAGAATCAATGTTCATTTCTGCTTGGAGACACTTCTATTTCGATCTTGCTATTATATAATGACACTTTCTTGCGGGATTGTCAGAAGATATCATAAGTCTATCCTAGGAGTAGCAGTAGAAAATAATTTTGCCATGTTTTTTTTCTTTCTTAAATGGAAAATAAGACATTGCTGGAGATAACAGCTTTCTGCTTCCCAGGTGCCTGGTGAGACATTTTATTTCACATTATTTTTCAAGTTCTACTTGTCACGTCCCGTTCAGACGAGGGGGACAAGTGACTCAGATTCGCAAATCCCCAATTGGAGCGGACAACAAGTCTCCAAGCATTTATTAACTACCTACAATGTACTAATTGAACACATGATAATTGGCTAAGTACAGAGCAAGTTGTGGCGAGCAATAGAATATGCTTTGCATTTTTTAATAGAAAAAAGAAAAGAGGAAGATAGAGGGAATGGGGAAATACAGATCACCGGTCTGGGTTCCTGCACTGATCCCGCTGGCGAGGGTTCCAGGAGATGGCCGTCTTTTTTGCTGGTATCAGTCTTCTTTGCTTCACTGCTCTCTCCAGATGGCCGAAGGGGGGCAGGGAGAGTGGGTCAGATTGAGAGAGCGAGCCCTTTCTTCTCCCCTTTGATTTATACCCGCTTTCCTTGGGTCCGTCCCCTAGGTTGACCCACAGACCTACGTATCCCATGTACGGGGAGGGGTAAGGTGTTTCATGGGATGATGTAATTAGCATGATCATGACAGCCCTCATTAGCATATTGAGGGGTGTTAACTTTAATATGCATTTCATGGATAATGAAGCAAAGTTCATTCACCAGACACATGGCCCTTGAAATGTGCTCAGGTGCCTCAGAGCAGAGCCGTCCTGTCTCCACAGGGCTCTCTCCCCCAGCGACATCGGGCAGCGTTATCAGCTTCGGCCTCCACAGCATGCACCCTGTTACTCATGGTTTTGTCTTGCGAGTGTTTGAGGCATTTCTTCAATCAGCCTCAACTTTTGCTTTCCCAGGTTGTTTGTCTTAGTTTCTCACAGGCCTGGTTTCTCGTCTCTCACACTACTGAACTTACTTTGAAAGGACATAATTTCTCAGAGAAAGGCAGTTGTTTCTTCACTCTTAGATCATGCCCACACTTCTTAACTGACTCAGTAGCCGATGGCTTCCTTTCAAAGGGAGATTCCCACCTCCTTCCCAGATACCAGGAGACTGATTTGAAGAATTTGTTATGGTTTTATTGCTTGTACTGTGGAATTATCTGAAGTTCCCCATCAAGTCTGCAAGCAGGATATTACGGGGTGGGGGTGGGAGGAGAAGAAAGGAATTTGTCTCAACTGTAAACAAGTATATCTAAGCTTGCTGCTCGGAGAGTTAGCTGCATGGGATATATGAGATACATGAGACAGCAGATGCATGGGAGGTTGAAAAAAGCAACTTCCAGCAGGAGTGCGTTGGGTCTCAGTCAATGGGGTGAGAGCACTGGAAGGTGAGATGTCTCCTTTACATCAATCACAAAGCCTTGGCTTAGTGTAATCAATGCTAGGGATACTCCACTGACAAATTCTGTTTCCCTTTACAAAGCAGTTAGGTGACTTATAAATGTGTTTTTATTTTCTCTGTGTGCATTTATATACAGATGATCATATATGCTTTTCCTGTCATGTTTGAGTTGTTAACTCAGTAGATGTTGCTTGCCTGAGCCCCTCTCCATATGCAATACTGATTATCAGCTCTTCAATACACTGTTAAATCTGTATGACAATGGGCCACCTAGATTTTCCAAAGTAATATCTGCAAGTATGAGCTTTAAACTCTTTCAGAAATTGTTCATTTTTTAAGAAATTTGAAGCAATTAGAATATTTATAGCTTTTTGGTACTAACACTTTCATGTAGATGTACTCACAGTTGGAAGTGTAAATATAAATATTCTTGGTGGACATCCTTAAGGCCTGTAGCAGTCTTAGGAAAATAGCAGTACTTTCTTCCTATAAGGGTCTACTATATTTGTGTGTCTTTGAACGACAGGAATGTATGCCTCTGTATTTATAAAATGAATTAAATTATGGGAAGGAAATATTCCTATTGATTTCAGCTGGTCCTGCAACTAACTGGAATGTACATTTAAATTACCACTGGAGATGTTCTGATCAAGAAGATGTTACTGGTGTAATATTTGAAAACACAGGGCTTGTGTAACTTTATGACTTGATACAGTTATTGCAACAGCTAATCTTGTCAGGCGGTATAATTCCTATTTAATTTTTATCATTCTGTCATATTTTTCCCCTTAAAATCCAAGGGGAATAATAAGATATGAAAAATCACCTGAAGAAGACAACGTTTCACCTCAGAAATACAAATCAGACTGCACTGCTGTTTCAATCACTTCACTAGAAACAGATTAAAATATAATGAAAAGATTAAAAAATTAGGCACAAAAAGAAATACAGAAAAGTCCAATATCAGGCATAAAGAACTTCTTTGTGAAGAAAGCAAAAAGTCTTTTTTTCAATGCCCATCATATTTTATATATTTGCTGACTATTTTTGTCATTATGTTTCCCTTCCATTTAGGAGATTGTCAACTTCAACTGTCGGAAACTGGTTGCTACAATGCCTCTTTTTGCTAATGCAGACCCCAATTTTGTGACTGCCATGCTAAGCAAACTGCGATTTGAAGTGTTCCAACCTGGAGATTATATTATCCGAGAAGGGGCTGTGGGTAAAAAGATGTATTTCATTCAGCATGGTGTTGCTGGTGTAATCACCAAATCCAACAAGGAGCTGAAGCTGACAGATGGCTCTTACTTTGGAGGTGAGTAGGAAAAAATGAATTAAAACATTGGAATTAATGCACTAGAACAAAACATTCCATATCAGACACATAGAGACATCAGAATAAGTCTGATGTATTTTGCCTAGACAATTCCAACTGCAGTGAAGAGTGCACAAAATATTTCTGAATAAGCTGTTCAGAGTTTGCTTAGTGTTGTGAGGATAGCTAGTGAAGGTGCAGAATGACCTTCCTAAATTTTGAAGTTACTTTGAATTAAGAGCACTGTTATTTAGCAGACAGTATATAAATATAAATATAATAATTTGCATAGCAATTTTAAAGCTATGTAAATATAAAATAAACAGGATTCATCTTCTCTGAAAACTTAAAGTACTTCTAAAAGGTAAAAATATCACTAAGAATTAAAAATCAGGCAGTGGATAAAAGACCATTATTTATATGGGATATTTTGGTTTTCATTAATATTTCAAGCTGTTATTAGTGCTTTTTCACTGAATTTTAACACTCAACAATGTTTATCCTTCCAGTATATACTATTAGAAACTGGAGTCCCTATCTGAGTAGATAGCCCTCTAACAGATGTATATTAATAAAAACCAGACATGAATTTTAATCCAAATTAATCTGATAGTCCTAATGAAAAACAGGGGGGTTTAGATGAAGGCATCTGAATATTTATGTTTGGATGAAAGTAATTACATATAGTAATTGACTGGTATGAAAATACTGTTCCTTGTGACTGTAAATCGTCTTTGTGAAGTAGACTAGGTGTCTGCTTCTGTGAATTAGCAGCAAGACTGGCTTCTAGAATGATTGAAGATTTGTGTGTACCACTGGCTGCCCATGACAGTTACAGTTAGTTGGTCATTGTATTAATTTTTTGGTGAATCTCATGAATCATCCCAGAACTGTGTCTAAATTATTCAGAAAAAGGTTCACTTGAAAGCCTAATCAGTGGCATTTAGTTGGTATACCGAAGTGGGAAGCTTAGAAAAGTGAATTGGGATCAGTGTTTGAATTGGGCTGTAGAGTTACTTAACTAATCCAATTTTAGAATAATATGCTAAAGCAACTTCTACTGATCTGGCCAGGAGGCCTTGTCACTCTGCAGTAGCCTCTGCAAGGTGATTTGTAACAGTATGTGCAGAAGCACTTTGGTAAAGAGGTCTTGTGTTTATCCCATGGGTTTAAACTGTAGATGCTGAAGACAGGCGATTAAGGAGAAAGAAAAGGTAAATGCTGAGGGTGAAAAAACAGAGCAACCTTGGTCTTGGTCTTCTCTATGCTTAGCAGTGCCCCAGTTTATGAAAATGAGTTTGCAAGAGCCTGCGTGCTGAATCTGACCATAATACTCCTCTGAACCAGCAGAGGATCAGAGGAGATTGCGCATGAAAGTATTTTACGTAACTGTCAGCCTGTTGTTGCAGTGCAAATGACTACTTAGCTCATCCTGTTCATCCGCTACCCTTCTTAGCAGGAATGCAGACATAAAATAAGGTATTTGTAATCTCCAGACACCACAGGAACTTACTACACTGCATACCGAAGCAGTTTTGCATCCAGACTGCAGCTGGGATGAGATAAGGGGTGAAAAATAGGGGCAAATGCATCCCAAGTCTGGCAGCTGCTGGGGCAAATTGAAGAAAATAGCTGCAGCTGAATGTAACCTAGAGCAGCAAGGCAAGACGAGGAAGGACAAGTACACAGGGAGAAAAAGAACCTGAGAAAGGCAGTGCCCTAGGATCGAAAGTGGTATGATTCAGAGATCTTATAACAGAATATCATATAGCTTTATGAACTCCCAGAAGCAGATTTCAGACCCTTGAGAGGAAAGACCTATTTGACTGCAGCTGAAAAGAGAGGAAACAAGCTGTACATTGGATAACTGTGAATTTAAAAGGTTTGGTTTGTCAAAGCAGAAAAAAAAAATCTTATATTCTCTTCTCTCTGGAGAAGACCCTCTTCCCTTGAAATGTGTATCAGAATCTGAGTAAAGTTTCCTGACCAAAGCAGACACAAGAAGAGTTTCACAGTGATAAATTAACAAGCTGGAAGAGTAAACCTGGATCCAAATCCTAAAACCCCTTTTTGCCTAATGGAGACATGCAAAACCTGAGGCTGAGATGCTGTTTAAGAAAAAACTTCAACTGTATTGCTCCCAGGTCTGACACAATAAATCAATATCAGCCCCCGTTCTCTCACAAGCAAGGGAAGGACACATAGGTGGGAGGAGTGTACAATACCTAAACAGATCCTTGTTCAATTTTTTAATGTCTAATAATTTGGAAGTTCCCAGTCCCAGCTCAGAATAGGTAACTGTTGGATGTCAGGTATGTCCCAGCGATGTGTCCCTGGGGCCCTGGCTCTGGGAGGATTCAGGAGGTGTCCCTGGAGAGGCAGGCTCACCTCCAGAACTCATGGAGGTTTTCACCAACATCCTGCCTTGGGTTTGGAAAACGTTTATCAAACTTACAATATGTAAAATGTTTGGGTATTGATGACATTGTATTAGTGGAAAGCTTATGACACCCTGGAGTTGTTGGAGAACTGGAGATTAGTATGAAAGCCAATATTTAATTAAAACCAGAGCAGTGTTGCCAGTATTTTGGAGAGGCTTGAATGGAAACTGTTAGGAGAGTGAGCCTGAAAAGCCAAAAGTTGCAGTAATAAAGAGAGGAAATATCTGAAGGTTTGAAGATGAGGTACTGTTGAACATTTAAATTCTCTTTCCTGATCTTTGCTCTTAATTGACAAACAGGCTTTCCTATGGATCTGGGTGTGTTACAAGTCTCACATGAAACTAGATAAACCTTACAACTGCTTGGAAATTCTCAAAAAGAATGTGCCTGGATAACCACCAGTGGATTAATCAGAATACACTCCCCCTCTGCCTTACATTCTCTGTTGATTTTTGAAAGAGATGCAGAGTGGTGACTCCAGGGAGCCCTCCATATATCTGGGCTTGATTATCTGCCTCTTTCCTCATCTGTGCTCACTGGTTTGTCCTTTCTGGAAGGAAGGAGTAAGTACAAGATAGTAACCTCAGAGATAGTGTGGTTTTTTTGTTGGTGCTGTGGTACTGTGGGAAGAGCATCCTATCCCTTAACCTTCGTATGTGTTTATAAATCTAATCTTCTTGAACTTTGTGTGCAGGAGCATTACTTAGCCCAGCAGCATCCCAGCCCATTTCATCCCAGTAAGTTTTTTCAGACTGCTGATTGAAGAATATTATCATATGTGAGTGTTTATAAGAGGGACAGGAATTAGGCAATGAAGAATACATGAAGCTAATTTTTCACTTTATTGCACAGTTACATCATTATTTCTACATCAGTGAAATTATATAAGCCACAGTTACCAATGGAGAATTCTAGGATTTTAATAATCTATATCTGCTTTAACTGGATTCTCCCGCAATTTTGAGGAAATCTAGCAATACTCATTTTTACCAAATGTCTATGGATTTTTGATGTCTTCCTTCCCTTTTTCCCTCTGTTTTCTAAAATATCTCTCAGTTCCCCTTTATTAGCAATAGGATTGCTGCTACTTTCAGCAAAGCAGTAGATGTGTTTTTACTCTTTACAAATAAAATAGAAACATTGCCCACTGAGACTGACGCAGTTATCATATGAGGGGAAACAAGGTTGCCCTCAATGGAAATTATGACCTCCTTCTAGCTGCTTCTCTAGGGAGAGTGTGAATGAAGAAGGTCAGGGGAGTGGATGGGCAGGGCTATGTTAACATATAGAACAAAACCATGCAGGAGGTTAGAAGAGTGTTGGGAGTGAGATGGAGGTCAACAGAGAGAGGACTACTTGGGTAGGAGTCAGGCTGTGAGTGGTGCAAGGAAATAAGAGACAGAGGAACTGTGAGTGCAGGGGAACGTCATGGGCATGAGATTAGTGGGACAGGGAAAAAAAATGCAAGGGGTAAGAGCATGTCTGAAAAAGGTTAAAGAAACCTTCAGGAGCAGGAAGGTGCTTACACCTATTACTTTTGAACTGCAGGTAGGAAAATCTGACTTCACATGTGTTTGCAGCTTAATTGAATTGCAAGCTTGAGATGAACGCAACTGAATTTGGCCTTCTTGGGATGAAGAATAAGAATCCGGAGGCAGGTGAAAAATGTGGGCAGTTGTATTTTGAGGATGTTGTGATGGGTATATTATTTAATTTTTTGTCATCGTGTTCATGGTTTTGAGTATCTGCAGTTTACAATACTGAAAATGTAAAGTCTTTGTTAGGTACACAGCAGTGGAGAATGAGAGCTCCACAGTTCTTTTGTCTGTCTCAGTGCATATTTGTGTTTCTCTTCTTTGGTAATCCAAACTCAGTTATGCTGTAATCCCAGTAGTAGATGGTAGGGAGTAAATTGCCAGGTTTTGATCCTACTGAACCTTTTCCTCTGAGTACAAGTTGGTTTTATTAAAAATTACTCAAAGACTTCTTGTGATAGGAGGAATTACTGAACAGTTTTAATTCTTCACTAGACATATAAAATTCTTAAAATGCAAAGATTTTGAAGTCTTTACAGATGAAGCACAAGAATATGATTCTTTTGCTTATAGAGAAGCATAGTTCATGATTTATTGAGGCTTTACAAAGTAGAAATAGTAGTGTATCTAATGAGCCTAATACAAATCTAATTTTCTTTGTACCAATAGACATTGGTAGAAACTGGTGTAATGACACTGCTATGAGGCAATTCTAATTTTTGATGGTGTAAATTATATCAGAATCACTCCATAATATTATGTAAATTGGTGATTCAAAATGTCTCGTGATTAATTACAACAACAAACATGCAGGAGTTCAATAAACTGAAGAAAAGTTTGCTTTATAAAAGAACTCCTTTCCAACAGTTTCCTTCTTCTTTCTCAGTTGGCTCCATGTGTGGCTAATAAGGCTCATTTAGTCATCACGATAAGATCTGGCTCTGCAATTTCTCTTTCCCTTCTTGAATGGTGTTTTGCTCCCTGATGCTTTATGATCCTCCACTTCCCTGCATACCCCTAACCCCAACCACAGTCTGCTGGTGTTCACATGCACTCTACTATGGACTGCAAGCTCCTGCTTAAGGAACAAAGGAGAAAAGCAGCTTTTTGCTATTTTATAACTCACCTGAGATTGTTATCCCTGCAAAGATGAAAGTTACAGCTGTCCCAAAGCTATTGTAGAGCACACTGATGAGCCTGAGTGATTTCGTGATGTCCTGTTCTCCTTCAGCTGCCAGCCCTGTAGAGTCTGAGGAATTACTTTGGGCATGCAGTCCTGATCCAACCTAAGCATATGATAAACTGCCATTGTCCTTAACTGGAATGTTAGAGTGGGGCTAACATGCCTACAAAGAGAAGAAGAAATGAATAAATCCAGCACTACCCAACCAGTAAGGTTCAGCACAACATAACGAAGGGGAGATTTCTGGGAATATGTTCAGGACTCTTCTGTTACTTCATTTGTTTTCTTGCTGGAGGACAGAGGACTGATTGTTCACTGTGGTCTCATCCCGCTCTTGCTGTAGTCACTGGCAAAATTTCTCTCAGCCTCAGAGGACACAAGACAAGACTTGTGTCCCTGCTATATCTTTTCCTTTCTCCATCTGTTTTCCCACCTGTGTTTACACAGGCTTTCCTTCATCAGCAACTCAGACGTATGTTCCAGGAAATTTAACCTTTCTTCTGTTTCTAACAGATACTGTGTTAGAGGTGAAGGAATGCCAATATTGCTAGGAAAATCCAAACTGAGGAGTAGGAAGTGTAGGTATATTTTTATGAATTAGATCTGGGGGCCCCATGGTGTTTGCAGTTAGAGAGAGTTTCCTAGTTCTATTAGGTAAGTATGCAATAATTCATCATACTCAATTTGTGATGTGTCCAATTGCAGTTCCCCCTCCCCATTGTTTCTTCTTTTTTCCTTCACTGAGAATCCTAGTGGTATTATGCCACTTGGAGTCATTCAGTAATAGACTAACTAAAAGACATATTGTTTAAAACAATTTTTTTCTATGGCCTTCCGTGTATGTTGAACAAGAAGAAGTGCATGTGATTTTTTTAAAACTCTTCTTATATGTGTGAGAGTTGCTGCGTGTGAATATGAATATGCAAGTGTAATGGTCTACCTCATGTGTTGGAATAAGAGACAAATACATGTTTTATTTTACTATTCAAAGGCAAATATCACTAACTGTGCTGAATGTTATCATTCATTTATCAAAATTATATATAAATTAGATTCTCATCCCCATCTTGCTAGAATATGTCCCAGAGACATATTATGGCATCTTTTCTTTTTTGGTTTATTTTTTATAACATGTATTTCATGGAATACTTTAGATTTTTAAATGTTTTATTTTGCTTAAATAATTTAATACTTTTTAAACAGTTATCGTTCCACGCTTGAAATTCTAGTAACATTGTATCTTGCATTTGCTGCAGCTTGTAGAAGGCCAATTAGACAGAACTTCTTTGACCTACCTATTATTTATGGAGCTTTTCCCCATTTTGGAACAGCAACTGTCAGTATATTTTAGATCAGTGCAGTGGAAAATAATACCATGGGAAATGTTGAGTCACTTTATATCATATTTTGCCACTTAATTTTTTTCTGGGTACACTCTAGGTACTTCCTTTCGATAGACTACTTTTCAAGATTTGCAGTCTAATACTTACTATAAAAGCGGAAATTGCTGTTAAAGTGCCAGACTGCTTACTGCTTTACACCTGGACAACATGATACCATATACAGTTTTACATTTTGCAAAAAATATTGCATATGGCTGCTTCTTATTCAAGGTAGTGGTAAATTAAGTCTCTCAGTGTTCATACTCCAACTAATTAATTATAAGCAGCCTCCCTGAAGTGTGATCATTCACATTTTTAATGGCAAGTACCCAATTAAATGCTTTGAGGAATCAGGATCTCCAGATCTCCATACCAACTCATTTGTAGAATACTTTTCAGGTGAACAGTGTAGAACTTTTTTCTAAAAGAATTATCTGCAAGGGGTCCAAAAAATTAAAAGTTCTTTTGACACAGACTAGTCTGCGATTTTGAGGATACATTTCATCATGATATAGAATAATTTCTTGTTCTGCATTGTGTTGTTCTTTTGATACCATATTTTATATAGAAAATACTATGCAGTCAGAAGAACTTCTTGCTATTCAGACAGAACAGTGTTTTTAAAAGCCTAAGAGACTTTTTAAGAAGATGAAATAAAAATAAATTACTCTGTGATGCTAAAAGGTATAAATTTAACAATATTAATAGTCATAATTCTAGCTATCTAAATAACATAGTCATCAAACCAAATTACAATTCTAATTCTGCAAATTCATGGACAGTGTAAATTTTTAATTTAGACTTTATACATGACACAAGAAAAACATCACATCATCATGGCCTGGAAATCTGAGGTGGCCAACACAGACAAACCAGAACATGATTTTGCAAGTACCTTCAATTTTACACAGTAGAATTTAAACTAAATACTTGAGTTTAGATTAAATATGTAATCTAAATATTTAATTCAGAACTGACAGTCTCTGATCATTTGTTTAATAATTTAATGGGGAAAAAAAAAAGTGCAATATTTTTACAGTCCACTTAAATTCAAGTTGAATAGTTTAATTTGTAAATGTTGTTGTTTGCCAAACTGAAGCTGACAAGAGCATAACATATATGAATAAGAAACTAAGTGGGGTTTTTTTCGACAGGGAATAAACATCCGTCTAAACAAAAGTAGGCTCTGATGAATTATATGAAATCACTTTTGGCCTTTGACCCAGACAGTATGAAAGCTAAATCTGTACTTAGGCGCATTATCTTAGGATCTATGCTTAATTATTATTTTTTTTAAGAAAATAAAATTAATATCTGTCAAATTATGAGCTTGTACAAGATAATAAATAGACTATCTTAGTCTCTCTTGGTAGAAAGAACACTTAATTAAAGTAGAATAAAATGTATGGATTCTTTGTTGTAGAAATAACATTGAAGATAAAATAAGGACATGCATTTGTATTTTATATAATGAACCTGAGATTCTGTTCTATCAAACAGACCTTTCTCAGAAAAATTTAACAACAGAAAACAGCCAGGATGTAGGAAATGTTATGGCCTCTGTTTTCTCTAGTCATGAAAACTTGGCCATAGCTATTTTCAGTACCTTCAGATAAAAAAAAAGACGAGAGTGGTCAGCATGGAACATAAAGTGTCTCTGGTCAGCTAACATGCCACCTTTTATAAAGGCAAGTGTATCCTAACCATGCGTATTTGGCTGTCTTTCTTGATGTAAAGATAATTGTGGCTAACAACCTTTCTGAAAAGAACTTAATTATACTGTCAATATACATTAAGCATATTACATTGAAATATGCTTAATAGTTTACCAGCATTAACTTTACAGGAAAGATGAGGACTTAAAAACATCCAGTTATATATCAGTCTTGTCAAAAATGACAAAAGTCATTAGAGAGTGGCTAAAATTAATTGGTTTATTGCATCCAAATGTGCCTTGAAAATTAATATATGCCCAAAATGTCTTTGTCTACATTTACTTATATCACATTAAATAATATTTTAAAGGCTCTGCCAAATTGTTTTAATGACTTCCACATGGAAATAATGGGAGGCCTGCTCTGGGTAAGTCTCAAATGCAAATTAGTAGCATGTTATTATACTACTTTTCTCAGAGCTACTATAAAGTAGTGTATTCAGCCTTATTCAAGGAATTGGGCAGGTAAAAATAAGGGTTGTTTCAAGAAACAGCTTCTCATAGGTAGGTAGCATAAAATACAAATTTGGGGCAAATTAAAGAAAGCATACCTTCAGGCTTGTTGAAATCTGAAACATTTTTTTAAAGTAAGTATTCCTCTATAAATCCTATCAACGTTTGGGTCAATGAAAGTCAGGCAGTTCTTTTAGGAAGAGTAATTTTTTCACTAGGCAACCTGTGCTATCTCCAGTGCAGTAAATGTACCTCTCTGCCAATTAGAAATACTTACAGGAAAAAAATATAATAGAACCTCTGTAATTAGACCACTTACTGTACCAGACATTTGACATATATATACAAAGGTTAAGTAAATGAAGTCTTGTGAGGGAGACCTTTAGGGCAGAGAGTAATGAAAAGAAATATAACAAAAGAACTAATCATCTTTCACCTGTATTTTAGATCAGGAAAATGGTTATAAAATGCCTATAATGGATACTTATCTCCAGCTACTTCAGACTTGTCTGTTTTGAAGGTCCCTTCTTCTCCCAGAATGTCTTTCAAGATAAACTCTCCTTTTTCCATATGTGGGGATTGTGTTCCATGGATAACATTCTGGATGAAAGGGACTGGTAAAGTACTGTTTGTGGGGGGTGCTGATATCCCTTATCATCTTCTTCTTTTCCTACTGACCATTTCCTGACTCAAGAAGACTAAAACCCCTATTATTACTATTGGCTATAACACCATAGAATCTTTTCATATGCAAATGTTCTTCTCAGTCCCCATTACATTCTCTTCCTCTCTTCAGAGATATGACATGATACATATGGGACATCTTCAGGATGCAGAAATTACCTCAGCCAGTAAGGTTGCTGTCAAGTAGGGACAGTTATGTGCAAACAAGTATCCTGTTCCTAACTTGTTATGAGGGGACAGTTCCAGAAATCTACTGAATGAAGTACATCTCTGCGTTTTTAATTGCTGTATTAATAGAGGTGTAATTAGCTTTTTTCTAATCCTTTTCTGTTTAAAAAAGTTGTCAATTTCAACCTTGCTTGTTAGGGCACATTTTCTATTTCTTTTATTTGTTCTGTTAAGTAAAATTATTAAAAAAAAAAAATAAAATAAAATAAAATAAAATAAAATAAAATAAAATGAAATAAAATAAAATAAAATAAAATAAAATAAAATAAAATAAAATAAAATAAAATAAAATAAAATAAAATAAAATAAAAATAAACCATGAACATGCTGAGAGCTCATGTGTTAGGGTCTTCAGAGCCACAAATTTCAAATAACTACAAACAGGCAATAAAAATGTGAAACAAACTAACCTGTTGGGCTTTGGGGGTTTTGGTTGGTTGGTTGGTTGGTTGGTTGGTTTTTTTATATAGGATGACTATATAAGGGTAACAGCTATCACAAATAGATAAATTTAAATTGGGTTTAGGTAAATAATTCAGAAAGTGCAGGAGACCGAAACTGAGGGATTAAGGAAGTTGTTTTGGACACTTAATTGTAATTGGCCATTTTCGGTCCTCTTTAAAACAGTAACTGCTCAAATGTGTATTCAGGCCTCTTTCATGAACCCTCTCTCTGGTTGATGAACCCAGATATCTGAAAGCAACTTTACAGACAATTGTTGTTGGCATTTCTTAAATGAAGAGGCAGTGTCTTGTGGGCAGTGTCCTGTGGGCAGTGTCATGCAGCCAATGTCTGCTATTGCTCACTCTAACAAACTCAAAGTTTCTTGTCTGTAATTCCATATTTAGGGTAAATAAGGTGGGAAAAGATGTAGGTTTTTTTCTTTTGGAGAGTCCAGATTATAAACCTGTTTCTAAAAGGCAGTAATTGTCTCAATTTTCCTTCCTCCTTAAGTTGTCTCCTTTGCTGCAGGAATATTCCTATTGAGCAGTGACCATATTTTAAGGTCTCTTAAATACAGGACTGAATTCAGAGCTAAATTTAACTCATCCTTTTAATTTCCATTCATTCCATAGATCTAGATTGGGGGGAATATCACTTCTTCTTCCCCACCCCCCACCCCCCTAGTCATGACTAATGTGAATGTAAATACTGTTTTGCAAAACAACTGCAAAAATAACATCTGCGTAGCTATGTGGCATAGTTGGGGTTTTTTGTTGTTTGTTTTAGCAAATAGATTACTGAAACTCATTTAATTGGTGTAAACCACATTCTGACTAATCATAAGACCTGGTGCTAGTCATTTCATTATCTATGATAAAAAGCAGTATATCCCTCAGTTTTCCATCTTGTGCACTAGTGATAATATATTGAAAGATAAAAAGAATACATTAAAAACTTAGAAAAAATATTATAGGTATCTACATTTGATGTTTCCCAAAATTTAATAAAGTAATAGGAGACAGAAATGCAGAAGTATGTGTTAAAGCAATCACATTTTTATAATATGAAACAGCTTGTCCCTGTTTTCTATATTAGAGATGGTTACGTCAATGTGGAACTGGGAAATGGTTTCATTTCTGAAAGAATGGGGTGTTTAGAAGATTACTGATTTTTTTTTTTTTTTTCAGTTGAGTAAAGTTTATATAGTCCTTGTCTAAACAATAAACACCACTCACATTTACCTGTTGTAAAGCTGGGAATAGAGTGCCCTGAGCTGAAGGTCACTTCTTGTGACTGGCACACCGAGGAAGTGGCCATTAACTAGTTTCTGGTCAGTGGACAACTTCAGTAGCTTGAAAGAAATCAGCAAGTATTGGTCTTTGCAGCATGCCAAAGAGTTGCTGTTATGAAAAGTTATGTTAGAAAAAAATAATAAACTAAACCTGGTAGTTCTGGGAAACATGCTCTGGAAGACCCACAAGATGGGTGGATGGAAAGAGCTTTGGTACATCTAAGTTTTTTCTATAGTAGTTTAGTAATTCATTTCTCTCTGTAAAATAGTATTCTAATACACTGTCCCATTCTTGTAAAATACTCACAAATGCATTAGACCAGCTGACCCAAGCCTTTGAATTGCTTTGATTTTCCATCTTTCTTCTGCTGCTGAAAGTAACCAGATGGTCTGAATAGCTGCTTACCCATTTGCCCAGCAATGTATATTCTTGCTACAACATGAAACAAAGTTCCTGCTGAGGAACTGAAACAAGAGTCAGCTGTTCTCAGCTGGAAGGACACTTCATTAGATCCTGTAGTGTTAAATCTGACAGATGATTGGAAATCTGTTACAGCTTCAGGAGGGGACAGAGCACTTAATAAACTGCATAGAAACTAATAACTTTTACTTGATTTTTGAAGTTTTTCAATCTCTAGTCAAATGTTAATGTGACATAGAAAGTTGAGTAGTTACATCTGAAGTATAATTTACATGAAAAATGACCAGTAGTTAATGGATAGGTGCTACACTGTCAGATAAACCGTACTTCCTGGAGTAAAAAAGGGTTTTTCCTAGGTCTGTATGAGGTGGAAACAGGAAATTATTGCTAGGATAGCCAGACCATGTACCCATCCAGCAAAGACTAAGAAAGCAATGCATCACAAATGGTGCTGGAGGTGAACTGCTCCACAACCCCAGCAGTTTTATTGAAAAAAAGATTTAGGAATCACATAGCAACAAGGGAGGAGGAAAATTATAGCCTACAGCGGCGTATCAATACAGTCCACAAGAACAATGAAGCTGCTCTCAGTTGGAACCAAAACTGTGGCCTACTAGTCCTAATTCTTTAAAGGTCATCCTATGTGTTGTGTCATTTACCTTAACTCACCTGGGTTTTCCTGAAATCAGTTTTCCTCAGTGCTGTCTTTCGGGTATGTAGAATTTCCTATCTAGACTGTTCTGTCACACTAATGCAATAATAAAATACAATCTACATGTCCCCTGTTTTACAAGATACAGATATGGGCAACTTCTTCAGAAATTCATGGTGTTCCAAAAACTGAACCTGATGGTCTTGCTGAAATACAACCATAGAATCACAGAATCATTTAGGTTGGAAAAGACCTTTAAGATCATCGACTCCAACTGTTAACATAACACTGCTAAATCCACCACTAAACCATGTCCTATGTATGTGTCCAACTGATATATAGGCGATCAGTTTTGTTTATAATTATAACCTTCAGAAAAGGCTTAGCTTTAAACTTTTATCATTCCACTTTTTAGTCAGTCTTGATAGCAGAAAGTACATTGTGTTTTAGCCTTTTTCCATGTTCCTTTGAGAGCTGCATTGTTCTGTGGGAAAGACCTGATGCTAGCAGAACACAAATTGTGATTTTTCAGACAAATTAATAGCATTTCTATTAAATACGGACCGTAAGAGCAAATTAATGTTTTTAGCATTGTTTAGCACTTTCAAATAGTCATTTTTAATTAGTGCAGTGATTGATGTTTGTTTCAGAATGTTCTAGGGAACAGTTGTCCAAAGAAATTAAATAAGTAAAATAAAACTTGCATTTAGAGTTGAATTACAGGTTCATTATAGCCTTATACATGATTATTAATAGGAATTGAAGACATTCTTTTGTTTGGAAAGAAAAGATAGAAGTATTTGACACTTTGAAAGTGTCAGCATGAAGGCAATATACCATGCCAACTGCAGATGGGAATATTAGTGAGTAATATGCTGCCACTGCTTTCTTTTTATGCTAATAAAGAACCAAGCTGTTTGTGTTTCACTGCACAGTCCTGTGCTATTGTATTTCACAGTCTGTTTAAATCAACTGAACATCAAGGAGAGCATAATTGTTGAGGGCACCTGGTGTACTCAAAGCCACTAAGACTCATTTTAGATGTATCACAGATATTTATATTACTTTTTTCTTTTCATGAAATCTATTGTTTATTTACTTGTTTAAAAAAAAAAATATATAAGCAATTACTTGGATTTATTTAAAAGAAAACAAGTGTTTGATGGGAACACATTTTGACATTCTGTGTTCTTCTGCTCCAGTCCAAACAAATAAGATTTCATATATCATGTCTTATTATACTTGAGAGTTTGCTCCAAACAAATAACTAATAGATGAAATGAACTCAAATGCAGAACACATACAATTGACAAGCACAGTAGTTTTGTGGCAAAAGTACAAATGATGCTATTGATACATATAACAAAGCAATATAGATGATGTATCAGTGATTATAATGCTGAAACGTTGCTGGAAATGCATTATATGGGTATTCATCACATGGTATTTTTTCTGTCAGAAGGCTGTAGTTTATCTTTTGAATAGACCACTCAACTACAGCTGAGAACATGAAGCTTTCCCGGCTTCCTGAGCAGGCAGGCTCCAAGGTGACATTCGCTGATCAGTTTCTAGGTGCTGTGATATTTGTCATGTCTTTTTCAACCCATCCTTTATTATCTGATCTAACAAGAAGACTCATTATGGTTATTAAGAGCCTTCCAAAAAGATGTTCTTCAAATAGAAGTTGTGGGCTGATGGGGTTTGCAGAATACAATAATACGGTTTTCAGTGTTTCTTTCTATTCCCCTGATTTCATAAAATCATAGAATCATAGAAAGGTTTGGGTTGGAAGTCACCTTAAAGATCATCTAGTTCCAACCCCCCTGCCATGGGCAGGGACACCTTCCACTAGACCAGGTTGCTCAAAGCCCCGTCCAGCCTGGCCTTGAACACTGCCAGGGAGGGGGCAGCCACAGCTTCTCTGGGCAGCCTGTGCCAGTGTCTCACCACCCTCACTGTGAAGAATTTTTTCTTTACATCAAATCTAAACCTACCCTCTTTCAGTTTAAAACGTATCAACCTTTGTCCTATCCCCATGCTGCTTGATAAAGAGTCCCTCCCCATCTGTCCTGTAGGCCCCCTTTAAATACTGTAAGGCTGCTAGAAGGAATCTCCAGAGCCTTCTCTTCTCCAGGCTGAACAACCCCAACTCTCTTAGCCTGTCCTTGTAAGGGAGGTGCTCCAGCCCCCTGATCATCTTTAGGTCCCTCCTCTGGACCCACTCAAGCAGGTCCATGTCTTTCTTATATTGGTGGCCCCAGCGCTGGACAGAGGACTCCAGGTGGGATTTTACAAGAGCAGAGTAGAGGAGAATCACCTCTATTTTCCTGCTGGCCACACTTCTCCTAATGCAGTCCAGGCTATGTTTGGCTTTCTGAGCTGCAAGCGCATGTTGCTGGATCATATCCAGTTCTCCATCCACCAGTACACCCAAGTCCTTCTCCTCAGGGCTGCTTTCAATCCACTCATTGCCCAGCCTGTATTTGCGCTTGAGATTGTTGCTCTCACTCATGTTCAGGACCTTGCATTTGGCCTTGTTGAACTTCATGAGGTTCACACAGGCCCAGCTCTCCATCCTGTCCAGGTCCCTCTGGATGGCGCATCCCTTCCCTCCAGCGTGTTGACCACACCACACAGTGTCCTCTTGGACATTGAGCCATTGACCACAACTCTTAGAGTGCAACCATCCAGCGAATTCCTTATACACCAAGTAGCCAATCTGTCAAATCCATATGTCTCCAGTTGGGACAGTGTCAGATGCTTTGCACAAGTCCACGTAGATGACATCATTTTCTCTTCCCTTACCCACCAACGCTGTAACCCTGTCATAGAAGGCCACCAAATATGTCAGGCAGGATTTGCCCTTAGTGAAGCCCTGTTGGCTGTCACCAATCACCTCCTTATTTTCCATGTGCCCTAGCATAGTTTACGGGAGGATCTTCATGATCATATTGGTTACATAGGTGAGACTGACTGTCCTGTAGTTTCCCTGGTCCTCTTTATTTCCCTTTTTAAAAATGGGGGTTACGTTTCCTGTTTTCCCATCAGCAGGAATTTCACTGGACTGCCACAACTTCTCACATACAATGGACAGTGGCTTAGCCACTTTATCTGCCAGTTCCCTCAGGACCCACAGACGCATCTCATCAGGTCTCGTGGACCTGAGCACCTTCAGGTTCTTTAGAGGTTCTTGAACCTGATCTTCTATTTGACAAGTGTAATAGAAGATGAAGGCAGGGGAAAAGTAATTATATTTACTGCAGTAATATCCATTAATTCCATGGTCCCATTGTCCTGGGATGAAGTCTAATATTGTCCGTTATGTTTTTTTTCCCATCTTTCTTGTTGAAGTAATCTAAAATACAGTGTTATAGATTAAGAATGTTGAAAACAGTACTTTCTCCATTTTTTTTTTATACTCTTCAGAATGGTTGGGATCTGTAGTCAACATCTGTTTCATTTAGGGCATGTGATGTTTTTCAAAGTATTTCTATTTGTTAAGTATAGCAGAAAACACCTCCTTATGTCTCTAGTATTGTTTGCAGCAATATTAAGTGAAGAGAGCTGAAAATCAGGAGGTGATTTTCCAGCTAATTAAGTTATCTCTAAATCCAACCGTGCATTGTAAAAGTTTATTCTGTGTGAGATCTAAAGAATACCTTAGGAAATGGAGCAAGTATTCACTGCATTTAACTGTCCCCTTTGGGCAAAATGTCCTTCTTACTCTTGTAACTAAAATGCAGTGAGTTCAGTCAAAAGAGATGGAGTCAGGATGAGCTAGGGGGTGGAAGAGGAAAAGACTGACTTCTGTTTGACCTGACTGGGTCTTCACAGTAAACTGTCATTATTTCATGGGCACTAAGTTTTGTGAGGGACATTAGGTCAAAACTCATAATACACATTTGCCTCTGTAAATTCTCCCCAAAGCTGTTGGGGTTTAACTACATTCTGTGCTAGTACTTATCCCACGTTAATTTACTTTGATTTATCCACTGTTATTTAAGCATCTTAGTCCCTAAGCCCTCAGGGTTAGGTGGCATGTGGAAATTCTTTAACAAGAAGTACAAGACAAAAAACATTGAGGTTCTTTACATTCTAGATAATAAAAAATGTATTTTGTTGAAGACATACCCCAAAAAACCTCTATGCTGTCACTTTATAGATATGAAGTAAAGCCTACAGAAATCTTTATTTTTCTTAATGAAGAATATTTGGTTTTCCATACTTGAGAATGACAGTTTGAGATTGAGAATGATCACTTCTGATAGACACAGAAGCAGGGTAGGAGACAGTTTCCTACCTGTATTTAAATATGAACAAATATGACCTCTTGTCTGCTAGAACTGAGCAGGTAAACTCTCACTCTGACTGAGCCCAAGAATTGTTGATATTTCTGTGTTCTTAGTCCCCAGCATGAAAATGGGATCAACTCAAAGACTTTTTTTTTGCAATTGACTTTTTAATTTTATGTATTTTAATATAAATAAATAAGTATTCTACCCCATATTTTTTGCTGTTATAAGCCTCACACATTGACTTTGGCCTTTGTCCTGTAACCCTCTTCCTGTGGCTTTGGGAATAAGCATTCACAAGTTTGGAGCTATTTCTTGAGACTGCATATGGCTTTGGTCTCCTCTGTTCCAGAATGAAGATTTTCTGTTGGAGGCACTTGTGGAGAAAGGTTACTAGACTAATGAAATGGAGTAAGCAGAGATTAAAATGGTTCTGTTTCTTAGCCCAGTGAGAGGAAAAAAAAAAAAAAAAAAAAAAAAAAAAAGTCTAAGATCTTGCTTACTCTCCCAAAATACCTACAACATAAAACCCAAGGAAACAGAAGGCACTTTCATATTTTATTTTAATTAGATTTCTTAGAACAACATTCAAATATTATTAGATCATGTATTAAATTAGTTTAGTAAATCTGGCAAATGATTAAAGGACTTGGTCCTCTATGTTAGTCAAATGTTTTAAAAGATCAATAGAATCACTTGGGTTAATTGAGTCAGCAAGCTCTGTTTGACACTGATGGATCATTTCCTGTAACTTGAAAAAAAAATTTTAAAAGGCTTGATAAAATCAGAGTCCAGACCGAGAAAACCTATAATCAGGGCTCTTATTTTTATAAGAACATTAGTTATTTTTTTCAGAGTAGCAAAAATAGAATCAGACACCTTCAGAATTGTCCCTGCAACCTTGCGTAAACAGCAATAGAAAAATTACTGCCGAGTACTGAATTATTACTTGTGAGCACTGAGTCACTTCCTAGCCTTTAAGTTTCGCATGGTTCACTAACGTCTTTGTTTTCTGTGTGTGTTGAATTTTTTCTCTCCCCAGAGATTTGCCTTTTGACAAAGGGCCGTCGAACTGCCAGTGTACGAGCAGACACATACTGTCGCCTATATTCTCTCTCGGTCGACAACTTCAACGAGGTTCTGGAAGAGTACCCCATGATGAGAAGAGCCTTTGAGACGGTGGCAATTGATAGACTTGACAGGATAGGTATTTTTTTTTTCTATTTTAGGAATTCTTAAACCCTTTCTACCCTTTCTTTGCCTTGAGTTGCAGGATAAAATGCCCAGATGAAACCCTTCTTAAAAGCTTTGTTTCTGTAACACTACAGCAGATGTTCTGTTGATTTATGAATAAGACGTGTCCAGACAAGAAATTCTGCAATCTCACTTTTAAATAATAAAAACCTTTGAGTTCTAGAAAGCTGTCATACTCCTCTGAGGATTATTTCTTATACTTTAATCATCATTAGTGTTATTTATTAATCCTTTATATTTCTTTTGCTGCCCTCAGCACTTGATAGGATTTGTGCTGTTTCATGAGCAGTAGATGACATTTTCCTGCATAAATTGTTTACAGATGACATCTATAATGCTGAGAAGAGCTGAAGCCTCTCAGCACTCACAAAACCTGTGTTTGTTGAAGTGAATTAATCCTTTGCAGCAGGGCTCTCATTTTCCTCACAACATGGGCACTACAAGCATTGATGGCTGCACACTGGCATTACTCAGATCTGCTTGCAATTAGAAAAGCAGACCAACGATATCCAAATGAAAGACAGAAGGATATGGCAGAATATCAAAAAAGATTGTGCAAAGTCTGCTGTTGTGCATCCAGATATTCTGGACCTTTCTAATAGGACATACTAGATAAAATATGTGGTCTTTGGTTGGAAGAATTACATTCAGATCATCATTATTGACACTGGTTTTAAATGCAGTTATGCATAAAAAATAATTTATCCTGTTTCTTCACAAGAAAACTTCAGTATAAGGATTTCCCCACATCACTCTTTCTCCATACAGTTACGTCTGCAGTTTCTTCAAATTGAATACAGAAAGAATTACAGGGCAGTGTTGTTGTGCTGTTGATTTTAAGCTGAAGATGTGATTTTGAATAGAGCATGTTTTCTTTAATATAGATGAAGAAGTACAGGTATAAACATTTCTAATATTTAATAGACCTGTTTCAGTATTTTGCAGATTGTGAGCACTCAGTGCATTAGTTTATCTTTTCAAGGCTTCTGTCTCTCAAGACTCTCTGGAAATGCAGTCCAACTCTAAGTAATATGTGCTTAAATAATACTAGTAGTAAAGTCCAGTCTGCTCATGGAGTAGCAATCTCATCTGAACTGCTGTGTTTTATCAAAAAAAGGAACAAGTGAGTGCAATTGTGTTCCTGTGCATCTGGTGATACACAATAGTGTCTACATTTTGAAGATACTGAGAGCCATCAAGCAGACATCAGGACGCAGTGTACAGCAGTCATTATTGTGCAAGCAGGTGTCACATTATCTGTGAGCTCATATTAGTTTACAAATATTTAAAAAGGAGATTTCTTGCAAGCTAGTGGTTAGTGGTTACTAATGTCTAATAATTAGTTCCAGGGAATGTGCTAGATGACAGGTGTATTTATAACTTGTAATAGTTTAGTGGAAATTAGGACAGTTTTGCAATGAAAAGTGTTACACATGCAGATCCCAGTGGCTTTTTCCACCCTGTTGTTTAGTAAATTACCATGGTTACATTTTTAGAATAACTGTAGTAATAGCAATACAGTACAAGTGAAGAGGCATAGAAGGTCCGGGTGTCTTTGAGCTGTGGTGTTATGAAAGCCCACCATGCTGGGGCAGAGAGAGGGGAAACTGGGTGTGCATGGAGGCCAGCTGTCAGGGCTTGCTTGCCAGCATGAGTTGCTGCGGCAGCGCCCAGTGTGGCACATCCTACTGCAGTGTGCTTGCCGCCAAGCTGTGGCCCCTGCTCGGCGCCGTGCTTGCTGAAGCTTTTACGATACATAGACCTCGGTGATGGGTGCTGAAATGCAAATTCAGAGCAGGAGTCTGCTTCTGTGTGTCGGGCTCGCTAACTCTTCTGCCTCTCTGTGAAGGGAAGAAGAACTCAATCCTCCTGCAGAAGTTCCAGAAGGATCTCAACACCGGGGTTTTCAACAACCAGGAGAATGAGATCTTGAAGCAGATTGTGAAGCATGACCGGGAGATGGTGCAGACCATCGCCCCGGTGAGCTTGCAGCAGATGCCTGCCCTGAACTCCAACACCTCTGCCTCGTCAGCGCGCGTCAGGACACAGTCCCCTCCCGTGTACACCGCCAGCAGCTTGTCCCACGGAAACCTGCACTCCCCCTCGCCCAGCACGCAGACGCCCCAGCAGGCTGTCATCCTCTCGCCCTGCTCCTACACCACTGCTGTCTGCAGCCCACCCGTACAGAGCCCTCTGGCCGGCCGAACTTTTCAGTATGCCTCGCCGACCACTTCACAGCTTTCCCTCATGCAGCAGCAGCCGCAGGTGTCCCAGCAGCCCCCGGGGGCCACACAGAAGAACGAGGTCCACAAGAGCACCCAGGCCCTCCACAACACTAACCTGACCCGGGAGGTGCGGCCCCTCTCTGCCTCGCAGCCTTCCCTGCCCCACGAGATCTCCACCCTGATCGCCAGGCCTCACCCCACCGTGGGGGAATCCCTCGCCTCCCTCCCTCAGCCTGCCCCGGGGCCCGGCATGCCCCCGGCCAGCCGGGCTACCATCCCACATCGGGTCTCGCTCTTTCGACAGATGTCCTCGGGAGCCATCCCCCCAAATCGGGGGGCTGCGCCACCCCCAGTCCCTCTGCAAAGGGATTCTTCCACAGTCTTAAGCACAGAGCCTGAGGGAGAGAAACCACGGTTCGCGTCAAACTTATGATCCCTGGTAACGGTGAGCAACAGACTTGTAACGAACCAAGCACCGTCCCCGGAACTATTTTAGCCTGTTTCCTAATGTACCCCAGCAGTCTACTATGAGAAAAATACTTTAGACAGCTTTGCCCTACATAACGAATGTAAAAATTATATATATATATATATATATATATATATATATATAATTTAAAAAGCTTGTTTGAATTCATATCTTCCTTTCTTGCATTAAAGAAGTCTAAATTGAGCTGTAATATTACTTATTTCTAACATGTCTACTTTAAAATCAGTCTAACAGATTTATCTGTTTATCCAGTTTGCTTTTTTCATGGGAAAAGTGTCAACACAATAACAAACTTCAAACAAGAACTTTTAAAAAAAAGAGAAATATCTATCTAACTAACAAAGCACTGACCAAGTGATATTCTGAAACCTTTGTTATTTCATTTATTGCAAACACATTAATTTTTCATTAAGAATTCAGTTGTTCTTTCCCATTGCATTTCATATGTTAGCACTTTCTTTTAGGAATTAGATTGGAAAAGAAATAAATTGCAAACACCTGCAATCAAAAGGCTGGCACTAGCACTCCTCTGGATAGGTTGTAACCTCATGACATGTCAACCCTTCTGTTCTTTCAGAAAACTGGGTGGACTTCGATATTCACATTGCTCAAGACTTTTACAAAGACTATAAAAATTGCCAGTGTAAATAACTTTTTAGACCCAAACAAAGATAGCTACTGTGTGGTGTACCATTGCAAGGTCTTTGTTTAGGAGTTTAGGTTCTGCTCTTCACTTCAAAATTTACAGTTTTAAAATTTGTTGAAGCTAAGTAGAACACAACTGTTGAATTGTAATGCAATGGCTTAAAACCTACAATGTTACTTTTACATGCAATGTTTTATGCAAAATTGTACGCTTGATCCTGCAAACCGCTTGTATTTCACCAATACCTTCACTTCACTTTTCTTCTCCTTGCCCTCAATAGCATCTGAGAATATTCCATGCATGCTTTGGGAAAAAAAAAAAAAAAAAAAAAAAAGACAATAAAAATAGGTTCAGTCAGCAATCGTAGGAAAAGGCTTTACGCTATCTTAGAAAATAATAATCATTCATTAATTGTCTCTACCTTAAAATTCCTATAATGCTGACTTTGAATCTCTGGTTTAAGTCTAGAAATGAGGTTTTTCATTTAAAGGATTATTTGTAAACCACAGCTTGATTTAGGCTTTCAGGTGCTTTCTGTGTCTTCACTGTAGTTTTGTAGTTGACTGTGGTGTTAATTTACAAAATAAATATAATATAGCATCAAGTCTGTCTGGAAATGCACGATTTGCTCTGTGTATATTGTAATTAAATGGTTAGTATATCCTAAGGCATGTAGTGTCAAACATAGCTCATAGGTACGAGGTTTATGATTTTTTATGTCTTCAAAACAGAAAGGAAATGGTGACAGAAAGCAGGGTTAAAGCATACTGTTTTGTGAATGTTTTGTTTTGTTTGCTCAAACCTTCACATTATCTTATCCACCAAAAAAAAAGTTCTTTCGTAATCATTTGTGCCTGATTTGTCACATTAAATGGAGATTGAAACTAAATGTGTCATAATTTAACATAAGCATTGTGCATATGATACAAACATGTATTCTGTTCCTTAAAACTCAGCTGACTCATGTTAAGGAAGTGAATGCAAAGGAGTTCTTCTTTTCCCATTAATGCTGAGTTTAATGATGCATGGAAAAATTAAATAACATCACAAACTACGTAATGCAGTGAATCCAGATGTACTTGAGAGCTAAGTAAATATTCTAAAGCTAACAGAGCTTGAACCCATGCTGCCTGTTATGCCTTTTACTAAAGTGGTACTTCAAATAAAAATTAAAAAAAATCTTACAGGTTTTGGTGACTCCCGCTCACCAGTAAAAATTGATATAATTAACCCATTAACATGCTGCTGCCATTAATTTAAGGGGCCCAGAGTAGTATATGGGGAAATGATTGTTTAAAAGTGTTTGGAACATTATGGATACGCTGCAAGACCATTTATTTATCAATACAATACCCCTTATATTATTTTAATACTAACAAATTCTGTCAGTTAATTAAGATCATATAACTGATCTTTCAAACTCTTTAAGGTTTACATTTGATAGGAGAAATGGGGTTAGTAGTGAAATATTTTTATATATATTTTTATTTTATTTTAAGCACTATGAAGAAATATTAATTCACATGGTCTTTCAGTGAAACCATAAATAATTTTTAATGACTTTGTAATAGAGTGGACAATATCTAGGATTTGTATGTTAATTTAAAAAAAAATGGTACAGGGTAAAATTATATACGTATATATATATATATGTATGTATGAGTGTACATATACTTAGATTTAAGAAACAAATGACTCACATTCCTGTAATATAAAGGTCTGTTGCTAGTTTCAGAACTGACCTATTTTCTCTGTACATAAGTAAGCCCATAAGTATGAAATCTTACATCTGTACAGGATGAATTGTATTAATGAAAAAGGTTGGATCTTACTGCTGCTGGGAAGACTATAGAGCTGATTCTTACAATAACTGTATGATCAGGGATGAGTTAGATTTTTTCTTTTGTCTTTGCTGAAAGCCATAAATAAATATATATAAAAGATTATTAATAAATTGAAGAAAATATATAAAAAATAAAACAATGTTTTTTGGTTTCAGTATCTTTATAACTGTGTATGTTTTGCCTCACCATGGAAGAACTGTTTTCTTTTCCTTTTCTTTGTTCTGAGCCAAGAATTGATATGCACTAAGTATGGGGAGGTTGGGGAGAAAAACTGCCTGAGTAATTATGTGCACTGTAGGAAAAAGAGGTCTTAGAAATTCAAGGATACAACCTGATTAACTCAAGAAATTTCTAAGCTATATTTCCTCTGTAGCTTAGAGGAATTCATGGTGCTAAAAACATTTTCCCCACAAAACTCTCATTTAAGCCCTTACTACTAACCTATTATATTTCTTGAGTACAAATTTGAAACTGGTTAACTTAGATAGATAGATAGATAGATAGATAGATAGATAGATAGATAGATAGATAGAGATATATATATCACCATCCTGCAGGAGAATCCCAAGTAGTTGTTAGTAATTTAAGAAAAATGTATTCTGTCATAGTTTCACTTTATCTATACATGACAATACCCAGCGATCTCTGAACTTGTGTATAATAGTCAAGATTTCAGGGGAATATTGATGTGGGAGTAGTGTTCATTAATTACATTTTAGGTGATCGTAAATGAAAAAGCATAGTCCATTCAGGCCATTTTTTTATTGCCTTTTTTTTTTTTTTTTTTTTAATTGTATTAACTTCAGGAGGATCAGTATAATCCTAGGTTGATAAACTGTAATTTTAAGTAAGCATGAGTAGTTATATTTTCAAATTGCACTCTAAAGTGTATTGTGAATTCTTTTCAGTGATATTTAATTCTTTTTAAAAGTTTGCGTTACTAGGATATAGCTCTAGTCCAATTGTAGTCAGTGAAATATTTTCCAAAAGGACCAGCATTGTACTACAAAATTCTTGTTTAGGAGTAAAATTCAGTTCAGTCTGCATTTGACCACAGCACAGGGTATATACTTTGTTTGCTCTAGTCTTCTTATTTCATACATGTTTGTGTAAAGAACCAAAAAGAAACAATGGGTTGTTTTTAAGTGATATTTCATATCACTATATATGATACCAATTTGTACCTGCACACCAGTTAATGCAATTTTAAAATCTGTCCATTTCTAATATCTATATCTACCTCAACTTACTTCCTACTTTACCTTAATTTTGTTTTAAAAAGTGGCAGCACAATTGGAAGCAAAGTAAATTTCCTATTAAACAGCAAACTTTCATGCCTTGGTGCATGTCCTTAAGAGCTTACTATTTCTATTTTCAAAATTTACTCATGAGTTTTGCACTGACTTCAGTATTTCTAGCCATGTGAGTTATATTCGACTTTATAGGTGACATTGTCAAGTTGAAGAAAAATGTTTTGTTTTAAAAATAAAATGTTTAATTTTTAAACCTGCAATTCAGCTGCTCTGGGAATACACAGTGACATGTGTATGAAATGTTGAGATGTTACAACATAGGAACAGAAAGTGCTTATTTAGATATAATGGGTCTGTGCTAAAAGCATTATCTCGTACAGTCTAGAACATGCTATAAGAACTGGGCATGCAAATTTATTTGTTTAGTGGATTTGGCCTTTCGCCTCCCTTTTTTTTTAAGCAGGGAAGAGTAAGGGCATTAAATTTCCCTGAACCATATCCTCTGAGAAACACATATTGTGAATATTTACCAACCTGCAATCAGTACCTGGTGCTCCTTTGCATATTTAGCAATTTAAATCACCTCCTGATTGGTGTAGTGGGTCATACAGGCAAATGGTGTAATTTCTGGTCCATGTTACATTTCCCTCACCTCTGTGAAGACATGCAATATCTTAACATGCAATATCTTAAAAACTTACAGTTCCCAGATATGGGAACTTCACAAAGAGAAACACAATGATAGTAGACAAGCAGAGTAATAAGTTGATTTTCAATCTACTTGTGTATCTTCCGATATATTTTAAAATATTCTATGTGTATATACACCCAGTTAAAAAAGATGTATGTTGTGAGAATGAAACCCCCCCCCTTTACTGGCTCCATTAGATGATTTAAGATGTACACCATGGCTCAGGTGATCCTTGGCCTACAAACTGACAGGCTCAAGTACACATTTGAACTAAAACTAAACTTTGCCTTATCCTTGAAACTGTTCCAGTTATGTGCTGTTATTTCACATGCTTGCAAAAGACACCACATTTTTTACCATTCTCGATTTTTAAATGTCAGATTTGCATTGTGGTTTCCCCTATGCTCTGCTTTGAAGTTGGGATGCAGTGCTGAGTTAGTACTTGCTTGACGGGTCATTGGCAAATTCAGATCAAGTAGAACCACAGACCAATTGAGAAGAGACGTCAAATGACAAGTCTACAACCAGTCCAAAGTAGCCTGTGCATGACAGGGAAGCAGGTACTTGAACCATTTCTCTGGAAGGTCAGCAGGCACCTCCAGAGGAACTCTGATACTGAACCATGGGTCTCAACAAACCTGAGGTCCAATCTGAAAATGCATCTCCAAAGTCAACTACTCCTGAACTCCACAGTAACTGAGTTTACATAGACACAAGTAGTAGTTCCTATAGCATTAGCAAAGCATATGTATTCTATTAAATGACTATTCTTTAGGTTCCATATTGCACTTAACATCACAAAATCTGAGATATTCTCTCAGTGCTACACTGAGTGTGACCATTGCTCATGGATTTACTTACATATTTTCTTCAGGAAGCAGATGTATGCAGTCTGTGTCCTGTTTCATCACTGCAGTGTGTAAGTTTTAAATGGAGAGTTCTAGTTTTGAACTAAGAAAAGTTCTCTGTATCAGAGGGCAATAGCTGCAGATCTCAGTCTTCATTGTGGACAGTGGGCATTTTTGAGTTCTAGACTAGCTCTTTTTGAAATCATTTTTTTATTCCTTTGCAAAGTTAACATAAAAAATGGGTTTGTTCTGCTTTTTACACAAGAGGTGCAGTCTGCATTGTTGAAGAGATGCCTGTAGCGTTTTATATTAATTAGCTTTTCGAAATGCTGGGGGATTTATGTTCTATAATATTGGTTCCCCTAGTCAAGCCAAGAGGCAGTGTGAGCAATATCTGATGCTAGGTCATTGTCCACTGGAATGGGCAATCTTCTAGGTAAGAAGATGGACAATAATATTAGAGGTGCTCTTACAAAGAACCATAAATATGACCTGGACTGATCAATTTACATCTGAATCCTCTATGATAATGTAGATTATACTATCATTGCAAAGTTTTTTTTAATCTTCCGATCAATACCCTTTCTGCCTATGATTTGTCTTCATCCTGTGCTAAGTCATCTTGGCAACAAAAATGTATACCAATAGTTGGAGGCAGTGCTGTGTCATAACGGTATTTAAGTTTAGCAGATACCTATATGTTGATATTCAAAAAAGATTAAAAAATTTTAAAAACAAAAAAAACAACCAAACAAACAAACAAAAAACAATTAAAAAAAAAAAAAAAAAAACAAAAAACAAAAACAAATAACAACCCACAACAAGAAAGGAAGTGCATTGTGTCACTGTGTGCATTTTACCAACTGGTATTATGCTAATGCCTTCCTCCAGGAAGGGCTCAAGTAATTTTAATGATTCACTTGAACCTTATTATATCACAGATAATGGTGCCCTGGTCAGAAATGCTGAATGCTGTGGAAAAATCCAAGAGAATGGTTTGGATATCTCTTTTCTTTTATCCAGTAGCAAGAAGCTGTTCCTAAGATCCACCAGACAAATCAGGTTCTAGATGGAACAGCTCAAGGCTTTTGCTTTTGTTCATGTCTGCTTTGCAAGACAAAAAGGTGTGGACACAATTCAGAACTCCTAGTCAAAATCTTGGCTGAAATAATGCACACAGAGAGATAGACTTCCTTTATAAAGCATACAGTAATTTTATGTCAATTGGCACATAACGTCAGAAAGCAAGCTTTTAGACAATGGGGAAAAAAAAATAACTTGTGCACCACTGCATACATGACTGAAGATGGTATGTGTCCCTAAACACTGTGTGATCTACTGTGTGGATTAAATCAAAGATAACCTCTGAGCCAGAAAATGAGAAGCTTTTTGTGCTTTTAATCTCCTGTTTTATTTTTATACATTTAAAACTCCCAGAATTACAAATCCAAATACTAAAAAATGGATCTGTGACTTTTTGAATCCCTTAGGTTTTGATCCTTTATAGGTAACCATTACAGCTGTGTTTCTCGTTTCTATGAGAGCTGAATTAATCTGAATGAAAATGTCTCACATGAAACATCTCTCAGATTTGCAGTATGAGAAGATTAATACTTTATAGCCTTTATTTTATTGCCTTGGCCTATGATAGTCTAGTGTTCTGTGAAAGAGATGTGTTTTTAACTGCTCTTTTGCCATTTATTTTACAGCTTGCTAGGAAAAAGAGAGTTATCATTGTTAATAGGTGGCAAAAAGTGATGTATCTGGGGTGAACTTCCATAGTGTAAGCAGTGTTTTTATAGAAGACAGCACTGAGCACGGAGCACCATATGTCATGGTCCTGGTTATGCTGGCTATTTCAAGTCCATGACTGTCAGTGAGGTCACATATTGTTTATTGCTGCCCTCTTCTGAGTCACTTTGCTCTCTTATCCTGTCCCTAAGAGTCCTGTGCAAGAAAGAGATACTGAATATCTGGAACATACAGAAAGTCTTCTCTCTTCGAGAACAGGTTTTTCATAATTTCAGCTGTGTTATATGATAAAATACCTTGTGTCAAGTGGAATGATTGTTTTCTGGTTTTCATTCTCAGATGTTTGCAGGAGTTTCTCAATAGTAATGATACATACTGATGTCAAAGAGCAGTGAAAAGAGCAAAAGTGACAATAACAATTAGTAGAAGAAAGGCAAAGAGAAGTGCCAGAGGCAGAAAAATTTTACTTCCTCGAAATAAGGCTTTTGTGTTGAGATCTCTGAAGGACATAAAAGGGATAGAGGAGGAAAGATGGCAATATGTCATGTCCTATTTAAGTACCAAGCAGCTCTGTTGTGAGGGTAGCGATAAAGCAGGAGGAGTAGGAGAAATCAATCTCTCTTGTTTTCATCACAAATATAGGACTTTTTTTAGGTAATTTATTTCATTTATTTTGAGAAGTAAAAGCAGATAGACCCACTTTGCTGGTTGCTTCTGTTGATGAAAGAGCTGAGCCTGCTAGAAGAGTGTAAGAGATAATCTGGAAAATCACAAAACTGGTGAGTGTTCTGTGCACTTTCTATCACTGATCCCATGCACTCTTTTAACACTTTTTGTGTATTGAAAAATACCAAAGTACTTTTTGTGTCTTGTTATAATAGCATTGCACTCTGTGTTTAACAATTACTTTTGTGAACACTGGAAAATATGCACAAGATTTGACAACTTCACTAGTTAAACTTCATCATAGGCTAAATCAAGCTTACTGTGAGTCAGTCCAAAAAACTTAGATGAAAACCACCAAAATTACTACTGATCAGGATACAGTGAAGACTGTGACACAGCATAACTAGCATATAAGATTTCCAAAAGTGTTTCTTCTAAAGATTTGTTCAAACTTAGACCAAATCTTATCCTCCCACACATTCCCCTATCTTCCTTATTTACTGTGGCAAATTTGCTGTGGCTTATCTTCCATTTCTTTTTTTGCACATCCTGTAAGTCATTTGTCGACTTCTGGGAATGAAGCCAGAACATCACTGTACTGGTGGTGAAAGGCAACAAATCATGACAGTACCCCACAAAACTATGATAAACCTGTCTTTGGCAGCCAGAGACTATAATCGGAAAAGGTTACTTGTTTGTTTCATAGTATGTCCTGCAAACACTAGGGGTAAACAGAGGCATGCATTATTGTGAAATCCAGTTGGAAGAAAATATCCAGAATATTATTTAATTCTTCTATTTGTACATTAAGTTTTGGTTTAACACTACAGTTGTAGCAGTAGGCAAGCTCATTATAGATAGTAACATCAAGTCTAGGATAAAAAAATATACTGTCTTCATTAATCCTGATGGTGGGTCAAAGTGCACTCTCAGCAAGTTTGCCAACACCCCCAGTTGACAGGGGAGGACAGAGGCAGGTGTGGGAGCAATTAATACACTGAAGGACAACTGTGTTCAATGGGGCCGCAAAAGCCTGGAAAAATGGGCTGACATTGATTTCACGAAGGTCAGCAAAAACAAGTGCAAATTCTTGCATCTGGCATGGAATAACCTTATTCAACATTACAGCCTGGGGGATGACTGTGTAGAAAACTGCTTTGCAGAAGAGCAGGGGGACCTGGGGATCCTGTGGACTACAAGGGGAACATGAGGCAAGGCTGTGCTCTGGCAGCAAAGGTGGTGATTGCAGCTGTATTAGCTAGGCTGTGTTAGCAAGGCAGCAGCCAGCAGGCTCAGAGAAGTGATCCTTCTCTTCATCGCAACACCTGTGGGACTGAATCAGGAGTATTGTGTTCACCCTCAGAGTCCCCAGTGCAAGAAAAGACTTGACCAACTGGAGGAAGTCCAGTAAAGGATCTGCAAGATATCCAGGCGGCTGTAGCAAGTGAGGTACAGGAGAAGCTAGGAAGGCTGGGCTTGTTTAGCCTTAAGATGAGGTGGAAGGTGGGGTTTGGAGACACCTTACTGCTGTCTATGAATACCTGACCAAGAGGGTAAAGATGAGGTGGAACCAGACTCTCCTTGCTTGTACACAGCAATAAATTGAGAGGTTATGAACATGAGTTAGAACATAGGAAGTTCCAATTTGATATAAAGGAAAAATGGGTTTTTTACTAATACGGTAGACAAACACTGGAACAGGAGCCAGGTGAGGCTGTAAGATCTCTGTCACTGGAGGTGTTCAAGACTCAGCTGGGCATGGCCTTGAGCAACCTGATCTAATTAGACCTGGATAGACCCCAAAGATCACTTCCAACTTAAATTATTCTATGATGATATGACTGCAATGTTACATCTGTGCCCACAGCTCCTGTCCCCTCATCACCAGCCACTTAGTTTGAATAAGCTTGGATTCAATGGCCTAAGTTACAAGTTGCAGCCACCGCTGCTTTGTTGTTACTATGGAGCCTTCTCCTGTATGGAAGTTGTAGAGCAGCCCTTGTACAAGGAGCTTTAGGAAAAGTGGGCTTTCATGAAATCATTTCTCTAGTTAAAGAAAGGGATAAAGAGAAGTGTGCAAAAGAGTGGAGATAGAAAAAGGCAGTAAAATGTCTCAGGTGATAACAGTGTCCTTCCTGCTGGAAAATGCTAAAGTAAAACTGCCAATTCTTTCCTCAGGCAGTGTTATTTCTGAATGCACTCAAGCCTCTTCTGTTCACTCAACTGACAAGTCTTTACTATCTCTCGCACTTAACACTACAGTGCCAGCAAGCTGGGCTGTACTCCCTTCTGTCTCCTGCTATAAACTAGAACAAAAACTGTTGGCAAACTTGTGGTTGTACAGCCAAAACTCAGTCTTCATTTGTGGCAGCAGTGCAACAGGCAAGACTGAAGCTGCTATAAGCATCTTTTATGCTTCTATGTGGATTATAGCCCAGCATCCTTATCTGTAATACAGAAACCAGGGTATACTTATTTTGTATGCACTGCCGCTGTTTGCACACAAGCTGAACATGGCCCTGTATGTTCAGTTTATATCCAAGAGAATTAACTATTTAGTTCAGCTACAAATCAAACTGATTTTCTGTGTGCAATTGTTTATGGCCCAATAATACTGAAAAATTAAAGGTAGGAAGGAGAGCTAATACCAGTAAATGCTGTTATATTAGGAGGCAAGCCTTCCGCTGGTTGTTTTTTCCTTCTAGACATGCCTGAACTGTTACAGACATTGCTCTTCATTCAGGCAGTGACTTCAATTAGGCTTTAAAAAGCTGGTTATCAATTTGTTTAATTTTTGAGGATAAAAGGTTCTTTCTGCTTGAAATCTCAGCAGCAGAGTCCTCTCTGGCTTTGCTGGTTTAGTGTCGTCCTAGAGGCTTCTACAGGCCAAAGCAGTCTTAGCTAAATGAGATTGTTTTCTCACTTCCGAGGACAGACTCATGGCATTTTGAAATATTTCCTTTCAGTCCTCAGACCTTGCAGTCAGAAGCATGGGGTAGTTAACAACATCTGAGCTGGCTAAAAAAATTCCCAGAGAGGAATCACTGCCAATGCACATTTATATTGCTCTTGGTAGTATCTTTTTTAATTAAGAGATTAAATATTAACGTGAAGTAGTGGTATTCTGCATACTGCAGCAAGTTTATTTTGCATCTCAAGTTTGGTGGTATCCTCTACTTCAAGGAGGCTTTAGTCATTTATAGGGACATGGTGCAAAATTCAACCCTGTATGCTCAGTTAGCTACCGAGAAGATAACCATGGCAACTATATGACCATTTTAACACTAGTTTTCAGAGAATCTAGTTAGGTGAGGTGCTCCACTACAGTTGAGAGCCAACTCTGAGTCATTGTGCATTATTTAAAGACTTCTGCAAGTAGTTGGTATTAACAGAAACTTCCGCGACTTTCCTGTTGGTTTGCATATCATACTCAAAAATATGGATTCAAATTAATCATCTTTCTGAGGATGATGCATAAGCCAAAAGGAACACAGCAGAAGTTTCTTATCCCAAGGGAAGCCTTCTGGCCTTGTTTTTGGAAGAGAAGAAAATAAATTGTGCTTTGAACAAATGTGATGCACAGCTATTGAGACACATGAGATGCAGAGCCTTACACAGCTGAGTTTTTACAGTCACTTTTTCAGAGTAGAACCACTTTTCCAAGAATAATGGTGTTGCCCAGTTAGTTACATCTTGGATTGCATGGAACGTGCATATACTATAGGACATAAAAAACTGCATCTCACCCCAGGTAGGTATTCTTCATTTAATAGAATCTACAGTGGTTAGCTTCCTTTATGCTGAGCAATAAAAAAGTTAAGAAAATCAGAAAATTATAGTACTAAATGCACTAAAGGCTAGTCTTACATCTGTAAAGATAATTTGCAAGCCATTTTAATTAGATAAAGTGTAAAGTCAGTCTGGCAATTTTGTTCATTGCCATCAGGTTTACTGATTCTACTTAGTCTTAAATACATTGAGAGAGCACTGATGCTGAAAGAGAGACATCTTAATAGCTCTGCTGGCCTATGTGCAGAAAATCAGAGTCTGTGCCCAAGTTCAAGAAGAAAAACCACTTGCATGAACTGATGACATGCAGAAAACAGTTTGTCCCATGATGAGTGCGGCTTTGCAACTTTTGCTTTCTCTAGTTTCTATCATGTTGATGAAAGAAAGTACTGTGGTTTATATTGATGTAGGGACTGAGACTATTTTTTTTTTTCCTACAGTAAGACTGGGATCACCATCAGTTCCTAAAACTGAGAGGTAATAGGAAATGTATGACTAAAGCTGCTTTTTCCTAACACAAATGTGAGTGGATGCTGTCAAAATCTGCATTAAAATGATATGTGGTTTCCCAGATAAATGCTCTAAGTGGGAAAGATACAGTATCAGTCTATACAGTCTGCAGTGTTCATCCTACAAATGAAATTAACAACTCTGCTAACAGTAGAGTTTTGTTGATCAATGTTTTGTCCAGGAGGGATTCTGCAGCGTAGGGACTCCATGTATCCTTGTTGGAGCTGTGTCAGCTGAATCCTGTAGTGCAAACTTAAGAAACAAATATTATATGCAACTTTAGTGACTTACTGTATTTGAATTCACAGAGTCAACAATTTGAACAAACTTTCCAGCAGAAAGCTAATCTGTGATCTGAAGATGTGCATAGTCTGCTTCAAAAAAATAGTTGAGCTTTATTTTTCTCTAGCCTGAACATCTTTCTTACAAGAATCATATACAGATTTGTAAAGAAAGAGAAATAATATAAAACAAACATAGTGTTTATGGTAGTGGTTGTGTTGATTCTAGGTGAAATAGAAGTCAAGCAATTAATTACATATCAGACATAGTTCATAGGGGTGACAGAATAGTTCAGTGTTGAAAAGGTGGCATCAGCAAAGACCTGTTAGTGTAATGGAAACTGAGAAGTTGGGTGTGATTAGCTCAGAAAAGATCGCTGTCCTTTCTCTTAATTGCCCTCTCTGTGAATTGCAGATGGATCATATCTTCAAAGGTTTTTGTAGCATCATTAAAGTCTTGCTACAGGAGCAAGAATGGACACTGGGTTTAGTGATATGACAGACAGCATTTAGATTTGGGATTTCTAAAACTGAAAAGAGCTGAGTTGAAAAGAGATACTTTAATTTATTTTCAGTTCTTAGTAATTTCTTTTCTCTGTAAAATAGTAACAGAAGAATGAAGTTGAGTAAGAACTCTGTATGACTAAACCCCGTATCTTTTGACATAATTTCCAGTTTGCCTCACCCAAGAAAACTCCAGGAAGTGGTCCAAATTTCATTTTATTTATATTAGAGTCTCTCCTTTTTTGCAACACATGTAACTTCTGCTTTAGGGATCTTATAACAGTGCTGAAAGCATGCACTGTGCACAGTGGTTTCTGTAAGACATTTCTTTAAGTTGACAAAATCTTTTATTATCTAAGTAGTTTAAAATTAATGAGTGTTCTTTTCAGGGATATACATTCAGCTGTCTTGAAATATATTTTTTTTTAAACAAATGAACAGAAAAGTATAAGCTATACATTACAAAACCCTAGAAAATTGAGGGGAAGAGTGCTGAGATAGTTGCATTTTTTTACATACTAAGAAGTTCAAAGAGATCTTCCTTACACATGAGATCTATTTTCTGCTGGTTTTCTTTACTAGTTAGGGGATTTTATCCTTAACTCATCCTATTGACAGAACATTGTACAGCATCCGATATCTGATGATCAAAAAACCCACTCCATCTAAGATTCATCCCTCAGTTCTTTCTAGCCAGTTTGTGTTCTGTAAATGTCTTTGTCTTGCAGGTAACTTTTAATATTTTCCTGTCTAGTCGACATAACAAAGATATTAACAATTTCTAACCAGTTCTCAGAATAATCTGGGGGACAAGGAAATGTTATAATGCTCAATTTGCAGATGAGGAACAGAGTAACAGGGCTGGAAATTATTGTCAGTCATGTGCCAAACCATATCTTTGCTTTTAAGAGAGTCCCAAGCTCACCTCAGACAGTGCACACAGCTTTTACTGTATTTCTAATCCTTATCACATCCCACTGAACTCAGGCTGTTGTCCAAACCAAAGTAAATCCAAGTGGTGGAAATCCTGCATATTGCTTCTGCCTATTGTGATGGTGATATATGAAGCCCCAGAGATGCAAAATAAGAATAAAGTTGGAGTCTCTCACAAAGAATTAGTTTCTGAGGAGCCAAGAAATGGGTTCGTGAGTCACTCAAAGTCACCAGGCTCCAGTATAACTCGCTCCAAGGAACAATAGCTCACTAAGCATATTTACATTATGAACAGAAATTAAATAAATTTCCAGTGCATGTTGGAGCACATCTGCTTACACGCAGCCAGAATTATCTCCATGGATGTAGCTGTACACCCCTAATCAAACTGAGGTTCATGTAATTAAACAGTTTGTTAGAAAATTCAGAGGCTGATATCAGCTGGATACAATGTGTGCCCTGTATTTCATGGAGTAATGCTATGTGGAAGGAGAATCTTTTAATGTTTATCCCAGAATACATATGCTTGCTTGAAATAATATGGGCCCAGGTGCCCCTCATAATTTAGATAGATGCTGGACTCCAGTCAAAATAGTCTCAAGAGGCAAAAGGCATAAGGCATAGGAGAAAGAAAACTAGGAGGTAGTATTTTATTTTCTATGAAATTAACTTGGCTGCTTGAAGACCAAGGTCCCTTTTACAGGGATTCCTTGTTAACCAGTAAATATATCAACCATGTCTGAGATCTAGTGACATAAAAGGAAAGCACATGAGTAAAGCACAGAGAAAATATCTACTTGCCTTTCAGCTGTTTGTGTCACTTCACACTGGAGCTCTGCTGTGTCACTTGTTGGTTGTGTGCCTCTGCCATAGTGTTAGGCTACCTATCAAGCATGCAGAGAGAAGAATTGCTCCTAGACTTAAACAGGTATGTCAAAACTATTGCCAGCATCCAGGCATATGTTGCTTCTCTTCTGTGCCTTGCTTTCACAGTTCAGTAAGACGTTTTGGCAAAGAGTAAGGTAAAAAGTATTATTTCAACAAGAGAATAAGTAGCTGTTCAGAAAATTGTTAGACAATTACTTAAAAAAAAATAACAAACTTTTACACTCTGTCAAAATATTTTCCTATCTTGAATCTTCCTATAGAATTAGTGCCAAATGAGTTTGCCTTGTGTTTGTACCTAAATGAATCTCTTTTTAATTCAAACAATCTAAAAGTGTGAAGCACACAGTTAAGTTCTTCTAATGTTTTTGTACAAACGACAATGGCCAGTAGTGTTTGTTATATTTGTCTTATTATGACACAGTATTACCACTCCTCATTAGTTTACTGTGTCTCTTCTGACATTTCATACCTTTTTTAACAGTCTCAAAACTAGATTAATGAACATGTCAGTATGTCAGTTTCACTAAAAGAAAAAGAAATTAATTCTTACTGCTCTATAACCAAGATGATAATAAATTCAGGATGTAAAGTAAACAAAAAAAAAAAAAAAAAAAAAAAAAAAAAAAAAAGAGCCATCAATGTGTTACAGGTAGAGCATTTATCACTATTATTTAGATCTAATGCATGATTTTTAAAAGCCTAAATTTGGCACTGTCACTCTCCTCTGAATGCAAAAAGACAAAGCCTGACAGACCACAGGACCCAGTCGTTCCCTGGCTGCAGTGTGACCTGCACAAGCATAGGTGGAGGGCCAAAAGCCATTTTGGCTTTCATCTTACTGCCTGGCTGCTTCATTTGGGGTAGCAGCCTGTCCCCAGTGATGAGCATCCTCAGAATCATTGCCAGTGGGCTATTCTGCAGTACTTGAAAGTGCTAGTACTATCTGGTTATATGCTGGCTGTTATATGCTATCTGATTATATATCTGCTGTGGTCAGATAAAATGTTAGTTATATTTTTATACTATCTTGCTCTCACTATTCAACCAGTTGCTACTCTTGCACTAATTTGATTAAATATAAATTGCTACAGTGAGAGAAAATTTGACATTACTGATGGATGACAGAGAAACTCTGTTTACTGTAGCAAATGTGCAGCTGATAAGGATGTAAATATCTATCACATTTTAAATTCAAATCATTTTAATAGCCCAAGGAAAAAACATTTGTGAAAAGTAAAAAATTCTTTTAAAGATATTCAATACATTAATTTAATTGTATCTACTTTTCAATGAGGTAAATTTGATCTTTATTATCACTGCATAACTAATAGGGGATTTTAATAGAAACCTAGTTTACAAAGTTGTTATATACACACTGTGCACATTATGAAACAATGAATGTTTGGAAAACATGACTTACTATTTTCGCATTATTGTCTTGATTTTTTTTTAAAGAAAAAAACAATAACTTACAAGGCAGCATTAAATATTTCTTGATAGCTGTGTTCCAAGTTATTCATGGAAAGTAGGCCAGGCCTCCAAGTGCTGTTCTGTGTTCTAATATATGGGTCTCATCAAGTGTTGGCTGAACTGACAAGGCTCTCTCCATTAATTCAGTGATTGCTAAACTGACTCTACAAAAAGCAAGATGTATTTCTTTACAATACGAAAGGAAAAAGGGTTTATACAACTTGCATTTCATGAACTTTGGGAAAAGACAAAAAATTATGCCTTTGCACATATACACACACATATATATATATATATACATGTAGCCACTCCTTACATATTTCTTTAGACCCTCATTCCTCTGGTCCTGTTTTGCTGATTAAGGATACCAATTAAACCCAGACACCAGAGTGAAAAGAGCAGGCGTATGTTACTAGTGATAACCAATGTAACAGTGTAATACAGAAAACATGCAGTAAAGAAAAAACAGAATAGTGCACTTAAAGCAGCAAACACGAAAATACCGTGTAATGCATCAAATCATTACTACATGTGAAAGAGAATAGTAATTAAGAACAATCCATCACCACTTGCATGTATTACCATCACCCAGCCCCGCAGCGGCTGGGCAGCCCCGGTCACAGCGAGGGTTTGCAGAGCCTGTCCCGGCAAGGGGGAAATCCTACGCGGTGCGTCCACCCATAGGTGAGGCACCCAAAGTCGCTGCAAACGGGCCCAGCCTTATGTACCAGAGATGGACAGGCCAGAACAGCTGGCACCTTTGTTCTGAGCAGAAGATTTCTGGTTTCATTCTCCTGTTGGATTCCACCCAAAGCCTGGCCAGGGCTCGGCAGGGGGAAACCAAGGGCAGACACTTGGGTTCTCAGCCTCGAACAAGGCTGAGAAAGGAAAGTTGCATACAATCTCTCCTCACTACTGACTGTATTTTGTCTAAGCTGCACCTTTCACTAGTGAGTTTACACACTTTGTTAATGATTACACACTAAGCAGCTTTGGCTTGGGGCCTGTAGTTCAGGCTTCAGTACTTCAATGCTTCAGCACTTTTTACATCAGCAGAAGTGCACTGTTATAACTTAGTACAATACCTACTAGCACAATGGTTATCAGTTATAAAATATAGAGGATTCATCTATAGGTCAGCTCTGGCTTGGGCTGTTTGTCCAGGCCTTAGCACTTCAGGTCCCTGTCAGCAAGTACTTCCTTATTCCTAGAGATAAATGAAGTAAAGATGTTAAGGACAAAGAGATTTTTTTTTACCTTCATCTTCTGGAAGGGTACAAGCATTTCTGTCTCTGCTGTCTGTGGTTTAGGCTGTGCCTATGTTAGTGTTTTAGTTCAAAGCAGCTGTGGTTTTCGGACAAATCCTCTGATCATCTGCTATGTTGTTTTTTGTTGTGGAAGGCTTTAGTTACCCTTGCAAACTTAATTCTGGGCCTCAGCGCTGGCTGTTTCAATGTACTGATATCATCTCAAATTACTTGTTGGTGTAGATTACAACCTTTGGGGTGAAAAAGGGTTGGATGGCCTCTTTTGCCTTTTCACCCTTTTATACTTGGGCATACTACTTTTGGTCATACTGGGATGGATGTTCCTCTTCCTTGGTCTTGAAAGCTGAGTAGTTCTAGACTGTCTAATGCATGTTTAGGATACTACCTAGAAGTACCAAAGTTTGTAGGAGTAAGCCAAAGTCCCAGAACACCATACCACAGAAATCAAAACTTGTGTTGAAAGACTGTTTATCTCTACCAACCAGCTGCATCGATGAATGTGTTACCAGATTTACATAGTAGAAGACATGATCAAAGGCTAGATTTTTACCACTTCACTTTATTCATTTAATACTTTGCCCTCCCTTGAGGATGAGATACCGGCACCAATCCTGTTTAATGGCCTGGATGATGAGGCAGAGTGCACCCTCAGCAAGTTTACAGATGATACAAAGTTGGAAAGAGCAACTAACACACCAGTTGGTTGTGCCACTATTCAAAGGGATCTTAGCAGTCTGGAGGTATGGGCCAACAGGAAACACATGGACTTCAACAAAAGGAAATGCAAAATCCTGCACCTGGGGAGGAATAATCCCTGGCATCAGTAAATGCTGGGGACTAACTGGCTAGAAGCATCTTTACAGAGAATAGTCTGAGGGTCCTGGTAGACACTGAGATTGCCATGAGCCATCAATAGGCCTTTGTGTCAAATAATGGCAATGACATAATAGGCTGCATTAGGACTGTTGCCAGCAGGTCGAGCGAGGTGAACCATTCCCTCTAGTTAGACAGGTGAGACACATCTGGAGTGCTGGGCCCCATGCTAGGTTCACAGTACAGGAAAGATGTGGACATAATAGATAGAGTCCAGCAAAGAGCCACTAAGATAACTGAGGGCTCCGAGCATGAGGGTTACCAGGAGAGACGGAGAGTGTGAAGATTATCCCAGAGAAGGGAAAGCTCAGGGGAAATCTTATCAATGTGTAAATTCCTGATGATGGGAGGAAGTAAAGATGAAGCCACACCCTTCTCAGTATTGCCCAGTGATGGAACAAGAAGCAATAAGCACAAATTGAAATTCCACTTGAAAATATGAAGAAATTTTTTTTTGGCAGTGGTGGTGATCAAACACTGGATTAAGTTGACCAGAGAAGGGTATGGACTTTTCATCCTTGGTGGTATTGAAAACCTGACTGCACACAGCTCTGAGAATCTGTGGCAGGTGACCCTGCTCTGAGCCAGGGGGTTGGACTAGGTGATCTCCAGAGGTGCCATCCAACCTCAGCTATTCTGTGAGTCTGACATCTTGGTGTGGAAAAGGCACTTCAGACTTCCTCTCCTGGTTCTGGAATTGAGATGACATCTTTTTATGCTCAAGGGGGCTGATATTTTAATGACTATTTCATCATGAGCAGACATATCAGATCTATCTTCACTTTCAGATTCAACTCTAATATTACAACCATGGAAGAAAATACATCTCTGCCCATGCCTCACAATAAATTTCAAATGTTAATCAACTTCTAATTCTGAAATGTCCAAGTAAAATCCATTCTCTGATTCAGAGCATCACTTTTTAGTTACAAGCTGTGAAATCTTTTTAGTTACAGGTTGCATCTGTGTGTGTTTACATTCTCTGTGTGATCTGTTGAGGCTTCCAAATGCTCTCCTGCTTGTCCATCTCTGAGGAGCTAAAGGGGAGTGCTGGAGGAGCCGCCTCAGTTTGGGCAGCTGCCAAGGTGGAGAGAGATGTGAGAGATGCTCTTCCTGCAGAGACAGAATAGGCTGCAACCATTTGAAAAGCAGCTGCTCGCAGTGCAGGTAACTGCCTTAATACTAGAGCACAGGCTGCTGCAAAGTTCAGACTCTTATGAGGCCTTTCTGTAGAGTGTAGCAGAATTTTCTTGATGGATTTTAAAGGCACCATGTAGGAAATAAATTATAGGGCTATACTGACAAGCTGGGACCCTGCAAGCTGCCCCACAGTTCCTTGAAAGACAGACCAACACCTCAGTGAGCCAAACCCAAGCACTGCTTCCAGAAACCACTATATGCTTCCCCCTAACATTTGGAGACACCGAGTGACTATGACTCGGCAGAGGGCTCCTAAAATTAATTTACATTAATTTCAGGAATTTCTAGGTTAAATATGGTTAAACATGATTCTTCCTCAGAAATACCCACATTTTAGGAAATCCCCTGTCCCGGGACCAGACTGTTTCTCTTAAGTCTGTTACCTGTGCCTCAGGCAGTGCCATACTCTGCATTTTACTAGCGACATTCAGTTTCCAGGTGGAAGATGTTCTTCAGGCCACATCTGCAAATTAAAGCAGCATTCTTAGAAGTGTAGCTGATGGAAATCTGCAGTAAAGGCATCAGCAAGCAACATGCAGATTGCTGATGCAAACTAGTCACTGTTTTATGGACTAAATCTGCAGTCAGACTCTCTCACTCACACATCAGTGCAAGCCCATGGTGAAGGACCATCACATTAACGCTGGTGTAACATGGGCATGGTCACAGCTACAGGTCACCCCCGCGGGGTCTGGGCATGAATTTTCGTATCAGCAGCACTGTGTTAATTTAATCTCCATTTGGTAAAGTCAAAGGAGTGTCCTTGTCCATGAAAAATGGGAGACTATCTATCACTGTGGAGCAGGAGCATGTCCAAAGACGTTGCTGAGAGACTGCTAATTCACATATAGTGTCCACTCATGACAATGCATTTGTGTGCATTGCTGCTTGCGCTGCAGAGGCACACTGCCCAGTGTCTTCTGCTTGTTTCCATCATCTGGTCCATTTGTATGTGTGCGTGTGGGCATGCTGTACCAATTTAACTAGTGCAGCACTTTCTAATATTTCAGTTACATACAGCTTCACATGAAAACACTCTGTGCTAGCTTAAACCAGATCTTTGTTACAAGCATGCCTCAGTAACAAATGGAGTCCCAGGAAAGTGTATAAAAAGGAATTGGTGGCAGGCATATCAGTGTCTTTGTTTCTGTAATTCATAGCTAAGTGCATATATGGTTTTGCTATAAAATAATTAATATCAAGTCAAATGTAATCATTGTATTACCTGTTGCATCCTTAGCAACATTTTTAACAAAAGTTCAACGTACTAAGATCTGAATTACTGAAAGAAAAAGTAAACTGAATTAAAACCAGAGATAGATGCTTTAAAAAAAAAAAAAAAAAAAAAAAAAAAAAAAAAAAAAAAAAAAAAAAAAAGCAAGGCTTTCTTGGGTATTTAAGTAAATTTCTTCAAAAATCTATCCAGGAACACTCTGAAAATCTGATTCTTACTATAAAGAGGGCTGCATAACATGGTGAATTTATGTATTTAAGATAAAAGAGTAAAGGATTTATATGTCTACACTGAGATCCTAGGTAAGAATCTGCTGATTTTGACACATACTAGTTTGTATATATATTACTCAAGTCTCCATTTTTTACCATAGAGGTTCATTTTTCACTTAAATAACAATGGTTATTTGATGCCAGTGGTTTTCAACATTGATGTGCTTTATGAGAAAGTAAATATGTTTTTGGGAGCAGTATTGATTACATGGAGGAGAGTTTATTAAAGGAGAAAAAATGATTCAAAGTGTTGGTAGTAGGCAGACCTGTGGGATCCAGTGGGGACTTTCCTGGGCAAAAATTAATTGCTAATGAAGATTTTAAAATGTGGCTGCTTTAAAGTTGGTGAAATCATAAATAAACCAACAAAATAGAATGGCCTTCTTTAATAATAAGATTGCAAAACTGTAGCTGGCAAGAGGCAGAGGATTGCTTTCAGAACAGTACTGGAGGGAAGGTAGTGAGTTACTAGCATTCCTGGTGGCCAAGATGCTGCTTCCCTTGGGCTTGGTCCACAGTCAAAGGGAAATTTCCACTGACTTCAATAGACTGTGCGTCCGGTCCCCTTTAAACAAGCTATCGTTTTTTTTAATTCACCATATGGCTCTTAATAACCAGATCACCACTAATAAAGCTCAGAAATTATATTGGGAATTCAACCGCAAAATTAGATGCAACCAGCTAAGTCAGAAGTAAAACACCGATTAACAAAGTATTGGTAAATGTAAATCTCAGAGAATCTTGTAATAACTTTGTACACTGCCAAGAGCACAGGATCTTAATTTCTTTTTATTAAATGCCTCTTGTAGTAAACAATTAAACAGCACCAGCAATTCCTTTACTTCAGTTGTGGTTTTCATGACATGAATGCTTGAGCAACTGACATCTAATTTCAGTGCCATTCAACTGTAAATAAATTGTGAAGCCTTTGTGCCTGCATGGTAATATACAGTCATCTCCATGCAGGCACATATGCAGACTGTGTGAGTCTCACCCCTTTAAAATAATATGGTTTCAGCCAGACAAAGAAGAGTAAGGGAAAAAATAGCTTGTGAAAAATTTGAAATTATTTTTCAGTGTTTCTTTTTGGGGCAGTAATAACAGCTTAGAGATCTGAGTGTCAGAGTGAGAATAATAAAACTGATTTCCAGCATTCAGGCTTTTTGTTTGCTGGGGTTTTTTTCCTCATTTCTCTCAGTTTGAACAAGGAAAACAGATAGGGTAGCTTTGTTGTATATAGAAATGCAAAACTACAGGTACAAGTAAAAATATTCTTTATTAATTTCTAACGTCCATTCAAGGTTACATATTAATTTTGCATGAGGGATTATTGAAATGTCCATTGCCTTTATTTCTTACTCAGCCATTAATATTCTATATGTCAGTTAGAATTACAGGTTTTGAAAAAAATGTTTGATTTTTATCAGACTTAATTGTTACATAGGTACAACTTTGTAGTCTCTTCTGATCTCCAGATAGTTGCCTACTTGAGAGATTCTGGTGTTTCTGGAATTACCTTCCCTGAGCAGTCTAGAAGTCCTATTTAAAATCCCAAATAAATAAAAGTCCAAGTTCTGAAAAGCTATTTACAGGAGATGAACTGGTCAATTTCAGGTTCTCTGTCCCTATCAGAAATATTTCATGCACAATTTTTAATATCTGTTATCCTTATATACGCTTGGAAACCATGCCTTGTATAGCCTAAGAAAGTGTGATATTCATTGGCATTCATTTCATAACCAATGTAAATCACTTTAGATGACATCTTTTGGCAGTGTATCTTTAAAAATGCTGTTGATTAACTGAGAAAGAAGTGAGCACTGTAGACTCACTGTAGACTACCAAATTTTTAGGCTGTCCTTCATAGTATTCACCTTGATGGGGCTCCCTGGTACAGTATATGTGACAAGTTAGGAGACTACAAATAGGCTTGTGACTGAGCAGGGGGAGGCATGACCCAGAAACAAAATTTGAAAAAGAGAGACAAGAGAGCCAAAGCTCTCCTCAGAGGAGATGATGCTGAGCCATGTACTTCTTTCTAGGCCAAAGAGAAGCATTTTTCTCCATCCAGGATTCAGAGCTGAGAACTCTCATCTGGTGCCTAAACAAAGCCCAGCCTTCATTTCTGGCTGAAAGCTAGGGATTTTTGCCAGATAAATGAATAAAAAAAATCATCTGGAATATAAAGGGCTACAGCTGAAATACCCAGTCTCTAGTTGGGCAGTGATGTGATAGAAATATCCTGAGTGTCCCCATCACCAGGGTATTACATAGGGAGATTTCCTTAACACTTACAGTTGAAACTGGGCCGGTGTGTTTATCTCACAGCCTGCTGGCTAAAATGTTTTCCAAGGAGGTGAATAGTCTAGATTAAAATTTCTGTTCAAAGCAAGTGCAGAGCCTTCCCACATCCTAGAAGTGCCACCACACTGCTGCAGACCTCTCAGGGCTTTAGTGAATTAGATGCACAGCCTAGCCGTTTGGTTGCATTTCATATTAGGGACAGGCTCTCCCACCACCAGGAACTATTCATTCATGGGGCAAGTATGTAGGTGAAGGAGAAGAGTCTAGAAACAGTAGGCACCTGTTTTATAGCTGACGGGCTCAAAGTTTAGTAGCAGGGTGCTGAGAATACCATCAGCTTCTCTGTGTAGGACCTGGGCACCTATTGTCCCCCAGTGGATCCAACTGCATCCTCTTCAGTCACAGCTCAGAAGTCAGCATTAATCTTAATTCATTCTTTTTCTTCTACATAAATCATTATCTGTTCATTACATTTTATCCCTGGTCTCTGATCAGCCATTGTCCATCTACCTGTGCAGCAATATCATTTAGTGGATGCTAGGCTCTTCAATGCTGCTTGTTTTCCATTTTGCATGTCCCATTTTCTGTGGCAAAAATGCATTTTAAAATGCTGATGTTGCAAATACTTGAACCAAAGTGACAGTTGTCAAAAAGCAGGCAATTTTTCTGATTTAAAGGCTTCAGTTAAGTGCATTAAAGGTAAATTATTGTTTTATCAGGCATTCAGAGATGTTTCCCTCCTTTCCTAGGTAACATACTATGCTTGAACAGGACCTGCACTCTATTTTTAATTATCTGTATCTGAGCCAACCATAGCTGGTTGCTTTTGATTCAGCACTATTTACAGATTTCAATGATAGAATAGTTCTATCGTCACTGTTTAGTTTTGAGATTTGTTTGTTTTTTCTCTATTTTCTACTAGTTCCTGATAATTTCCAGCTGGTTTATGATATCCTGGATTTTTAAAACACACACACCCACCTTTTTTTTTTTTTTTTTTTTTTTTTTTTTTGCCTGTTCTACATGAACTGGCTTTGCATGGTAAGTTTTCCAGGTTTTAATATCTCTAAATATCCAGTGTTAAAGTTTTATTGCTGTGTGTTAGCACATTATATACCTTAGATACTCCTGAAATTATAAAAGCCACCATCTTCTTTGGGACGCATAGATTTCAAATTCATATACAGAAAAGTAGCTTGTATCTCTTTAGCACTCTCTTGCTCACTGCTGCTGGGTGAACGTGTTTCTTTCAATTACACTCATTTAACTAGTGCTCAAAATAAAGCAAACTGTAGGACAGAAGAAAGAGCGCACTTTTCATTTATTTCCTTAATGGGTTTGGTGGTTTATTTTCACCATAGTCCAACCTATTTAAAGCATGTTTCAATCTCCTGGCAGCTAATTAACCATTGAAAGACAAACTGAACTGGTGAAATGATTATAGCATAGAATGCTGCTGTTTGTTACAATAAAAGCACACCTACAGAGCAGTGATTCCCACAAGACATTTCATGCAGCAAGATTTCTACCTGAAACATATGCAATGCCTGTCACTGAATCAGATTTGGAGTCTTGCTCCAGATGAGCATCTAAGAGTATGCTGTGTAATGCCTTCATCAGTCTGAAGCACCATTTCCCAAGAAGTGAGACTACACTTCACTAATAATGTGTCCCACGACAAGGTACAGTTCAGTTAGGCTTATTAGCTTGGGCTTTATAACAGTGCAGAAGCAACTGAGGTTGGAGCAAGGGCGGTCTTGCTTGCTTGAGGCAGCTTTGGGGTTATGAGGACACGACTTCAATGCTACATGAGACAGTCCAGCACCCAGAAGATCGGAATGAATGACCTTCATGTGGGCTGGCATAGACAGCAGTGTGCAGGGAGGCAGAAGCTTGCACGCTGCCTTGTCACCCCAGGCTGGCCAGGACCCAGGCTGCAGTGGTCGAGTGTCAGATGTACTGACAGGGTGCATGGGCTTGGGCTGGGAAATCTGTGTTTTAGCCAGTGGTGGTCATTTTCACAGTGCAACTGGCAAGTGTATGGTGACCTCACAAGTTTGCAGTGCTCAGAATATCAGCCTCAACTTCTCAGAGTTGCTGGGGACCATAGCCCACTGGCTGAGCTAAGTGTCAGTAACGAGACCCCAGATTCTTTAGGGACAAGCTCTGTTGAAGATGAAATAGCAATCTGACACACTGTTTTTCTTACTCCCTTATGCATGCGAGCAGTACCTATTTATCTTTCAGGGACATTTTCTAAGTTTTGAGGAAAACTTAGCACTTAACGCCTAATGCTGTTGATTCTTAAAACCATGTTCTAATGCACATCTATTTTCTCCAACCCTGATTTTCCTCTTACCCTTCCTGCATAAACATATATCAACTTTTTACTGTCAGATATCTGAAGCTATTTCTCTTCAGTTTTTTTCCACCATCTTGATAGATCAATTTGTTCAGTAAGAGAAAGAACATACTGTCATATATATATACACAAATCATTTGAATAAAACAACGTATTCTTACTGATAGTATTCATGACTCATTTTATCCAGTTTTTCCTGGTTTATAAAAAGCTGTTCTATTCATGACACGTCCACAGAAATTGGGCATGTACTCTTTCTAATGCGTATGTATAAAGCTTTATCGAATTTTCTTGAAATGTCCATTTCCTCACCTTACTTATAAAATCTTCCATCATTATAGGAGAGAAAAAACAAAACAGATTTACTTGGCAAGTAATTACTAGAAAACAAAAGTAGCTACCAAATTGACCTTTTCTTTTTTTAAGGAAGTTTCCTTTGAATTTTCTTGATCTTTCCTTAATTATTTTTCTAGACTTTTTTTCTGATTTACTACCAGCAGAACTGATGTGACCACCGGTATCTTACATAGCTTTAACTCTCTAACAGCTGGTGTCTGTTCTACATTCACATGAACTTAAACTGCTGTAAGTCCTAATCCAGTTTTTAAGTTGACTGAAGTGATGACCACATGAAAAGTCAAGGTCCTACACTTAAGTCTTTTCTTTTCCTTTCCTTTCCTTTCCTTTCCTTTCCTTTCCTTTCCTTTCCTTTCCTTTCCTTTCCTTTCCTTTCCTTTCCTTTCCTTTCCTTTCCTTTCCTTTCCTTTCCTTTCCTTTCCTTTCCTTTCCTTTCCTTTCCTTTCCTTTCCTTTCCTTTCCTTTCCTTTCCTTTCCTTTCCTTTCCTTTCCTTTCCTTTCCTTTCCTTTCCTTTCCTTTCCTTTCCTTTCCTTTCCTTTCCTTTCCTTTCCTTTCCTTTCCTTTCCTTTCCTTTCCTTTCCTTTCCTTTCCTTTCCTTTCCTTTCCTTTCCTTTCCTTTCCTTTCCTTTCCTTTCCTTTCCTTTCCTTTCCTTTCCTTTCCTTTCCTTTCCTTTCCTTTCCTTTCCTTTCCTTTCCTTTCCTTTCCTTTCCTTTCCTTTCCTTTCCTTTCCTTTCCTTTCCTTTCCTTTCCTTTCCTTTCCTTTCCTTTCCTTTCCTTTCCTTTCCTTTCCTTTCCTTTCCTTTCCTTTCCTTTCCTTTCCTTTCCTTTCCTTTCCTTTCCTTTCCTTTCCTTTCCTTTCCTTTCCTTTCCTTTCCTTTCCTTTCCTTTCCTTTCCTTTCCTTTCCTTTCCTTTCCTTTCCTTTCCTTTCCTTTCCTTTCCTTT
>NW_020799142.1:19881490-19911537 GCF_003259725.1 Athene cunicularia
TTTAAAAAAAAAAAAAAAAAAAAAAAAAAAAAAGCAATCATCCTTATTTTCTTATACAGTAACACCCTGGTCATGTCATTAAACTAGTCACAATTAATGACAACAAGAAGATTAATTGAAATAGTGAAAGGAGGAAAAGCAAATGTCACTCCTACCTTCAAAAACAGAAGCAGGAGGATCCAGGAAGCTACAGGCCCCTCAGTCTCACATTGATACCTTGGAAGGTGATGGAAGAGCTAATCCTGGAAACCATTACCAGGCACATGAAGGACAATAAAGTTATCAGGAGTAATCAACATGGACTCATGAAGAGGAAGTCATGCTTGACCAACCTGATAACCTATGATGAATGAACTGACTTTGTAGATATGGGGAGAGCAGTAGATACTGTCTACCTGGAGTCCCGGAATACCATCACAGGTTGAACACATATATTTTCAGAATGTTTTATAACATCAAACTCTAACAATAGCTACAACTACATTCATAAAAACACATTGTAGTTCATTAGAGTGTGATGAAAAGTAAGAATAGAATTTGGATGTCTTTTTAGGAAGAAAAACACTCTTAGCTTTAAAATTCCATTGCTGAACACGATGGTTCATATACAGTCCTAAAAAAACCAAAAAGATAAATACTTTTCAGAAAAGTTACAAGTCAAGAAAACAGCACAAATTTTTTTAAACTTTATTTCAATATATTAATGAAGATTTTAATTATCCGGTGTTGATTATCTCAGTAAAAATTGCACTTCTGTCTTAGCCAACAAGAGGCCCAAGATAAAATCGTACCTTAAGTAAGGTCAAAGTGAAGTTAAAACATAACTTTAGCATAGCAAGTGAAATGCCTGAGAATTATCTGAAAAGTTCTTCTTTCCTTACTTGGATTCATGAAAAATTATGGTAGACATAATGTTTAGTATTCCATGTAGTTAATTTATTCTTCTAACTGAAATGAGGAAAGACCAGAGAACGCAGAAACTGTGCCTCCCCTCAAGCTTTTGTGAGTCTTTCCATTAAAAGTTTTTTTCTTCTCAGGAGTCTTCTTTACTAAACATGAACTATGCATTTCACATTTTTTGTATATTCTTTATATATAATATGTTTAGGCTACTGCAGTCTATCATTCTCTGACAGAAATGGTGTAAGCCAGGTTTTCTTCAATGTGCAAAGTGGGTTTTCTTTTCTTCATGAACAAACTCCCTGTCTTTCAACCAAGCTACAATAAAATCATGTACAAAGTAGTCAACAGAATAGAAAGGTTATATTTCTTCTGCAGGAATGCTCCTCTTTAGGAACATACATAATAAACAGAAAGCTCTTAGAACAGTCTGAAAACAGAATTTGGGTTTAGTGATTAAATGGGTTTACTCACATAAATATTTTATCTATATACGTTTACTTAGTGGTGAATCCATTTAACAGATTCCAGAACTTACAAGCATTGAAAAACTGTATTTTTTTTACTTTATACAATATTTCATTTCCTATATATGTCCCAATATTTCTAAATATTTGCAAGTTATCTATTTCCAAAGATACCTCTTCTGATCTTGATATTTTTGGCTTCCAGTTGCATATTCTCTTCAAATCTTTAGGTGTAATTTCCCTCTGCACCTATCCAGGCAAGGTAAGTTTTAGCATTTGTGCATATCCCTTGCTTTAATAGCACAGAACTGGACAAATTATTCATTGCTGTAGAATCTGTATTTTCTGTGTTGCTTAGCATGCTGTCACTGCCGAGCACAGCCACCCTGTAGCACAGGGCAATGCAAACTGCAACCAGTGCCTACAGCACAATACAGCAGGTGCAGTGTGCCAGTGCCCAGAACCTGCTCTCTCCAGGCATGCACCAGTCTCAAAGAAAACATAACAGTACCAGGAACCTCTGAGCGCATCACTACAAGAGAGATTTTACACAGAGGCATGACTGATATATGCACACAAATCTTGCTCGCTTGGTAAATGAACATAAAGGCAGGCTGATGGGATTGTGAGTTTTTCCCTGTTTTGTCTACAGTGTTTACGAGATTTGTGTGTGTTTCTCCATTTGCTCTATTAGTCTGTTTCTTACTGTGAAGCTTATCTTTACCTCCAGAACATGCCATGGGAAGAGGTGAGTGAGCCACCCGATAAACCCCTCCTCGGAAAGGTATTTACAACTGCTCAGCAGTGGTGAAAGCCATTTGGTAACGCTGTTATAAGTCCTATAGACCTCTATAAGTCCTAATGACTCTATAAATCCTAATAGTAAAATTTGTTTGAACAAATAACTCCATAGAATTTTATTAAAACAACTCCAGTTTTGAACCGTTGCTTTTTTTTTATTCTTGCAGTATTGAAAATGTCTGTACACTTAAAAAAAAAAAAAAAAGAAAAGTTATAGGTTAGTTAACAATTTTTTATCCAACTTCTGCATGCAGCTGCCTTTGATATTGTACTAAGAGTCAGCAGAAAAAAACTGCAATCCTGCAAATATATTTTAGCACTTACAACGACACATCTGGGACAGTGCACACCAGTGTAAAGTATCAAATGCTGTGAGACTCTCAAACAGCAGTACTTGCAAAACTAGAAATAGAAATAGGCTAAGATCATTAAACAGCAAAATTCTCCTAAAATAGTTACACAGGTAGGGAAATATTACTTTTTTGCTCACTGGGCACTTATTCATTAGTTCATTATGCTTTTTTAAATACATTCATTATACTTTCACTAGAGTTTCTGGGAATGAATCGGGGTTTTTGTCTCTAAACTGAGGATTGTATTTATTAGGACAAAACTCAAACTATGGTGGTTTTATTTCAATTTCAAAGTCTAAATCATTACTCTTAAATCTTACTCTGTGCCTCTTTGGCTTTGTGTATATAACCCTGTGCTGGTCACACATACACCCTAGAGGGAATGCTTGGTTATTAAGTGGTGCATCATGGCATTGAAAAACATCAAGCCTTCTTACTAGCGGTTGTACTATGTATTTAATCCATGCATAATCCAGCTAGCATTAGCACTATTTCTAATTAATTGAAATTAAATGCACAGATGTAAGAGAAGATTCATGCTGCTTAAACACATGGTAACACAAATACGTTGACAGACTGAGAAAAGCATACAGATTAATGATTACCTTCCATTTTAGAAGGTCGTGGTACACTGTGTGCTCCTCCTCTGTGAATGTCCAGACTAGGAAGGAGACAGAATGATTTTCACTTCCCTGAAGAGTCATGGAGAGAATATGAGTCCCATGGCTGGTGCAGTTCTGCTTTGAAGTAAATCGCTGCTAAACACAGAGACACAAGATGACCAGCTGTAAAATCTCTTTTCTTGGAGAGTGCTCAGTGTAACCATTGGGACTATAGCAGCAGTAACAACATCAGGTTTGTTGGATTGTGAAGTCACTTCAGAGGACTAAAAGAATAATTGTATGTTTGTACCTCCCCTTATTCTCTGGTAGCTACAGTAGGACCATTCTGCCCTCTAAATGGTGAACCTGCATGCCTGACCCTCGCCCAATTTCCAGAAATATTTTTGGTAGGCTGCTAATAACATATCATCATGTACAAGCAAAGACACCCAGCACTCAAATCTCTTAAATCAAAAATGCCTGGCTTAAAATAAGAGACAGTATAATAAGGTTTACAAGTAATTAACTCCTCTACGCAGAATCCATGAGCAGTTCTACAAATTCTCATGAAGGGTTAGTTAGTTGTGCTTCCATGTGCTTGGGGTATTCAATGTATTTGGTATTTCAGCTGTGGCCTGCTCCACCTGGTCTGTGACATACTAGCCTACGTGCTCATGGAAGACATTTCCCTGAGCTGTGTTGGATGGATTCATCCATTCACTTAGTTATCCTCCTCACTGAAAATTTTACAGAAGCAAAAAAGAAGCCCCTCACAGAGAAGTTCAGCTAATACCTCGTCCTTGTGAAGGGGCACAAGCATTGAAGCAGACAGTTTAAATTGAATGAACTATGTATGGTACTCTCACTGACTTGGTCTACCAACACATAGTACGTGTAACAGCTGTCCGCAGTTTAAGTCTAGACCAGGAAGCAGATTATCCATTAAAGTATGTTACCTCACACTTTTCGCAACATACATTTTTCAGAAGGATTTTATACTGAGAGTGTTTAACACAACTTATGCAGCCTTTATAATAAGCTACCTTCAGAGATTCCTCTCTCAATTGTTGAATAGTCTCTACCTTGGATGTAGTGCCTTTTTTCTCATTTCATTCTCTCTTGATCAGCTGAGACTTAATTGTTATAGTTGCACTGTGGTCCTGCATTGAGGCAAACCTAAAAAAAGTTTATAAAGTGATAAATGGATCTGCAACAAAGATCAGTAATGGAAAATCTCATTAGCTCTAGATGGTTAAAGCAGTGAAGAAAACTCTGCTTCCATTTCATTTGTCTTTACTGACAAATTATAAATTATGTCAATTATACTAGAGCAAACAAACAATTTTGACTTTTAAAAATCTGCTCTGTGTAGCACTTTCTGGTTTAGGTTATGCTACTGGCATCCTTCCAAATACGTCTGTAGTTACTGTAGGCAGAAAAGTGAAATTTATTACATTTTGTTAGAGCAGAGGTCATTGTAACATTGGTGTTATGTATTCTGGAAGTCTTTTAAGCTCTTTGAATACTAAATGGAGTTTCAGTGAGCTGGAACCACACGCTGAATCTTATTACAATTCAATGAGTATTGCTTCTGGCTTTTACGTATTTATCAGGATAAAAAGTGCATGCTGACTGTGAACACAATAGTTTCTTTGAATTATTTTCCAAATTAAACTTTCTATTTTTCATATCTATAGCAGAAATATTCTCACAGACAGTCCACACCATTTGTATTGAGCATGGATATGATGTGCTATAGCATGAATGCTGCACTTGATGCAAAAGTCTCTTCAGTATATGAGTTGCAAGCCCCAGGCTCTACAGAGAATAGAGACTGCATCTTTCTGACTGTCCAGCGAGGGGGACTGGTTGTTAAAGAGAGTGTGAAATAACTTGTTTCTTTCCCTGGAATCAGTGAGTTTTCAAGCCACTGTTCATTTTTTAGCCTTCTGAGGACACTGAATTATAAAAGCACTGGCTGTGGTGGTATCATCTACTTCTGAAGAGATCTGCTCATACTTCCACGCTAGTGTCTTGTGCAGTTTCATAAGAACTTACAGTAGGTTAATGTTTCTTTGATTTCAGTTCCGGAAAGAGTAACAAAAAGTCTTTTCTGAGAAATTGTACTGGAATTTGTAAAGCTGTGGATTCAAGATCTGTGCTAAATTTTGCCTCTGTCATTTTATTGACTTCATTTTTTAATTTATTTAGAGGTATTTAACTACAATGGATCTTTGAGCTAAGCTGACCTTCAAATGCACCTTATTACACCACACCTTATAAAATTATTTATTTAATTTACCACTTCCCTTTTGCTAACATCCCCAAAACATACTTGAGTGAAGGTGGCATCTCTTTTCGGAATGCTCATCCTTTCCAGGGGAGCTAGAGTTGAAAAATATACATGAGAGAAACATTTTTAACTGTTTTTATTTAAAGAAACAGACCACTCCTGTTTGTTTTCTAGCATTTTCTCCAGTTTCTTAGTGCACAGTAGTCAGAAAAGTGTGAGCCAAGTGCTGCCATCATGTGGCTTTGTATTTATTTTATTTTTTTTTTTTTTTTTCATTTGTCTTGGTAAAATGTATGCATCATTGCTCTTCTCTTTTCCATCACCATCTCATTTTTTGAGCAGTAGCTCCCAATGTGAGTAAGCGTTGTTGCAAGTTAGGTCAGCAATCTCATCACCTTCTTGAAAGATGTGACAGTCATTGCACACTAAATAAGGAAATAAGTTGACCTACATCTAACCACTGAAGAAACTATGAATATGCAGACATCAAAAACTAGACTATGCAAACATGGGCAGTGCCCAAGCCTTCCTTCTAAGCTTAAGAGCTCTGACCAAAAAAAAAAAAAAGCAAAGGCAAAGAGTAAGGGACTGATTTGCTCAAAGCTATATGTCTGGTTGCTTGGAGGATAAAGTGGCAAATCACAGAAAAAGAATTGCAGAAAGGCAGTCAAGAAAATACATAGCAAAGAATTTGAAACTTGTCTCTGGGAGAAGGCAGAAAGGTAGCGTTTTTGTCTGAGTGCTAGCTGGAAGGCCTTTTGGATCATCTGGCAAAGCAGTGATTTCTCACACCTCAATCCCTGAAATTTTCTAAGAGCCATAGGGCTGGGAAAACAGCTCAGGATGGAGATGAGGGTGTCTTGGTCTGGTCCCCTACTCCAAGCCAAGATCAGCTATTCCTAAATCAGTCTTCACAGAGGTTTATTTTAATAGGGTCTTAAAAAATATCTGGAGATAGCGTTTCCCCAGCCTCTGTCTGCCAAGAAGTTGTTTTACATCACTATAGTACCAAGCTCTCCCTGACTTCTTGAAATTTCCAACCTAAACGTCCCTTGATGTAATTTAAAGCTATTGTCTTTTTCCCCAAGAATTGTAGAATATTTATTCCCTTAATTTCATTCTCACCTTTGATGATCTCTTCTCTTCCTAAACTACTCTAGCATTTTCCATCTTGTCCTGTAGATTATGTTGTGTAAGTTTTTTAGACTGTTTTTGCAGAATTATGGTCCCTTTTCAGGCAGGGTGTTGTGTATAGTCAGTGTAAATAGACACTTCTATGTTAATATCTGTTGTATCAGTAGCTGCCATAACACATCTGAAGGTTCAAATATTACTATTCTGTTTGCCTTTGAGCCAACATTTTCTAGAGGGTGTAGCTTGTGGTGAATTTACTATCATCCACAACAGCTGTATGATATAACATTTAATATAAAACACTGAGTACACATTCTTGACTCAAAAGACCTTCTAATCTCCATTGCAAGTCAATACACAGATCTAATACTTTTCTGTTCGTACTAGGAGAGCTAGAGGAACTGAAACATATCAGTAATATATCGAATTTCCAGTGCAGTTATACAATAGCCAACCTACTACCTAGTTCAGAGAAATTCTGATATTGCTCAACCTTTTGGCTGTTTTATTTTTTATAAAAGCTGTTGTTTTTTCATCTGACTCTCAGTGTAAGACTCATCTGTGACTGACAGTGGGTTGACCCTGGGGAAACCCTGATTAGAAAAAGAAAAACAAAGGAAAAAAAAAGGTCCTCTTCTATGTTTTTCTCAAAATCTTAAGCGTAATCAAGAATATTATGTATTGCACTATCCTATCCCTTCTGTAGGTATAGATGCATGAAAATATTACTGCAAAGTAAGCTGTTTTGTGAGTTTTTAATCAGCTATTCCACCTTACTGGGTTATGTTCAATCTATTCCCTATTTGTCAAATGTAAGGCCTCCTCCCACTCAATACATGAGAACTAGGGTACCTTGTACTTAGCGAAGCTGTGCGTGCAAGTGTGCTTACCAGGTGCTGCATGGATTAATGGTGTACCTTTTGACAGTAATTTATAATTCTGTATTTCATTTACATTCAGCAGTTGATTTATCATCCTTTCGGGTAAATGGATGTACCTCACTGGGTCTGGGCCTCGACCTTGACTGCACTGCAGTTACACATATTTTTTCTAGCGATTCTCTCAAGCCAGCCTGGATGACAGCCAGGCAGTTTCAAAACTATATACGTGTTTTCCTTTAGAGCCTTAAATGTAATCTCTGATTAAACTTTTTGATTTTCTATCTAGATTCTATCACAATAAATTGATATGTATGAGACTGCTTTGGGAGGCTGTAGAATTTCTGTCACTGGAGGATTTTAAGGACAAGTTAAAGAAACATCTGTCAGGACTGATTAGGTATAGTTGACGTAAACTGGAGATAAAATAGGTGACCTTCTTAGTCCATTTCTCCTATTTTTTCTTTGATATAGGCCACTAAGAATACAGTTGGACAATCAGTGACTTTATTCTTCAGTATGAACTCTCTTCTTCCTAAACTAAGCTAAAATGCCATTGTTCATTTATTTGTTTTTCTATATGAGTAATTTGGAATGTCAGGATATTTTGTTCCAGCAGTTTTCAACCAAAAACTTCACCTGTGATTTTTCTGGCACAGGCAACCTTTTCCAAGGTGTCTTCTAGCCCTCATGTAATATGGGCAGAGACAGTTTCTACATATTATTCCTTGGCAAAACACTGCAAAAAAGGAGGACATTTCCTTTGCTTCTACCTTACCCTGCTGGAAATCTTCTATGTTACCAACGTGGAAATAATAAGATTAGGGAAAAAAAAGCAATTAAAGTAAACTGAATTCTAGTTCAGCAGAGGCTTAATACCAAAGCAGAAAGAACATGCAAATAACCCAAAAATAAAAATTACTGCTGCCTTCAATGCACCAAAGAGAGTTTATTTTTATGTATGCAAAGTTGAGTTGCTGTGTGCACATCAGATTTAGGGTTAACTGAGATCAAAGTGACACGTAGTTTAAGGAGACTTCACTATCATTGCTTTAAACCTAGTTTTTCACAAAATAATATATAGAACAAGGAAAAAGACTACCCCTTCATAAGGGTTTCAGGACTGGAAAATGTGCATTAAGTATTTGACTGGGATATTATGAAGTACCATTTAAATAAACAACAGGCCATTGCTTGTTTTATTCATACTATGGCAATATTCAGAAACATTCAGTAGGGTTTTTTCCCAGATAAGACACAAATGTTCTGATCAGCCCAACTGATATCCTGAAAATGTATTGAGCTACCATTCATAAAGTAGTTCTTATATAAGGACCAGGAATCTTGTTACTACAAACAAATTAATGTGACTATAGCTGAGGACTTTAGGGAATGCTTTATTTGTCTAACATTTTTCCTTTAACTGAGCACACTGAAACCATCAACTGCTTTCAGTCTCTTGAAGTCAGACTTTCCCAGTATATTTATACTACAAAAAAGGGTTACTTTTTAAATGGAGAAAGCTGAGTCTTCCTGCTGAAAAGCTTCATATAAAAAGTTTCAAAATATATTTTCTCTGCCTGCTGTCTGTTTCTTTTCCCTTGATGCTGGCCCAGTAACTTTCTCTGGCTTTCTTGATTGCCTGACACTGCACAGTTCTCTCTGGTGACTAGGTAAAGGTGGGATTTGGAGTGCTCTGTGTTTTGGTTTGTGGTTTCCCCTCTTCTCATAAACTTGCAGGCAAAGCTGTTGCTGCAGCTCAGGCAGGCTCAAGGTGGACTCATCTCTCTCCACCACCAAACACTTTCACACCATATTCTGCATTCCTGCCTGGCATGCAGCCCTCAGGAGCAGCTGAATAGATGGCCTTGTGTCCCCTTAATACTAATAACTAGTAAAACAGATGTGACTAATATATCATGTTGTTGGATTTTTTTTCCAGGCAGTTTCACTTATATTCCCCAATTATGTGGCTTGTCATATTGCGGAATAGAAGGTGAGAAAGATGTCCTTAAAGGACATCCCAGGTTCTCCTTAAAAGTGAATCAATAATTATTTGCAGTGTTTGCTTTGTGATTCAGCACACTTCTAGATTAAAGAGAAAGATAAAATAAAACCACAAAAGTATTTTTAAAAGATCATTTTCTTGTCATAGGAATTCTAATTTTCTATGACATGGATATGATAAAGTGTAGGAAATGTTTCAGGTTTCATATAAAGGAGCACATCAAGTATGGAATTAGAAATCATAAGACAATCTCAACACTGGAAGTTTCCATATGTTCTATTCTTACTAGATCAAGTAAACATTGTCCAGTGTTATACAAAGAAACGTATTTAATAATCTGCCAGAATTTCATACAAGTTTATCTTAATTTATGTAGTCTACTTCATGCTAATTAAAAATGTCACTTCTGATGGCCTTGGTAAACCAAAAAAAAACTACCATTAAGTACCTAATACAGATAGTATTAATCACTGCATGGATGTGAGTGTTTTTTTCTCTGTTGACAAGGGAGGAAGCTTAAACCAATTGCATGGGTTTAGGCATCTTTAAACATTTTATGTGAGTAGAGATGAATCGTATTCTAGATGCTCCCATCAAAAAAACATACAATTTCAGATTTGACTTTTCTGGGTGGGATGTTACTTCATACTTCACACAAGGATGTCTGAGGTGCAGGGCTGAAAGACCACACCAGAGCAGGCATTTTGACATAATCACAAAGCAAAAAATAAACACAAAGCAAAATTATTATTTTTTGTTTGTATAACCATGTTCTTCAGTTAGAAAGAAAACAGTATTAAAATGTACGGTGTGAAACAAAGGAGAAAAATCACAGGAAGACATTCTAAATTGATGCATTTTCTCTCCAGCTTGCCTTGATTCATTTTATGTATGAAGCTTCTGTGAGTTGAGAGAGACATCACAAAAAGCCAAACAAACAAATCCACCTTTGAACAACAGATGATATAAGCCCAGAGACAACAACATGGTGCCACAGGACACAGTAGGAGAGACATGAAGCTTGCGGCTTCAAGTTTTGGTCAGGAATAATTAGCAATTGCTAAAAACATTCTGGGATCACATCTTAATAATTTGTCTATTTTGGTTGCTGGGATTTTTTTTTTTCATTCATAGGTCAAACACTCAGAATCCAGCCCATTGTGCTTGCTATTGATCTCAGAAAAATCTGGCCAGTTAGCCAGAATCTTTGTGAAAGCATATTTTAATACATTTCCAACATGCCCCTGAACAGGGAGGCAGACACGAGAACCACCAGAGGCAAGGGTAGATCACGGTCAGCATTTATAACTTCATTAATGAATTCTGGACCTTGTACTCAGAAATCTTTAACAAGGGGCAATCATAAATTAAGGTTGTTAAAACTTGACCATAACTTCTGTCCAACAAAAAGGCTCTTTATAACTTGATTCATCTTTAGGGAACACAGTGACTGTTGCATAACAGCAGGCTCAAATGTTAAAAGAAAGTATTCCCAAACCAATTTTCCTACACTCCAGCAATCTAATAGCTTTGATTCCAGTCATCAGTCTAAAACTCCCTTTATAAACTGGTATAATTTATAAGCCTTTGAGCAGTTATGTGAATACAGAAATTTGATATAACTATATGAATTGTGTTGCATTTCCTTTTTACTCTCAGAACAAATAAACAAATAAACAAACATTTTAGATGCATGCTTAGTGAGAGAGTACCAGAAGAATGTAAAAATTGAGGAGAGTTTCCAACCAAGGGAACACATTATTACAGAATTTGAGGCAGAACATTCAGAAAGATCCAGAATTTGCCTTGACAAAGTAATTAAATCTGGCAAGCAAGGGAATTTGCTTCATCTGGTCTGATGTTTATAGGGACAGATAGTGGTTCTGCAGTTTGGACATGAGAGAGAATATAAAATGAGAAAGAAAAGACACCTGGGTGGGAAAGTTGTATATTCTTCAAACTCAGAATTAACAAAATCAGTACAAGGAGTTGTTCATGCTGTTGCATAAAAATCAAGATAAAATGATGCCCAGAAGCACTAATGTGCAGTAGTTTATCTACCACAGTACTTGTTAAAACTGTCATGATATATTCAAATGGAGAACTAGACTTTGGTCCTTGGGTGCTGGCATAAATAATTTTCATGTCTTTGCATATAGGAGGTCAATATTAGCTAAATAAAAAACACTTGTCCCCATAGCTAAGAGATGCTTAACCAAGAAAGAACACCCTCCAAGGAATTTAATGCTTGTTTGTTTTCAGATGCAATTATATGATTTATATTTTGTGTACAAACCTGGGAAAGATTTGTTTGATCTTGATGCACTTTCTGGGGCTGCTGACAAATATGAAGCAAGACAAAGCCAATGGTTTCCATGTGTGGTGGGGAAGAGACCACATTTTCTCTGTTTTCTCTGGCTGTTGAATAGGGCAGGCAGAGAGCAAGAGGTCCCTTGAGCCATGGCTCAGCCATTTGGTCAAAGGCTAGGAGAATTCCCAGCAAGACACAGAGCAGTTGCATAGCTAAGTGCCGGCGGAGAAATCTCAAGGTGTCCATAGGGAACTATACTGATTTTTATGAACTACCAGTTGCTCTGAAAGAAGGGAGCTATCCCTGCAACAAACCCTTTAGTTTTCATCTATTTAACCCTGATCTTTTCTGTTTAAGGAGTTAGTTATTCTAGGCTGAGTTCTAAAAAAATCTATAGATTTATTGATTCAAAAGTCTCGGGAGGTTGGGGATGTATTACCTTAGGGAAAATGATGCAGGTAGCTCTGCCTGCCCAGAGTCCCAACAAAACATGCTGATCAGTTTAAAAACAAAAAACAAAAAAAACAACAACAACAACAACAAAAACTCTTCCTTTTCAATACTGTGCAGAAAGCAGATTGTGATTAACCAAACTGCGAATAAGACACAGCAAAAAATTGAGTTTTTGGATCGTGCAATCATAGTCTTTACTGTGTCTCTGAGAGGGAGCTTCCAGGCCTAGCTGGGATTTTCTTTAAACATATCTGTGTGGTGCTTTCTAAAGTATAGCAAACAGATGTTTAATGAACTCAGACCAAGATTATCTGGGGGCAGAAAAATACAAAAGATGGTGAAGATGGCTTACACAGGTCTCAACTATGCTGGGATATTGAGAAATTCTCACAAAACCTAACCTTCCTATAAAATCAGTAGTGAGTTCATGCACAAGACTGGGTAAGCTGTAGTCAAGTAAGGTATTTGTTCAAGATATTTATATAATTTCTCTACTTTTATTGACTAGGTGGTATTCAACAACTCACTGTTGCTATTATGACTATTTTCATAAGGTAAACCTTTAATTTTGATATTTGACAACAAAACACATGCATGACGTCAAGCTGCTCATAGTAAGATACATTGCAAGTCTCAGCTATGCCAAGTGATCTGAGAGCCTGGTGGAAAACAATAATGCAGCCCTTGCCACCCTGTCAGTTCTCTTCTCTTTTCTGTCGAAAATTGATAACAAGACTCTCTAGCACCACTGCTACATAATATGATGTCCTCTGACGATTTGATGATATCAAAGAAAACAAAAAATCTGATTTATTGGTTGAACCTGACACAGTTTCCTAAAAGAAAACACTGTACATATTTGTGTGATGTGAAAGAATGTCACAAACCCCTGTGATAATGAAAGCAAAAGCTTTTCTTTTCACATAAAGACAAATGGGGAGAGGGGCAACATCTCTCAGTGCAATAAAAGCAGAAGAACAGAGAGAGTCCTGAACTGTCTGTTTCACTTGCCGATGTAGAAGTCAGAAGCAGCTCCTGCAGCTTAAAAGAGATGAGCCTCAGGGAATGCCACCACCAGAGTTGGTGGCCCAACTGCTCCTGGGCAGCTGATGTGCTGACTACCTTGGAAAGCCTCACTGCACTGCGGGACAGCACAGGCACTTAATAAGTACTCCCAGATCTTGTACTCAAGAAGTTATCAGTAGGTGCCCTGTTTTAAATTCTGTACTTTGTTAGCTGTGGTTTAGTTCTGCTAAACTGGGAAAACTTGACAAAGGAAATGGCATGTTTGAGAAGTTCTGATCTGAGCCTTTTGGCACTGAGGTCATGAACAACATAGAATACAAGTCACCAGTATTTTTAAGAACATCTTAAAGATACTCTTATATTTTTATATCAGATATATGTCTCATATAACCTCTTTAAGTAACACTGTGGAAATGCAAACTCCATCCATAGCTAATGATGTAAATTCCTGATGAGTGTGCTGAATCCAACTTGTGTCAGCACAGTTGCACTCGTGAGATAATTAGGCAGGATGCGGTAGTCTGCAAACTGAATGGAGCCAGGGAAAGGGTTCAAGCTCTGGCCTCCAGTTATCCATTTTGCTTAATAGTCTTGATGAGGTGAATAGGTCAGAGACGGATTTCATTAGTCAGTGCAGACGAGGCTGCACTGTACAGTGATGCACAAGGTGTGCCAGGATGCTCAGCCTTAGGATGGCCACCTTCCTGATGAGATTATCTACCTACCTTGTGTTGACTATCCCTATGACCTGTACAGCCATGTGATCACTGTTAAAAATCTGATATACCATTTTGAAAAGATCTATAGCTTTACAAAAGTGTGGGTGCTGACTGCTGCCTGATCCACCTAGCATCTTCCTTATTCCCACAGATCCCCAGAAACTAATGAATGTAGACTCATCCTGCACTCTTTTATCCACACGTATTGACCCCATAAATCTCAATGTCTCATCAGATTTATGCTATTTGTTATTGTAATGAGTCAATGATGACCACTATTAGATTGCATATATTAACTGCCAGATAAAACATTTAAATAATTTTCTTAATGAGACTCTTGCTTTGAGGCCAGGGTAACAACAGATCAGAAGTGCAAAATTTGCCAAAATAAACTCTAAATCTACATTATTACACAACAGAGCATTTCTGGAATGTTTTTAAATGGTAATCACCATCTGCTTTGTTCAATAAATTTATTAGAATTACTATTCAACCATTAACTAGCTGGGTCTCTTGGACAGAAAGATAAAAACTCATTTAAGCATTAAAATATTGGAATGAGGCCATAATGGCCGAGAAGGAAGCAAAATCCTATACCTGCTCAAACTGTGGAGGTGAGAAATATCTGAGCCTACAGGGTTATTAATACACTAAAGAGGTGACTGTTTTTCAGCTGTGTTTTCATTTGTTGTGTATTAATGAGCATGCTTAATATTTATTTTTATTCACAAAGTTCAGGGGCAATCATCTGGAAATAGTATTTTTTTTCCTTGGACTGTTTACCAGATTTGAAGTAATTAGGATCTAATGTAGGGTTACCTGTTTCCACCATTTTCCTGCTGCTCACTACCATCTACTAGGTAGAGGAGGATATAATCCTTACTAGAGAGTGCTTGAACAACTTCTGGTAACTGGAAGTTCAGTAAATCTTGCCAGGTCATCTAACAATATTAGGGAGAAATCTGAGCCATCCCTCTCTTGAGAATCAGCTGACTTTTTTTCTGATTATGTCACTAGGTGAGTTTACATGTTTTTTCATGCAGCAGTAAGCATATCTGATTTGAAATGCTTGAGGTGCTTACTATTTCATGCTCCTATGACAGTGCATACAACAGCCCCATAAACCCTGTGGAGGGCTTGAAAATATTTGGTTATTTCTACCTTACCTATCTTTTCTGGGCTCTATGCTACATGTACGTTAAGAAGTCTTTATAAAAACACAGTTATCAAAACAAATAAATTTTCCAAGGTTGCTGTTAAAACAAGTACAACTCCATCCTTAGGTGGCCTCACAGACCCTCAGTCAGGGCATTATGTGGTTCCCTGTTAGCATGGCCTGGTCTCAGTTCACTTCCACTCTTCTATACCTCATGCCTTGCCATGGACAGTGGTAGCTCAGGCTTCCTGGCTTACCCTCACAGTTCTGACATATGTACCCGCTCCAGCCACTCTTCCACTTGAGTAGAAATTTGGTGAGGTACACAGGCCCATTGGGAAATTAGCGTGGCAATGCTTTCCACTCATTCCTAGAGAAACCCTATCTACACATCAAAATGGAGGTCCAATTGTGGCAAGAATGAAGTGGATTTAGCCTTTATAACAGCATGGAGATGGTGTGGCTTCAGTGTCACACAGCCTCTGAGGACAGACCATGGCTACACATCCCTATGGCCAGCCTGCATTTAGAACCATGCTGCAGTTTTCTTATAGTGGGATCATTACCTCATCTACCAAGATTAAAATTAACACCATTATTTTATCTGGATTTAAATGCCATAATCTCACCTTCATTTTGTGGCCTACAGAAGAGGAAAGAAAAGGTTTTTGTGCCATTTATTCATAGCTGAAGTTAATTCAAATAACTATTTCCAGAAATTCTGATTCCCTTTTAGTTTGGCAATTAAAAAAGAAAAAAGTATTTAAAAATGGACAACGTTCAACATTTATCTTAATCTCCACGTTTTTCTGCTGTAGTCTGAGAGTTCATTTCTATACATTTTGTTCCCAGTCACTTAGGTCACCCTTCCTGTGGATGTAAGCTAAGAAAACCCGCACTGATAAGTGTTTCAGCAATACAGAAAAACACATGACTCCTAAGGAAACCTCAGATGTAATGTATTGCCCATTTTCTGATCATATTGTTTATATGGTGTGTTCTTGCATGTATCCTATATGAGAAAGTTAATAAATAGTAAGTGTTGACACAAATATATAACACTTTTCTATACCATAGAAACACAATGTATATACATAGGATATTTGTAACAAACATAGTAAGGATGGATAATTTATTTTTCAATGTTTCCTGCCAACAAAGGCACCACGCTAAATTTCATATGATCTGAGAGTGACTACAGAGAGTGTAGCTATCTATTTTTTTCAATGAGACCAATTATGTTTAGAGGTAATTGATTAATTGCACCTAAATTCTATTTTAGTTTTATTCCATAACTTACTTATATTTCATCTGGTTAGGATAACAAGAGTATCTTGGCCAGCATACTATGTAGGCATATTACAGATTACAAAAAAAATCAGTTATTTGGAAGGAGATTTTTCTTACTTATGTTGCATAGATGCTGAGTGGTCACTTATGACTGCATTTTGTAGCATGAGGGAGAAGATCTTATGATCTGACCTCTGTCTTCTAAGAGATTTGCTTTCCTCTTCCCCTCTGGTCAGTAGTTTCCTCTCCTAGGACAGCTGGAACAGTAGACCAGAAACTGGACAAGAGACCAGAACAGAGACTGGGAAGTATGCCATTGATGGTAGAGAGCAAACTATATAGAATTTAGAGTCAAAAGGCATGATTTTGTTTGATTTTTGCTCAGAAAATTACCATATGTACTTCAGGGCTTGCCTGAAGTGTCTGGACTGTACTGGATGCAGCTAAGCAAGCGACAGTAAGGCAGCTCCCAGTTCCCTGATCCTAAACCTCTACATTTGCCTCTGTGGAAATGACAGAAACCTAGGGCTGCTCTGAATTAATTATTAACTTGGCTCTGGTCCCATAGGAGCCATCTGGGTGGACCTAAAGCACAAGTGGCTCTTGGCGGTCAAGGCCCTGTGAGGAAAAAGGCATGGAAGAATGCTGTGTAAGTGGACAGTGACCTTCTGGGCATTGGGACATCCCTAACACAACATTTCGGGTTGACCAGGGCAGCATGGATAGTCTGATGATATGTAAGGAATGCTAATGTTAGGTTAGTTGCTTGATTTAAAAATCTGACTACTCTCTGTTGTGTTCTTCCTAATTAACCAGTCTAGTCACGTAATCTCTCTTTTGGATGTAACAGGGGAGCAGTGTCCCAGCATTATTTGGCCTTTTCTTTGAGGGGAGGATGGGCAAAGGGATTTTTATTCTTCATTGCAAATATCCTTACTTTGAAGAACAACAGGAGCGGTGAGACCTGGCTCAGATACAAAAATTTCATAGAGGTAAAACCTCATTTGTTGTGGAAATAGATAATTGCAAAGGAAAGTTCCATTAAAAAAAAAAAAAAAAAAAAAAAAAAAAAAAAAAAAAACAATTTAAAAGGACATTTTTACAATAACTTTGAAAAAAATATTTTAAAAATTAGCATCGTATCTAAATGAAATAAAAATACACTGCAGAGGTGCCAGTAGCAGTAGAAAAACTAATAAAGTTGTGTTGAAAAGATGTGGTCCTTTTTGTAGGTAGTTTTCATCATTTGATTTTACTCTGTTGGTAATGTCTATTTTTATAATTCCCTTGGATAACAATGGCTATTCAGGAAGTTAATAATATTAGTATATAAATTTGCTATTAATTATGTGTGGCAATGTTTGAAACTTTCATGACATTGAAAAATCACAATGTTAAACTTTTCTGAGAAGAAATCAGTCATGTTTTCAGAAAGCAGCTGTCCCCTGGCCTCCTCTTCTTAGCTTCCAACCAATATGAACTTGCTCAGTGTACAGCTTCTTACCCAAGGTATCTTCACTAGCTTTTCTCACTTATCTAATTTTGCTCCAAATAATGACATGAACAAGTTCAGAGCCCCTGGTTTAAAGAGTGAGTTATGAGTGCTTTACATCCTCCAGAAACCCTGCCTTGGGATGGGAACTGGCAAAACCTTCCCAGGTGTTAATATTTAGATATAGGAGACATGCTGTGAGAAGGCAGCTGTTCCTGAGGCAGTGGAAATGTGACTGATTGATTCTCCAGAGATCCCCAGAGGCTTGCAGGGTGGTTGAGAACATGCACCTTTATGCTTGTGTTCTTTGTGAGCCTTCTAACAAAGCAGCACAAGGTCAGTCTCACAGGGTGAATTACTTAGGAACTATATTAGAAACTTGGCTGCTTAGGCCCACCAACCTGCCCGCTGTCGTTACACAGACTTCAATGAAAGGCAGATTGTGCTCTTGCTCATCACAAACATTTAAGTAACCACAAGTCCTTATGTCCTTGAGTCAAGTCTTTAACCAGCTGACTAAAGTGTGAGAATTTAAGCATTAGTCCCCGGTAAAAATAATGAGAAATTCTTAGAAGGGAAAATGCTGATTATTGTTTCCAGAGCTATTTTTCAAGCCACATCCTTTCATTAAGGCACCAAACTCCAAACCATTAATACTGAGCTGTTATCAAGTCTTAGCTGTTAAATTTCCTACCCTGTGTAATATGCTAAACTGGATATGATCCATATACCTGGAAAGGACTAGGTAAGAGTTGGGACTCCCCACTCATTCATGAACTTAAGTTATCAAAAAATCAAATCCAGAGGAAGAAGTAAAGGGAATATCTGCCTTTCTGAGCCAGGATGTTACTCCTGCTGCATGAGCTTTGACAGCATGAACTTTCATTGGGCTTTTAGGCACAGTTCAACATGATGAAGTGGTGGATATCTGGGCAGGCAAAGGGTGCATGTGTGTTTTTCCCTTGCTGGTATTTACATCTGTAACACAACATGTTTTGATCACATTCTCCTAATTTGTGATTTACATGAGAGAACTATTTTGAGTGTGGTTCACTGTTTAATAACAGTACTGCTTAAGCTAAATGATGAATCAGCTCCCCAGTCCAGTTCACTCAATAACTGCCCGAATGCTCAGGCAAGCATCACACAGAGATGGAAAAGAGGTCACAGTATCAGAAGGAAGGTGCACCAATTAAAATCTATACTGCTGCCAGGGAGTTGTTTGAGAAATTGGCTTTGGTGTTTTGACAAGCGGCACTTCCTATCTGTGCTTGCACTTAATTTTCTGGTGCTTACTGTTAGAAATATAGAATGTAACTATATACAGAAATTCAATATGACAGGTTAGGTGGCAGAAGCATTTAGTTTCTGAAGTCACATTCATAGCTCAGGTTGTCTGAATTCAAACAGATTGAGGTGAAATTGATGTAAATGCCTAGCCATATCCCCAGATACCTGATATATGTCACTGTATCACTCTTCTCATAGCAGCAAAATATTCATTCTCATTACCTTATTCATCACTATGAGTAGTCACCTCACTGCTAGTTTTCATCTGACTATTTATATTTAAATTAAATCCTGATGTATTGAAGTTATGTTGTGAGGGCCAATACCTGCTGTTGAGTCAGTGGTGAAGTCACAACAAGAGACAAGTTTTGTAGTTGTTAAATCTTTATGTCAGAAACAGAAGTAGTAAGGTGCAACATAAGATGAGCGTGAGAAAAATTTTGCTTAGAATTTGATTTAATTATATGAATTTCGTCTTTTAGAATTTAAGCACAACTTTGCTTGTAAGCCTACAGGCATACTTGAAAGTGAAAGCATGGCCTTGTGGCCTCGAGCAGTGAATAACTGCATCTGTCAGGGGTGTAAGGAGGAGTTGCACAGCAAAAGCTATCTGTGGCACTTTTTACTCTAGTAAAAACTACAGTATTTGACTACACAGCTATACATTGTTCTACATGTAAAAAGACATTGTGTCAATATGTGATGTAGGAGTCCAGAAGGATTCACAGAATCATCTAGGTTGGAAAGGACCTTGAAGATCATCTAGTCCAACCGTTTACCCAGCACTGACAGTTCCCAACTACACCATATCCTTAAGCGCTAAATTAACCCAACTCTTAAACACCTCCAGGGATGGGGACTCCACCACTGCCCTGAGCAGCCCATTTCAACACCTAACAACCTGTTCTGTAAAGAAATACTTCTTAATATCCAGTCTAAACCTTCCCTGGCGCATCTTGAGGCCATTCCCTCTTGTGCTATCACTTTCTACTAGGCTAAAGAGGCTCATCCCCAGCTCTCTGCACCCTCCTTTCAGGGAGCTGTAGAGGGCGATGAGGTCTCCCCTCAGCCTCCTCTTCTCCAGACTAAACCCCCCCAGTTCCCTCAGCCGCTCCCCGTACGACCTGTGCTCCAGACCCTGCACCAGCTCCGTTGCCCTTCTCTGGACACGCTCGAGTCATTCAATGTCCTTTTTGGAGTGAGGGGCCCAAAACTGAACACAGGAATCGAGGGGCGGCCTCCCCAGTGCCGAGTACAGGGGTCAGATCCCTTCCCTGTCCCTGCTGGCCACGCTATTGCTGACACAAGCCAGGATGCCATTGGCCTTCTTGGCCCCCTGGGCACACTGCTGGCTCCCCTTCAGCCGGCTGTCAATCAGCCTCCCCAGGTCCCTCTCTGACTGGTGATTGACAAACTTCAGGGGTCAGGGTTAGAAACACTTAAATCTACTTTTAGTGTTTTAATCCTAATTAAACAAGAAGCAGATGGAGACATGGAACAAGAGCACTTAAAATATTTAATAAATATATTAATTAATATCTCATAAAGCATTTCATATTACAAATACCCTTTCTGGAACTTTCCATCCCAAGAAAATTATCTGAATTTGAATGTGGTTGATAACTTTGTGTGTAAGGAAGAAAGAATATTTAATATCAGGTACCTGTAAAAATGGCTGTCCATGAACTTTGTTGGTCATGATTGAAAAACGATATCAGCTAAATATTCATCATATCATACTCGTGCACAATGAAACATTGAGATCTTTAACTTACCTTTTTAATAGATAAAGTGAATACAAATATGTTGCTCTCATGTCCAGAAGCCAAGCCATTCTAGGACATTGCAGTAGGTGTACTAATTAGCAGCCATCACACAGCTTAACAAGTACAGGTTTGCAGACTACGTAGAGGACAAAATCCATTTTAGGTTGATTCTGTTCCCCATCCTGGCTCAGGCATGATCCCTCCCTGCCTGGAAACTCTGTGAGTACAGACAGAGGACATGAACATAAGCACTGCAGAGTACATTTTGTATAAATAGGAACCTAAATCTTCAAAGCTATCACTTTTCTAGCACCAAATTTCCCATGTTTAGTCAGACTTCCTAGAAGACAAAAGAAATACATTATGTGATTTTTCTGTGAAATATAAAATCGTATCTTTATGCATAATTCTCATCTTTCCGACATATATTAGCAAACTGAAAGTGCGCTGGTGGACACGCATTTAGTGTAGGTTAACTATATAGAATTTGGGGGAAAAAACAAGCTGCAGCCTATAAATCTGCTTTTTTATATCCTCTCCCCTGTACCTGTTAAGACAATAACTGTCAAGCTTTCAAAAGGTGCTGGCAGTTATTGAAAGGAAAGATCCTTCTGGGTGTGGCATGATGAATTACACAAAAGCATATGACAAGAATAAAGGAGACTTGATTTCAACATGAAGGGAAAGATTCTGGGAAATAAAAATCATATCCTTACCTTGTGCATGTCAGCCAAGGTCCAATGCCTTCAGCACATCTACAGCAATTAATACCAACCTCTTAGCAACTGATGTTAATCTTATTATTTGACAAATACAAACCACAAAAGATTTTTTAAAAAGACAAAACACCCACACATTCACCTCAGATTCTACCATGGGTCTAAAGTCATGCTTTCCAATGGCCTAGCAGCAACTTTTTGCAGTTAAAAATGGCACAGTTCTTACTCAGACCAGTTTTCATAGGACTAAAGGAACCACTGGCAGACATGTGGATTTGTTAATTTATATATTACAGAGGCTCTCAAATAAACAACCATCAAAAAAATAAATATTTATTGTCAACACAGTTAACTATCTCTCCACAAGTATTTAACTACAGGTTCAAATGCCCGTAAGAGAAGAACAGAAGAACAGTCTTTAGGGTTTAACAACAACCCAAAACACAGAATAAAGCATCACTTTCTGGGGTTTAAAACCAACCCAAAACACTCTATCATTCACCTAACAAGGGTGGGCTATCAACCTTGAGGACCTTCTCAGGGCAGTGTCCTGACTCAAGTAACCTCAGGAGGTTTCTTTGGGCTGCATCCTAACCCAAGGGGAAAGGCCTTGACTGCAGCATGCTGCTCCAGGTGACAAGCTCAAAATGGCTTCCCCAGCGTACTCCATTTATACCCAGGCTGAATCTGATCTGTGGTTAATAGTGGCTGCTATTGGCCATGAAGCTTCAACTGCCATGAAGCCCCAAGAACAAAGGCAATTAGTAACTGCTACATTTCAGCAGCCAAGAAACCCTGATTTCATTGGGTGGGTGCGCCTGCCACACAGTGCAATTAATTAAATCAGTATTAATATTTAAGGAAATTGTTTTGACAAATTCCTAGAAATACAGTGATTGGACAGCAATTAATCTCATACTGGTGTGCGGAACAAAATGAGGGAAAACATTATCTCAAGCAGTCTATTCCGCTGGTATATGAGATATTGTGCAGAAACGAAAGGAAACCTTCAACTCTGTTGAAGCAAGGGGTCCAGGTAAGATAGAATGAAGTCTGAGAGCAAAAGGTTTTAGACATTTATCTTTGGGGCAGTGAAGGAGCACGCACACATCACTGGCTCTCAGTTTAGTCTCCATCTCAGACAGGAGATGATCAGACTCTATGAAGCACAAGCAAGACATGAATTTGATTTGTTATTTCTAATCGTACTTTCATAAGATAGTGGAGAATGACTACATACTTCACAAATGATCCTTGTGAACCAGCCCACATCTCTCAAAGCTTTGTATCAAGCTCTCAGGAAGATTCGTTTATTGTGCTTCCTCCTTTGAAGTGGTCTGTATTTCCTGAAGCAGAGGTGGATAGATGGACTTTGTCCATCTAATTAAAATGGAAGTCTCCTCTAGTCTTCTTTTTTCTTCCTTTTTCTAATTCAGATAAAAACACTTCTGTTTAACCCCATGGCACTGACAGTTTCCCAGTCCAAATTTCATATCAGGGCCTTTAAATGTCTGGATAACAGAGGCAGATTCAAGACAAGTACATTAAGTGAGATGAAGTATTGTCTGTTAGTTTAAAATAAGCCTAGTGCCAGGAGCCAAAGCGTTATTTCCAGAAAGCTGAATACATGCCAACATTTACGGATGTTCCTTGTCCAGGAACAGGCTTTATTTAACATAAGAATCTCTGCTTCTGTATCAAAAATGAGCTTTGCACCTAGCACAATAAATGATTCTTAGTGTTATGAACAAGTTGTCTCCCTGGAGAACTCAGAGAAAGAAGGAGCCCTGGAAGTCCTCCAGAGGTCAAAACAGATATAGGCCTTGGGTATCACTCTCTTGTTGACACAAAACACTTTGCTGTTGCCTGATGAGTAAAATGAAACCACTTTCAGATCTGAAAAAAAGCCCTTAGCTGGTTGGCTGTACTCTCAGATACAGCATGCTAATCAAAACTTGTCTTTCACACAAAAATGAGAAAAAAAATGGAGATTATATACTCCTTTTCTCCTTTAAGGTACAAGTGAAAATGGGTTTTACCCTAAAGAGCTTTCCTTCCAAATTAAAGAATCTGCAAATCTTACATTGTGGAATGAGGAAAAGTGAGTTTCCCTTAAACAATACAGCTATGACTTGACCAAACCTAGAGTGACACAGAATTAAATTTTTAACATTACAAGCTGAGTAGAAGGATCATATCTCCAAAATACTGTCTTTCAGTCCATCTGTTCTGTTTGATAAGAAGACAGAGATATGCTGAGATAGAAATGTTATCCACAAGTTCCTTAAGAGTGCTGCTACTGATATTCAGCTTTAATGATTTTTAATCTTCTTTTCTTTTTATTTTGTTAATAGGTAATACAGACAGGTATTATTTTCGTTATGTCCAGAGATTGTGCTCATGTAAACTTATACAATGATGTGTACTGAAAATGGGAGCGCAGTGCCAACTTCCATGTCAAGAGACCTTATCCACAACTTGTGAATGGTTTTTTTTTAATCAATTAAAAAAATACAAAATCTAGGAATATGAAATTGTTTGGAGCACAGGTAAAATACAAGCAGCAAGATGGAGCATTTTCCTCCCTCAGCTGCTTCAGAAATCCAGGAATCCTGAGAGTTTTGCTTTGCAACCTCATCTCTCTGGAGCATTATGATAACTCCAGCCATAATCCTAACATTGTCAGCAAATTATGCACACACAGTGGTCACAAAATTCAAGACTGGACTTTCAGAATAAAGATAGCAGCTTGGCATGAGCAAGTCACAGTGGATGAAGCCAAATTAGTGTACCTCTTTTTCCTGTGCCAGAGACTGTATGATTCTGAAGCTAATGTGTGTCTCATGTAAACATTAGAATTTGAGCTCCTAATTGTTTAGGTTTATTTCTCTTGAGATGCCCAAATGTTCTTTCCCTTGAAATAAGTCATGACCTCGTCATCTACATGATGATGACCTCCTCCTAATCAGGAGACTCAACCTTGTGTATTTTGTGGCTCCTTTCACTTTTCAGGCTATTATTCATAATATGGTCTTTTGGGAATGAGCCTTTCCATGCTTCATATTCCTGTCTCTGCAGTGGGTAAAGATAAATGTCCATCATGCCCAAGTAGTTGGAGAAGGCTTTCAAGGCATGTTATGCCCTCTCCAGTGTATAATATAGTTGCTACACAGAGCTTCGTTATGCTGAATATCTGTGCTACAATGGATTGGATTCAGAGATTGTAGGTCTGCTAAGCTGGAGATCTCTGGGGATTTTCTTGATGTCAAGATGGAATTAACATGTCAGGTGAATCTTGGTCAGTAAATTGTGGGATATGTGATGTTTGCTATTTCCCACTATTTTTGTTCTCTTGAGTTAAGCGTTCTGTGGTGAAAGCCCATGTTCCTCTACACAGTCTTCCTTGTTACTGTCTCACAACTTCATGCAGCTACAAATCATGTAGAAAAGAATGTTCCTGCAAACATTAAGAAGTGTAAGATGCTGGGATGTGTATGTAAGTGTATTATCCATGTTAAGGAACAGTGATGAAAGCATTTCCAAAAACCTCAATACAGTTATCAGACATACATGAAGGTCATGTTTCTCTCATGTTCAGTCAGGTAGTAAATAAGGATGACTTTGAAGTGCAAGGGCAGCTGGTGGTGCTGTAGATGAAATGAGAAAGCTTGCATGAGTGGCCACCCAGAAACTCAACACAAGACACTAGACTGTACTGTTTGACACCTAAACTTTTCTCTGTCTTAGGACATGTTCTGGAAGAAACTTCTGATCCTGGTCTCAGAAACCATATGCCTCTTCCCCCAACACCTTTAATCACAGGTTGAGCATGCATAGACTCCTACAAATTCATGATTAGACACTGCAATCAGCTAATACACACAAGCTACCACCAAAGGAGTACAGAGCTCAGTTCTGCAGCTGAGTGATCACAGCTCTCATCTTAAACAGCACTGAAGCCTTGATTGTACCTTAGGCAACCAGTAAAACTCAAATGTCAACATAAGTTGTTTAGAGCTGTTGTTCAAAGAATGTCAACACTTTTGCTTAACAGCCATATAGCCTTACAAATATTTGTGTGCATGCGTGCACATGTGTATGTGTGAAAGAGACCATGGATCATTCAGTAACTACAACAGGCTAGGTATGATTAGTAGCATATTAAAATGCAGTATTTAGAAAAATGATTTTAAAAAGCCCCTCAGATACTATCTGAAAGTATGTGGTTTGTATGAGTTTGCATGCTGATGGAAGGCTATGGGAAAAAAAAATTAATAACATAATAGCTTATGTTCTTGGTATAAATATTTTTCTAAATAGAGAATACTTATAAACTTATTTTTCTCAGTGTCTATGTATAGAGATAGCAAACATCTTTGTGAAAAATATAGCTCAGTTTTTTACCTTTTTTTTTTTTTTTTTTCCTTTCCATGAGCTAGCTGATGTGAACTAGATCTATAAATAGATCGCAAATTAGGTAAACCCTTGGCTTTGCACAGTAGAACAAAACTCCTACAAGCTTCTGTAGTAATGAACTCAGATTGATCAGAGTATTGCCCTAGATTCTTCTATGATTCTCCGAGACTAAAGATCTTCTTGGTTTGTTTTCACATGGCTTCAGTTTCTGGTAATAACATGTCTCTCCATATTCACCAAAATCTCCAAAGGCAATTTGATCACGTCTGTAAGATTGAACAAAAACTGTCAACAAAAATCTGTTCCTGTATGATCTCATAAATACAAGAATAATCAAGTCAGCTACACAGAGTTATAAATGTCACCAGTCCACTCTCACACCATTCAGACTCCTAATGGATTTGCTTGCAAAGATCAAGCCTTTTTATTCTCCAGACAAGTAGGATTATACTCTGTGTGTTGCCAAGAATATTGAGCAGGCAATTCCAGTGTTGCTGTAAGAAGCTCTCATTGATTTGCCAAGTCATTATTTGTGCTTGGTCATTAAAAAATGAGTAGAGAATTCTAGATACTTTTCCTTGAAAATATTAATCAAATTAAAGATGTTCCCTGAATAATTGCCTTCCAGCCCTTCTGTGATTAAGGAGTATGTTAAACTGCATTAATAATGTAATAATAGCTTTTAAAGTGACTAGGTCCAGATAACTTGAGGTTGGACATTCTAATACCATTGAAGACAACACTGGATTTTTTATTTTTTTTTTTTTTTTTTTTTTTTTTCCTCAAGTAGTGGAACTGCCAGAAGATCTGAACAATGCTTGTTTTACCGCAAGTCAACAGGATGATCCTGTAGATCAGTTAAGTGAACTTATCATAGACAATATAAATGATTAAGCTGGTACGGGGTTCATCTAATATAGAATTAAAGGTGAAGAATATAATCAATGTCAATTAACGTTATTTCTTTGACAAAGAAACCTAGCTCTCTAAAGAGACAGGAAATCGGATTAATAAATGTAACTATGTAAATGCAATATAGTCAAGACTTTGTATGTGACAAGATAATATCACAACTGAAACTTCTGCAGATTTAATGAAAAGCCAGCTAACTTACAGATCTTAGAAAGGAATTGCCAATAAAAACAATAATCAAAATGGAATATTTAAAATGGAATTGGTCAGAGATCAGAAGTCAATGCAGAAAACAGTTTTGTCATAGTTCAGGAAAAAATATAACACTAAAAAGAGTTTAATTTCTGCCTCAGAAATTCTGCATTAGAAAATGCAGTTACCTTCAAGAGGGTAAAACAGCCTCTTCAGTCTAATATAACTGCAGGTCTCAAGTAAGCTAAACTTGGTCCAAGTAAATTCAAAGAGAAAATAAGACCCACATGTTTAAGACAGCAGGTGAAACAATCATTAGAGCAACCAAAAAGGAAAAGGATAATTTTTCAGCCAAAAAAACCTTATACTTTACATGAATGTGTAAGATACTGCACTCAATACAGAAGTGTGTTAAATATAAATTACTCGTGATTTACAGAAAGCCTGGCTAATGGTTCTAATGGTCCTTTTAGCTTCAGAATCCGTAACTCTAGTCATCTATTTTCTGTCTATATCCAGAGGCAGACTTTTTTCTTTCTTGTTTTTAAAAAAGTTGTTTAAATTATTTAATTATTTTACATCGTTTTCCCCTCAGTATGCAAGTTAAGAACTTGGAAAATGTCTTAGAAGACATGGAAGACTTCTCTTACTCCAGTTGCAAAATGGGAAAAGAGGGGACTTCTTATTTTACAGTCTCAAGGTCACGCAGTGCAGAAAAAAGGACAATATAATGGAATCAATTTCATTCAGTGGCAAGAGGACCTACATAATGGTTATTCTTTTACTCACAAAACTAAAATACTTACAATGTTTTCTAACCTCAGTTCAATTTTGCTGTTGATTACACTTCATATAAATTGTATCTCTGTTTCCAGAAAAATTCTAAAGCTTTAACAAGAAAAAGAAAAAAAAAACAACAACCCACACACATTAATTGAAATAGCTGCTCTTTAGTCTTAGAAAAAGAAAACATGAATAAAGCTACTACAAAGTGCATTTGACTCTTAAATCCTCTGATCTTTTATGATCCGTTTCTGTATACTCCCTATGATAATGAACACCTACTATACCTTTGCTGCTCAAAGAAATTTCAAGAAATTGTCAAGAAAATTTATAAATGTGGAAAACCACATGTATCCCTATCTGATTTTTCTTGTAGAGAGCTACACTGTAACAGTTTGTGTCTGTAATTATATTTATGTTGGTATGGAGCAATCCAGGATCAAAGTCTCTGAAGAGTTTACCCATATAACTATTGCAAAATCATTACTGTCCCTTGTAAAAGTATTTCCTCAAAGTTTGCCAAGAAAAACTACATATATGTATTAGAACTTCTTCCAACATTTTCCCTTACTTCCATATTTTCGCTACCATTATTAACAACGCATAACTTATATAATAGTAGCAGAATTTGTGTCCCCTAGTAAGAGAAGTATTTATATGCACATATTCAGTATATTTTAACTCAATATTGTTTGCTGAATATTTAAGTTAATTAGGAGATATCCCAACACTGAAATTGACAGTGATGAGATGAACAAAATATAGATAGATCTGAAAAAAAAAAGTCATCAAACAATATTGTCTTCAACCCAGCATCATGAAACATGCTAGAGTCATTAAATGCACACTTAATAAGGAAGGTGCTAGGATCACACTGATCCGTCTGCAGCTTCCTGAAGTCACAAGAAGCAGAAACCTAGTAGTTAGTTACCATCTTAGGTAGTGCAGTTTTTGCCATAGCCACTGAAATGGAAACCTCGTTTGTTTACCTAGGAGTCACATAACAAACCATTCACTAACAGATCAGTATTGTTTATTTTTCAAAAGAATGAAATAGTAGTAGCCTTATGCTCATTTATCCATGGCTTTTGGATAGTTAGGCAAGACATTTGGGTGAAAGGATTTTTAAATTTTAGGAATTTCCATTTCCTTTGTTATTGCATGTGTGTCTTTCATTTACTACTTGTGTGGATTGTTTTTCTTTAAATACAGACACTAACAGCAGGAAATATAAGTCAGACTAAGGGTTCTTTTCCCTGCATGTGCTGTTTTCAGACTGGATTGGGACTGAAGGGTTCCAGAGCATCATTTTTGCTGTTGACTGGACAGAGAAATCTGAAAAATTAGTATAATATCTTTGAGTTGCAACCCACTTAGATTGCTGTGAGCCATAAATATAAAATGTTTTTTGTGGTCAACCCCCATAAACAACGTATTTTAACTGTCCTGGAACAAGTTAGTAGTAAGTAGTGAACCACGTAGGAAACAGACGACCATTGCTTTATCAGTTTCCATATGGTAATGCATATCTTACAAATTCTGTCTTCCTAGTGCCTGCACCTCTTGCCATGAAATTTCTTGGGTTTAGCTATTGAATATATATAACTTCTTAAGAAAGAAAAGAAAGCATGTCAGCCTGAGCTGCAGTCTCCCACTGTTGACTTAGGAGTCGCTGGGTTGCCTCTCTTATGACCACTCACCAGTTGTATTTTATGGGCTATCACCCACCAGAAGGAGAAAGAGCATTCATGGAAAAGTCAAAGTAGGCAGAGCAGAATGTGATTTTGAGCAGCAAGTGCGGGACTAATTTTGATCAGACCTCAGTATCCAGCTAAAATGGACACAATCTGTATAAATCACTTCTGTGAAAAGCCTTTCTTATCTGTCCCTCTCTAGACAGACACGCGGCTGGTTTACTGTCTAAAATATACTTTCTGTTCTTGGCAATCTGTGATGGACTGCAATGTCCTTTTCTCCAGACATATGCTGATGAACGGTGAATAATGTTCTTCCTTTGTAAAAGGAATTAAAATATATATATATATATATATATATATATATATATATATATATATATATATATATT
>NW_020799142.1:19911587-19935971 GCF_003259725.1 Athene cunicularia
GGGGGGGGAAGACATCTGTTACTTCTGAAATCTAAAATTTAGCAGTGTTTTATTTTTAGCATTATAGCTCTGGAGTCAGGCAAGCTGGGTTGGGGTAGAAGACTATGAGCTCGAGTGGGGTTTTTTTTTTCTGTCTTGTAGAAGAGGCAAAGTCCTGATCCTACCTCTACTGATGTCATGGCTTGTCAGGTGCAAGACGTGATCACAAAAGTAGGGAAGTGATGAGTGTCTTCAATTAGTGTTGAGATTTATTGCTGAAAAAGCTTAAAGCTCAGGAAATCTTCATTTTGTTTTAAAAGGGTGCATAGTGTGGGCTTCAGAAGAGTAATTCTCCATGTCTCATGTATCATATGTTCATTGCATGTTAGTTTTCTTCACATTAAAAAACATAATCCTAAAGGCTTTGCATCTAGGCTGTCATCAGCCTGAGAGGAGTACTCCTCCAGAGGCAGAACTTTCTTCTGTAAGTAAGTAGCACCAACCCTTGTTCTTATAGAAGGATGAGAAGGTTTGTTAGTAAAACTTTGATTTTGAAAGTGTATATATATGATCAAATGTCCAGTGTTTCTGTTGTTTAAAACAGTTATAGTCTCCTTTTCAACCAAACTGTTGCCTCTGTGCTTCATAACTGATCAGTATTGTTTTGCTGCAAATGCATCAGGATGGATAAGGAGCAATAAATATTTAGGAAAACACGATGTGGATTTATGTCTAGGTCACTATTTGGGTCTATTTATAATTTTTATTGGGTGCACAACTTTGGCAGGTAAGGATACCTCTCGTCCTTGCTATTATTTGATTTGGCCTTAAGCATTTTGATAGATGAAAATGTTAATTTACAAATGATTTCAGAGGAATGATGGGATTTGCATATAAAAAAAGAAAGCCTTTTTTCTCTTTCTAACAGGCATAACTAGATATTGTAGAATGACATTAATTAACATGTGTCCTCGAATTACCTGGTAATGCTTAACAGAAAAAAATTTCATTTTTAAAGCTGTGTAAACCCAAACTTCATAAAAATGATACAGCCCTCCCTACAGACTAAATTTTTAAAAACTTCAAGCCACATTTTTAAAAAAATGATCCTTTACACTTAATATTGGTACATCATCAGATGTCCTTTAATATTAAGACATAATTTTGACTCCATTTAAAATGAAACATGTTTTATATTCTCATTTCTGATACCAGCAGGAATAGATTACATATTACAATTAAGAGTCAGATAAGTCACTTAAAAATGCATTCATATTTTAAGTTATGTAGTAATGCTGGTATTCTCCCATTAAGCTTGTTACTGTCTTTGCCCTGATCATACATATATTTTTCTTAATGTTATGCAGAATGGAAAAATACAAAAGCTTACAGCACTGCAAATCAAAAGCAGAAAATATGAGAATGATGCTTTCTGTGTTTTAATCAATATTCCTTTGTTTTCCTAGTAATCACTCATTTTTCAGTTTGGTTTTTTTTTTTTGTACAGGTCGGTATTAAAAAGGATATTTTTTAAAGATTAATGATGATTAATTTGTAAAGAGTATCTAATATTCCTTTGTTTAGTCCTTAGTCCTATTGACTTCATCTTCATAGTTTTGAAGGGTGCATTTCTTCATCTGTTTCTGTGCTGTAGACACATCATCAGTTTCCTGTAACCCATGTTTAGCACCTCTAGGCAACCTTTCCATAGATTGGACACCATACTGTGAAATTTATGCTGAGAGATCTGCTGATTCTCACTAATATATCCACCCTTTTAGTTTTTGGTACCAAGAAAGAAGGTTCATGGAGTTTAAAACACTATAACCTGCTGTTTAAATTTGGATCAATAACTTTATGGGAAAGAAATTGCTCCTCCATCTCAATTAACTTCCAATACAAGAGGTGTTCCTGAGAATTTTGTTCAAATAATTCATGATAGCTCTGACAGGAAGATTCTCAGCTATCATCTCTGTCGTAGGAACAGGAGAAACACATTTCTATACTCTCACTTTTGTTCTATTGTTCTTCTGTCACATAGGTCTATTTAATCTATTTTATTTGTAGCTGACAGCTCAACAGAAAAGACAAGGAGAAAAAAAAAAAAAAGGCTTGAGTAACTTGAAGTTTCTAAGAGACAGAGAAAAGAAGGGTGAAATAAAAATGCAGTGTTTTCAGTCCAATGGCTCTCATTCAGAGCATATGTGAGTCAAAATTTTTTTTCAGTATTTCAAAGGAACAAGTGTTGAGGTCAAATGTTTGGTGAGTGAGGTAATTGGAAGCAGTACAGGTGGTGAGAGACACTAGGGGAACTATTAAACACTAAGGTGATGCAGTCATGAAACAGGTTAATACAAATCTACAACATTTTACAAAAATGCTCTGCTCCACTCTGCAGTTTTCACTTTCTGAAACCAGGCAGTGAAAGCCTAAGAAGGGATGTAGCTATAAATACATCAGCACTGTTACTACCAGAGAGGGTAAGAGCTATTAAAGTTAAAAGGCAATACTTTCATAATTACAAATGGTTATATACTTGAGCTGAATATACCTAGTCTGAGAATTAGAATAAGTTTTCTAATCATCAGTGTAGAGGAACAACTTCTTAGTGCAAATGCTGGAAACACAAGCCCTATCTAGTTTTCACAGGAACTCTAATAAATATATTTCTGGGATTACACATTATAACTGCCTACCATGGAAAAGAATTTGACTTGACAATGTAAAGAGCACCCTTTGCATCCTTGAATCTTACTTCCAATAGAAATAATGTAAATACTCGCTCTCACTGGGTGGGAACTCCAGACAGACAAATTCTATCTTCTATTTTACTCTATTCTTTTCCAGATATATTCTGGAAGATGGTAAAGCCATTGCATTGTCATTCATTTTTTCAGGTCAATTCTTAAAATTCAAGTCCTCTGGAATCCTGTAATCCTTTCTGAGAGCTAGAATAACCATCTTCAGTGCCTCTTCTGTCACGAGTCAGCAGTGTATCCATGTGCTGACAGGGGCTATCTGCATATGGGTCTGCATTTACAAGAATGACATCACCAGGTAAGACACAAAGAGATGCACGGAGAGCTGAAGAGGCAATCTCATTGCAGCCTTCTACATCCTGGTGTGAAATTATAGAGAAGGTGGAGGCAGACTCATCTCAGGTGTGTAGAGCAAAACAGCAAGCAGCAGGCAGAGCTCACAAGCTGCAGCAATGAGAACTCAGCTGCAAGGAAAGAAAGACTTTCACAGTGGTTTTGTTATGTACTGCAACACATTTCCCAGGAAGATTCTGGAATCTCCATCCTTTTAGATTTTCTAAACTAAGCTGAACAAGGCCTCAAGCAACCTTCTCTAATTTTGGAATTATCTCCACTCTGAGTAGGAATTAGAGGTTCCTTTCAAACTACATTTTCCTGATTCTTACTTAAAATTGTTCCCAAATTGATTTCTACTATGATTTTTTATGAGTACAGATATGCATCAGTTTTCAGATGCCCAACTTAAAACACATCAGCGTATTTCCAGATACACATTTGAAATGCCACCTTTGCAAAGCTTGCCTTCTGCCCATCAGGTCTAGCAATTTTCTATCTGATGAGTAAGGATCTTCCTACAGATAATTCAGCTGAGAAGCATGCATTAGAACTTTGTGACTGAGATTGCTAAGATTACACAAAATAAGCTTCTTGGTTATTATAAGATATGTTTATCTTAGATGGTGTTCAGAGTGCTTTTAAAAGTCAAAATTTTCTCAGTTTCCACATTAGTAATTGCATGTAGAGCAGCTGAAGAAACATGTTAAAAACTAATAATATGTTACAGGTCTCTGTTAATTCATTTCAGTGTTAGATGTTATGATTTGTGAAAAGAATCTTAATTTTTCACAACAAGGAACCAAGCTGGTTCCTTTTCCATGTGGGGAGGTTATATCACTAACAGTTACTTTTATAGGAGTACCTTGCTAAAAATCTTCCATAAAACTTAAGAATCAGCATTGTTCTTTTGCCTGCATTCTTCTCACATTGTGGTAAATCCCCTGTTTTGAATTACTCTTGTGTCTCATAATGATACTTCTGAAAACACATGGTTTACATTTTGAAGCTTAAGATTGCAGACCATGCTAGATATTAATAATAAAATGTGAAAAAGGAATATGTCCAGATGCTCCAAAATGTTGTTGCTGTCTGTCATTACTGAGTTATATATACTCTAAGTACTATCATTATGTTACAACATCTTTTCTCTATAAGAACCTACAGCCAATTGACATCATCCACTAGCTTTTGTGGAACTTAAAATCAGATTTGGACTGTGTTGAGAACCATATTCTAGTGATTTAACATTAGTTCATTTGCATCACCTTGAATCATAGAATCATAGATTAGCTTGGACAGGAAGGGACCTTAAAGATCATCTAGTTCCAACCCCAAGCCACTAGACCAGGTTGCTCAAAGCCCCGTCCAGCCTGGCCTTGGACACTGCCAGGGAGGGGGCAGCCACAGCTTCTCTGGGCCAGGGCCTCAGCACCCTCACAGTAAATAATTTCTTCCTTATATCTAATCTAAATCTACCCTCCTTCAGTTTAAAACTGTTACCCCTCATCCTATCATTACATTCCCTGATAAAGAGCCCCTCCCTGTCTTTCCTATAGGCACTCTTTGAGTACTGGAAGGCAGCTATAAGGTCTCCCCTTCTCTTCTAGAGGCTGAACAACCCCAACTCTCTCAGCCTGTTCTCACAAGGGAGGTGCTCCAGCCCCCTGATCATCTTCATGGCCTCCTCTGGAACCACTCAAGCAGGTCCATGTCTTCCTTATATTGGGACCCCTAGAGCTGGACACAGGATTCCAGGTGGGGTCTTACAAGAGCAGAGGGGAAGAATCACCTCTCTGCACCTGCTGGCCACACTTTTGATACAACCCAGGATACGTTTGGTTTTCTGAGCTGCAAACATATGTTGCTGTCTCATATCCAGCTTGCCATCCATCAGTACCCCCAAGTCCTTCTCCTCAGGGCTACTCTCAATCCACTCATTCCCCCAGCCTGTATTTGTGCCAGGGATTGCCCCAACCCGTGTGCAGGACCTTGCCCCACCTCTCCAGCCTGTCCAGGTCCCTCTGGATAGCACATCCCTTCCCTCCAGTGTGTCAGCCTCACCACACAGCTTGGTGTCATTGGAAAACTTTCGAGGGTGCACTCAATCTCACTGTCCATGTCACCAGCAAAGATGTTAAACAATGCTGGTCCCAACACCAATCCCTGAAGAATGCCACTCATCACTGCTCTCCACTTGAACAAGCCATTGACTGCAACTCTTTGAGTGTGACCATACAGCCAATTCCTTATCCACTGTGTGGTCCACTCATCAAATCCATTACCCCAAGTTAGAGACAAGAATGTCATGTAGGACAGTGTCAGATGCTTTGCACAAGTCCAGGTAAGCGACGTCAGTTTCTCTTTCCTTACCCACCAACACTGTAACCCTACCATAAAAGGCCACCAAATTTGTCAGGCACAATTTGCCCCTGTGAAGCCATGTTGGCTGTTACCAATCATCCTTGTTTTCCATGCCATAGCATAATTTCCAGGGAGATCTTCTTGTGATTTGAGCTCAAAGAGCAACACACAGCCACTCACTCACCCCTTCTCCCGAGTGCTGAGAAGGAGGAAGGCAAAACATCCAGGAACTTGAGATAAGTACAAGGAAGGATGATGTCATCCTTTAAGGCAGAGGGGAAAAACAGACTTGTTAGGGGAAGGGAAAAAAAAAAGCACATAAATTTAATGCAGACACCAAATCCAACACCACCTAACAGACAGAGCAGGGTCATGAGAAGCATTACCACATCTTGAAAACACTTTCTCTCATCCCTTCCTTCTTCCCGGCCTCAGCTTTGTTCCCTTTATCTCTACCTTCCTCCATGCAGCAGTACAGAGGGCATGGAATGGGAGGTGTAGTCAGTCCTGCCACTTCTTCCACCCTGGGGAGGGGGAAGCTTCTAGCATTCTCCCCCCATTTTAGTGTTCTCCCCCTCTCACAGGTCCCCCTCTTCACAAAATAACTCTGACACAAGTCACTCCCATCTGCATGTGGGTCACCCCCATGTGTTGCAGTCTTCCTAGTGCCAAACTACAACAGCGGGGCCTTCTTCCCATGGAGTCCCAGCTTTCTTTGCACACAGTCACAGCATGGGGCCACCCACAGGCTGCAAATCTGTATCTGCTCCACCATAGACCCCCATGGGTGGCAGAGGGAGATGACCCTGCCATCTCACCACGGGGTACAGGGGACTCTCTGCTCCGGTGCACCTCCTCCCCTCCCTCCTCTGTTCTTACAATGATGTTGGTGTTCACACATATGTTCTCCTTGCAACCTCTCCTCACAACTTCCCCAACTTCTCCCATGTTCTGCTTCTTAAATATGTTATTGCAGAGGTGCAGCTAATTAGACCGGTCTTGGAGCAAAGGCAGATCCAGCCTGAAGCTAGGAGAGCTTTAAGAAGATCCTCTGATACCAAAAAAAACCCTGTCACTCACTCAAATCAGGACAGACCTTCATGATATTATCAGGCACAGAGGTGAGACTGACTGGTCTGTGGTTCCCTGGGTACTGTTTGGGGTTTTTTTTTTTTAATGTGGGTTATATTTCCCCATTTCCAGTCAGCAGGAACTTTGCTGGACTTTCACAGCTTCCCAAATATGATGGATAGTGGCTTAACCACTTCATCCTCCAGTTCCCTCAGGACCAGTGGATGCACCTCATCATGTTCATGGACTTGAGCACCTTCAGATCTCTTAGATGGTCTCAAACTTGATCTTCTTCTACAGTGGGCAGTTTTTCAGTCTCTCAGTCTCCACCGTTGCCTTCTGAGACTTGGACAGTGTGGCTGGAGCCCTTGCCAGTGAAGAAGACTGAGGCAAAAAAGCCATTGAGTACCTCAGCCTTTTCCATATCTTAAGTAACCACATCTCCTGTTTCCTTCCAGAGAGGGCTCACATCTTCCCTAGTCTTCCTTTTATCACCGACACACCTATAAAGGCTTTTCTTCTTGCCCTTGATGTTCCTGGACAAATTTAATTCTAAGAGGACTTTGGTCTTCCTAACCTGATCCCTTGTTGCTCAAACAATTCCTATATATTTCTCCCAGGCTACCTGTCCTTGCTTCCACCCTCTGTAGGCTTCCTTTTTGTGTTTGAGTTTGTCCAGGAGCTCTTTGTTTATCTATATAGGCTTCCTGACATATTTGCCTGACTTCCTCTTTGTTGAGATGCAATGATCCTGAGCTCAGAGGAGGTGATCTTTGAATATCAATCATATTTCTTGGGCCCCTCTTCCCTCCAGGGTTTTACCACATTGTATTCTGCCAAACAGACCCCTGAAGAAGTCAAAGTCTGCTCTCCTGGAGTCCAGAGTAATGAGCTCGCTGTGTGCCCTCCTCACTGCTCAAAGGAACTTGAACTCCACCACTTCATGGTCACTGCAGCCAAGGCTGCCTTTGAGCTTTAGAATACTCACTAGATCTTTCCTACTGGTGAGAACAAGATCCACCTCTTCTCATTGGCTCCTCTATCACTTATTCGGAACCTCCTGGACTGTTTATGCCCTGCTGTGTTAACTCTCCAACAGTTATTGGGGTGGTTGGAGTGCCCCATGAGGATCAGGACCTGTGAACATGAAGCTGCTCCTGTCCTCATTCACTTGGTCTTCCTGGTTGGGAAGGAGACCCCCACTATAACATCTGTCCCTGCCTTCCCTTTAATCCTAACCCATAAACTCTTGGTCAGCTCTTCTTCCATCCCCAGGCAGAGCTCCATGCACTCCAGCTGGTCATTGACATAGAGGGTGAGCCCCCTCCTTGCCTCCCCTTCCTGTCCTCCTAAAGAGCCTGTATCCTTCCATTCCAGCACTCCAGTCATAGAAGCCATCCCACCATGTCTCCATGATGTCTGTGAGGTCACTGACCTGCAGACATGTGCATGTCTCTAATTCTTTTTGTTTATTACCCATGCTACATGTGTTTGCATAGCGGGTCCTACATGAATCTGACTTACTGGCTGGAATTCGGTTTTGCTGCCTTTCAGGTGTTCTTGAGGTTTCCCTCCTCCAGCAAAGCTCTCTTCACCAGCTTGGCAAGCCTATGACCAAAGATGTTCTTCCCCTTTTCTGACAGATGGACACCACACAGCTTCCAGTAGACCAGGTTTCTCAAACTGAGTCCCATGGTCTAAATAGCTAAACCCCTGGCTGTGGCATCAGTCCTGTAACCAACTGATTAAATAGATTCAACTGGCCCTTTCAAACCCCTTCCCTTTGACTGGGGGGATTGATGAAAAAACTACCTGCACACCAGAGTCTCTTACCACCACTCCCAAGCTCTGTAAACCTTTTTGATACTCCTCAGATTACTCCTGGCTGTATCACTAGTGCCCACATGAAACAACAGCAGCAGATAATAGTCAGTGGACTGTATGGAGCTCAGTAGTCTCTTGGTGACATCCCTGATATGAGTCTCTGGTAAGCAGCACACATCTCTAGATACTTACACAAGTTATTTGGAATTGACTCAAAATACTTTATAAGTTACTTTTATCTGCAAATGTTTACATCATGAGATTTCTCTCTTACTTAACTCACAAAATGAAATGTCCTGTGTCAAAGTAAAATCACTCAGTTCACCATAACAGCATGTAATGCTTTAGGTCCATCACCTTTTGAAACCTGGTTTCTTCTCAACTTTAACGAAGTTTCTAAAAAGAAAAAAATGAATATGTAACCAGCATCTCTCCAAAGCCAGCAAAAATAAAAATAAAAAAAACCCAAACAAACATGTATCTACTTATCACTCCTTCAGAAGGGAAAGCTAGTTACTCCCTACATAAAGTGAGTCTTAATCAGCAGAAATGGTTGCAAGCAAAAGTTCACCTACTGAGAGTTATAATCCATGCCATTTAGTCTGACATTGTCCGAAGTGTGACATTGTTTTTAATTTTGGATATATTGAAATTTTGGATGTATTTAAAGAAATGAAATTAAGTAAGAGATTATTAAATTATACTGAAATGTTACTGAGAGTATTTCAATGTGACCAAAGAAAATTGAAAGTAGGTTTGGTCTCCACTCTCCGTATGACAGGACTGCTAATAGTAGCTGAAGGAGTAAATGGATTAAAATACCAGAAATGGGATGATATAGTTTTCTGAACTCAATAGCCTGGCCCTGCTTGTGCTATCCAGGTGAATCTCTGCTGAGCCTACGTTCAGTTCGCTTTGGAGTGTTCAGGATACAGATATCACCACAGGTCTCCTGCAGCTGGTTTGGTTGTTTAAATGCACTTTATTGCAAAAAGACCTTTCAGACAACTTACAAAATGGCAAAAATGAACCCCCTATCATAACAATAGAACAAATTCTGCTAAGTTAATTTGAAGCTAAATGATCTAACCTTATACAAAAATGTGGTTTATGTTTTCTTTCAATTTTGGTTTTCCAGTCTCAAAAATAGAGAAAACTCATAGCATAGTGCTTGTATATTAACAGCTATAAAGTGCTTTGAGTAATATCACAGAATCATAGAATCATTTAGGTTGGAAAATACTTATAAGATCATTGAGTCCAACCATAAACCTAGCACTGCCAAGTTCACCACTAAACCTTGTCCCTAAGCACTGCATCTACACGTCTTTTAAACACCTCCAGGGATGGTGACTCAACCACTTCCCTGGGCAGCCTGTTCCAGTGCTTGACAACCCGTTCAATGAAGAAATTTTTCCTAATATTCAGTCTAAACCTCCCCTGGCACAACTTGAGGCCTTTCCCTCTCACCCTATCACTTGTTACCTGGGAGAAGAGACCAACACCCACCTTACTGCAACCTCCTTTCAGGCAATTGTAAAGAGCAATAAGGTCTCTGCTCAGCCTCCTTTTCTCCAAGCTAAACAACACCAGTTCCCTCAACCATTCCTCATAGCATTTGTTCTTCAGACCCTTCACCAGCTTCGTTGCCCTTCTTTGGACACACTCCAGCACCTCAATGTATTTCTTGTAGTGAGGGGCCCAAAACTGAACATGGTGTTCAAGGTGCAGCCTCACCAACGCCAAGTACAGGGGGACGATCACTTCCCTGTCCCTGTTGGCCACACTGTTTCTGATACAAGCCAGGATGCTGGTGGCCTTCTTGGCCACCTGGTCACACTACTGGCTCATATTCAACTGGCTGTTGACCAACCCTTCCAGGTCCTTTTCCACCAGGCAGTTCTCCAGCCACTCTTTCCCAAGCCTGTATCATTGCAGGAGGTTGTTGTGACCCAAGTGCAGGACCCAGCACTCAGCCTTGTTGAACACCATACAATTGGCCTTCACCCATCAGTCCAGCCTGTCCAGATTCCACTATAGAACCTTCCTACTCTCAAGCAAATCAGCACTCCCACTGAACTTGGTGTCATCCGCAAACTTAGTGAGGGTGCACTCGATCCCCTCTTCCAGATCACTGATAAAGGTATTAAACAGAACTGGTCCCAATACTGAGTCCTGGGGAACACCACTTGTGACTGGCCACCAACTGAATTTACCTCCATTCACCAGAACTCTTTGGGCTCAGCCACAAAGACAGTTTTTTACCCAGGAAAGAGTACACATGTCGAAGTTGTGAGCAGCCAGTTTCTCCAGGAGAATGCTGTGGAAAGTAGTTTCAAAGGCTCCCTAAAGTTCAGGTAGACATCCACAGCCTCATCCACTAAACAGGTCATCTTGTTATAGAAGGAGATGAGGTTAGCCAAGCAAGTCCTGCCTTTCATAAACTGGTGGTGACTGGTCTTGATCACCTAGTTGTCCTCTACATGCCACATGTTGGCACTCAACATGATCTGCTTCATAACCTTCCTCAGCCCCAAGGTTAGACTGACAGACCCGTAGTTTCCTGGAATCCTCCTTCTGGCATTTCTTGTAGAGAAACTTCACTTTTGCTAACCTCAAGTCAACTGGGACCTCCCCAATTAGCCAAGACTAGCAGTAATAGCTACCACTAGATAATTGATTGAAAGTGGCTTGACGAGCACCTCCAACAGCTCCCTCAGTACCCTTTGGTGGATCCCACCCAGACCCATAGACTTGTGTGTGTCTAAGTGGTGTAGCAGGTCACTAATAATTTTCCCTTGGATTGTGGGGGTTTCATTCTTCTCCCCATCCCTGTCTTCCAGCTCAGGGGACTGGGTACCTTGAGAACAACTGGCCTTACTATTAAAGACAGAGGCAAAGACAGTAGGCATTAAGTACCTCAGTGTTCTCCTTACACTTTGTCACTATGTTTCTTCCTCATCCACTAATGTATGGAGACTCTCCTTTGTTTTGTTGTTAGTGTAATTATAGAAACACTTTTATTGTCTTTTATGACAGTAGCCAAATTATGTTCTAGTTGGACTTTGGCCCTTCTCATTTTCTTCCTGCATAACCTCATGACAGCCTTGTAGCCTGCCACTGCCCTGAGTAGCCTTCTCCTTCTTCCAAAGGTTGTAAACTCTTTCTTTTTTCTCCTGTGCTCCAGTCATAGCTCTCTGTTTATCCAGACTGGTCTTCCCCACTGGCTTGTCTTTTGCCACATGGGGACAGTCTGTTCCTGTGCCTTTAAGATTTCCTTCTTGAAGAATGTCCAACCTTTCTGGACTTTTTTTTCCCTTCAGAACTGCCTCCCAAAGGACTCTGTCAACCAGGCTCCTAAATAGGCCAAAGTCTGACCTCCAGAAGTCCAAGGTAGAAGTTCAGTTGACCTCTCTCCTTACTTCTCTGAGAATCATAAACTATCATTTTGTGATCACTGCATCCAAGACAGCCTTCAGCCACCACATGACCCACAAGTCCTTCTCTGTTTACAAAAAACAGGTCCAATGGGGCACCTTCCCTAGTTGGCTCACTCACTAATTGTGTCAGAAAGTTATTTTTCACACACTCCAGGACCCTCCAAGACTGTCTGTGAGAGACAACTTATAGCTTTTTGAAACAAGGACTGAGAAAAGCAGTCTGAGGAAAACAGCCTGAGAGAAACAAGACCTGGTAAAGATAAGGGATGAGTGGAGAGTGGATGGCCTTCGAATAGACGAATTGTCTCAAACACTTGCAAGTAACCAAACTACAGTCATGGGGTGTACAGTGTGGAGGCTGAAGCTGATAAGGCTGCCTGAATAGCACAGGATGCAGCTGGATAAGGGAGCCCTGTAGAGACAGGATGGTTCTGCTCTGGTGCATCTTGTAAAGTTACAAGGGCCATCTGTTTGATGAATGACCTTTACTTCATTAGAAGAATGCATCCTTGAACCCTCATTGGTAGGACTGATGCAGGAACCTGGACAGGTGATCTCTATTGCTACATCTCTCTCTCTCTCTCTCTTCTTTTCTTTTTTCCCTTTTTCCTTATTGTCATTAGGTAACACAAAAACATACTATATTGTTTGCCTTAATTCATTATATATTAGTCAATTATTGTGTATCCAGTTAGTACATTGTGGGAAATTAATAAATGTCTGGACTTTGAGACTTGTCTCACCACTGTCCACTCTTTTGGGGATTTACAAATCTAAGTCACTTTTCTCCCTCCTCTGAGCAGGATGGGGCACTGTTTCCTCTCCAATGCATTGTATTTCCAGCAGACATCTGATAAGTTGAAGTCCCCTATGAGAACAAGGGCTAATGATCATGAGACTTCTCCAAGCTGTTTATAGAATATTTTGTCTGCCTCTGCATCCTGGTTGGGTGGCCTATGACAGATGTTCATTATGATAGCTACCTTGTTGGCCTTCCCCCCGACTCTTGCCCACAAACTCTCAACCCTATCATCACCATCATTAAGTTCTAGACAGATGAAACACTCCTTAATATACAGGGCTCTCCCACCAACTCTCCTTCATTGCCTGTGTCTTCTGAAGAGTTTATAGTCATCCACTACAGCACTCTAGTTGTGTGAGTCATCCCACAATGTTTCTGTGATGGCAATTACATCTTAGTTTTCCAGATGAACCGTGCTGTGGCTCTTCCTGTTTGTTGCCCATGTTGTGTGCATTGATGTAGATGCACTTCAGTTGGACTACTGATCTCACCAACTTTTTGCAGGTAGAAGCCCTAATTCCTATGTGACTGTTCTCAAGTGCTTCCATGGTTTCTAACACATCCTTGCATCTTTATTACCACATGGATCTCCAACTCCCACCTCCACTGAGACAGCAGATGGAAGGACCTTGCTAGTACACTGTCCCTCAAACATTGGCATGCTGCCCCCAGGCTTATCTTAGTGAGCCTGGTTTTATCCCTTTCTCCAAATCCTTTCTCCAATTCTAGTTTAAAGCTCTTTCAATGAGCCCTGCCAGATCCTGTGCAAAGATCATTTTTCCCCTTTGTGACAAGTATACACCATCTGTTGCCAGCAGGCCTGGTGTCATGAAAACCAATCTATGATCAAAAAAATGTCAATACAATAGGTCTCAGATAAGCTTGATTGTATAAATTCTGATCCAGATACTGTAGGGAATTAAAGTTCTCTCCAATTTCTTTTGATCACACCTATAGATACTCATATTGTTTGCTAAAACAAAAACTTGACTAAAATTTAAAACTGAAAAGTGTTAGCATGCATACCCTGACTGTGTGTTGATCTTTTCTGATGTTGGTTCAACCACCTTAGCTACAAGGTACCCTGGTAGGGCCTCTCATAGTCTGATCCATAAAAGCTGCCTAATGGTTACCTACGCATAAATGTTACCTATACATAAGGGTTAACTAGACATTCATCCCAAGTGAGGTAGCAATGTCTCAGAGAAGTGTGTTGCCTTGAGAACATATCATCGGTCCCTCTCTGGCCAAACTGATATTTAATTACTTGTGAGTAGTTATTTAAACATTCAAGGTGTTTCACTGATGAAAGAGCTGAGGCATTTAAACTCTTAAGATAGTTGAAAAATGGGGAATACAAGTAGTGCTGACGTTAATCCCTAATGTAGCAGTGATTTGTGAAAGTTCTCTTTGTCAGTCTACTCTTTGATAACAAGGCACCTTTGAAAAATCTTGTTGCTTGCTTGTTTCTTACATACTTAAATGCCTTAATAAATCTGTCCCTCAGGCTCTCATCACAACCAAAAATCCACAGGAGGTGAGCACATAATTGCTACTATTGCTTAACCTTGTTTTTTCTTGTAAGAATCCTTCTTAAATATCTTTAAAATTGAGAATAGATTTTACTTTCATGGATATTCTACAAAATTTGGATAAATCTGCTCTTCTTAGTCATATGACTTCAGATTGTTCATAGCCATACACTTCAGATGTTGCTGCTTGTCTTGATGGGCATGAATTTGAAGTTTCAGCAAGAGCTTATTTAATACATGAATAAAAAGAGTAGATTCACTTAAGAGTCACTTTCTTCCTCTAGTAGAGTTAAGGAGAGTGAGTTCAATCTTGACTACTTCAACAGTTTTAGTAACAATGAATAAAGCACATATTACTGTATGCAAAAGAGAGTGAAATGGAAACTATTTTAAATTAAAAGTAATTGAATCATGCAGTTAGAGTAACTAAGTGAATAAGCAGTTGAAGGAACATAATACATTTTAATCAATAAATGAATGAAAAATACATAATACATTGTTATTGAATGAGAACTTCTCTCAGAAATTCACTTTTCTCAGTAATTCCCAAAGTATTGGAAAATTTATGTACAAGTTTACACTGAGCAACCACAGAGGATTATATTATTATTACTATACTATTATTGTTACTGAACATGTATTATAAAGCAAATTACAAAAAACCAAACCAAACCAAAACAAAATAATAAAACCCAAACAGATAAAAAAAAAAAAAAAAAAAAAAAAAAAAAAGTGTATGCTATTCCCTGAATAATCTTTCTAAAAATTAATCTGCCAGTTCAAGGTGGTTCCCAAGCATGTTAAAATGGCCTTGTGTCTGAACTGGACTGGTGTGGTCAATTTTAAATCAGTGCCTCTGTCTATTCCTGATCTTTCGTGAGCAAGGATTCTGCTCTGAGCAACGAGCTCTCATCCAAGTCATTATCATGCCCACACCATGTGAATACAAGACTCTTATTCTGATTTGCTCTCCTAATAAGGCTTTATATCTAAACAACTGTTGTGGTGCATCCAGGTTGTCCAGACCCTCCATCTGTGCATCAGACTTATGTCCCCAACATCAAGGAATTCCTGTCTTCAGTACAAACCAATATATTAAATTTACAATGCCATCACTTGGAAGGCATCCAATTTCCATTGCAGATATTCACTGATATTTGTGTTACAGTCTTTTTTTCCAGAATTAACTTTTCTGACTTTAGATCCTAAATTCCCAAATTAGGAACCTATTATCCCATACAGGAAATATCTTGACTAAATCAGCACACTGTAATTTTAAAAAACTGTCATGGTTTTCATGTCACTCAAGTAACAGCTTAGTATTTTACAGTATTCAAGATTCATTCACCATGAAAATCAAATCTGCTAACACACACTCAAGTCTTAACTCAAGACCAAACCAGGAATGAACCCCTGCTTTGCCAAGATCACATCTGTGCCCCTGGTGGCCAATCACAATTTTATATACTTAGATTGTACCCTAATTTTCCATTTGGCTACTCGAGAACATCCAAGTTAACTTACTCAGGTTTTGACAACTCATTATGCAATGTCACATCAAATCATGTATTCGTTCTTCTACCTTATTTTATAAATCGTATTGTGGGATTGTTAAGGGCAAACAGAAAACACACCTTATAAGTAAAGGTAGGAATTTATTGCTAGAGAAATAAAATCTTAGTGTCATCAACAAGGTATTATTAGTGAAGGTCTAATTTTTAATGCAGAAATGAATTAAATACAACACTGTTACAGAAAATAAGTTACATAATAACACAATTCAAATTAATATACACAACACACATAAGTACTTCCTGGTGCCTATGCCTTTCTTTCATGTTATGTACGCCTTCTCATTGTCTCTTAGAGACAATGTTGATAATGTCTATTTGGTGGAGACAGAGGTACAACTAGTCATCACCACCCTATGTCCTTTGCCATGAGTTATATACTGTTGATAATGATGGTCACCGCTTCCTCAGTCTATGATCTACCTGGAGTAATTAATTAACATGTTCATTACAACTTGCTCTTTCTTCATTGGTCTGTGAGTTGATGTTACTTCCAGTTTATTATATATGGTGTTTTTATGTGGCTGCTTGTATTCATTCTTTGTTCTGTTTCTCCTAACCCTATTCTGACCACTGGTAAATTGTGATAACCAAGAGGTCTCCAGTGCTGGCTTGTGTCCCATGTCTGTGTGTTGCATCCTCTGCTTCCACTGCTTAAGGTCTCAGCTAGCATACCATGCCTGTGTTTCTCCACAGAATATCTTTATACCAGTCTCATAAATATCTTATTCTATGCAGAACATGTTGTTTTATACTATCTATATAAAAATATGGTTACATCATATAAAGAAAAGTAAAATAAATTAGGTATAGCCATTAGACAAATTGCTGTTACAGCTAAATCAAATATAAACAAAGCTCCAGGTAGGTCAAGACAAGTTCATCTGAAGCAAGTATTGCAAGCCTCAGTTCTGAGGCCTTATAGGGTCAGTACAAAGCTTGTGTCTGTTACTAAAAGTGCCACTATTGCAATTACTGTGCTATAGTGCTACAGGATCAACTGACAGTCACAGTCAAAACCAGAAACCTTACCACTATACATATACATACATATATACATGTATATATGTGTGTGTATAAAGTGCTACTATCTCTGTTTCAGAACCTTGTAGAGTATGGGATTACATTTGCTCTATTTATGTGTGGATAAAGTCTTTGCTACAAACACAAATCCAGAACCTTGATATCTACACTCAGCTTTAGTCTAACTTTTGGTTGTTGTTTAATGTCAGTAAAGCTATAAAAGAGATCATGCTGCAGTTTATGAGCTGGGAAAGTAATAACTTACAACAGAGTAGGATCATGCCTTGCTTACCTGACCAGAACAGGATGCCATTTATGAAATACTTACTGGAGGAAGCCATGTAGAGTAAATCTGAAACAATATTTCACAGTAAGTCCTAGCAAGATATCATAATCAGTATCAAAACTACTTCATATTTAGCAGGAACAGTTATGCAACCAACCTTTGGCAAGTCCTTTAAGTCTGTTTATGCATGGATACTCAGGAAAATTGTATAAATTGTTTTAACATCACCAAGTTTCTGTCTGGTCACTTCTTCACAAGGAGAAGAGGCTAAGACTGGTTCCACTTGATTTATTATGAGAATAAACTAAAGCCACTTCGTAGGTGTAAGAGAACACTACACAGACAACTGAATGTCACTTTATCTTTTTTTCCACATCTTTTATAAGTTGTAACTGGCTTTCTCACATATTTCAGTGTTGACAACCCATAGGTCACTACAGAATTTCTGACTTCTGTTGAACTTGGAAGCTGTTATAAATACATTAGTGACTCAGCAAGACCTTTATTATTTTCACCATCATGGGTCATCACAAGTTATTTACACATTAGGTACAAAAAAGATGAATGTACAACTAATCCCCATTTTCCCAGCATAACTGTTAATAACCCATTGTCTAATAGTAACCCACATTTTGTCAGATTGTTTTTCTTAAGTTATTCAGCAATCCAATATTAGGTATTTAATTGATACAATAAGTAAAACATAGTTTTACAGAGCTAATTGCTTGTATCTTGGGGCTGTGGATTTCAGATAGTTTTTATAGGACTGAGGATCTGATAATATATTGTCATTCATTTTTTGCACATAAAAATACTTTTTTTTCCCCCCTGCTGCATGCCCATTACTGTAAAACATGACGTAATGAATTCTTGATCATGGTAGCGAAAACTGTATGTATGCAATTGTGCATAAAGTACTATGTAGATAATTTCTTTTACATTCACACCTGAATTTATTTAAATGTTCTGGCTATGAATACTAACGCTTTCATCAGGGTACTTATGTCATTAGCTACATTTATAAGGATAGAAACAAAAAATAACTTAAAGTGCAGTAAAAATAGACAATTAAGACATTCAAACCAGATCAGTGATTAGATAGATCTGAAATAGCCAGGTTGAAAAAGAAGCTGAGTGAAATACTATGCTGCCATAAACAGCAGCTCAAACAGCCAGTTATCTTGACCAATTCAATGCTTCATTAGGGATTAGGATGAATGAAAAATCTATAGGGGAATACAGTAGAGACTTGATATGGTAAACTGTGTAGCTCAGCAGATCTGGGCTTACATACTTACTTACATTTTCTGTAATACCTCCACCAAAACCACCTTAGATTTCAGTGCTGTACACTAATAGGTCTTCTACCGTATCTGTGCAGATTGTGTTAAAAAGTCAAGAAAGACATTTTCAAGCACATGAGATTTGATTTAAAACAACAGTCTTCAGCCAAGCTATCAGCAATTACAGTTATTTCTACACCGGTGGTTTGGTTTAACCATTAATAATGAAAGGGCAGAGGTTATGAATACTTTACACAAGCAGCAGCAAAATAATTATTAGATGTAATCTGTGCTGCAGTCCACACGGGATTGTGCTACTGCTCATGGGCATGCAGTACTTTCCTTCACTGAAAATTCAACAGAAAGGGCTATTTAAAGTATAATATTCATGCCGACTAATATTAGAGAACTCAGGAGACTAGGCCTGAATCAGGCATGTTGGCAAGATATTAGTATAAACACTGGAAACCCTATCTGAACAACGTTTCTTCATCCTGGGGAGCTTAATAAGAGTCGCCCCCCTCCTTTAGTATCAAAACATAGTCAGAGTGAATTCTCACGGTATTGCATAGTATATTTAGGATATGTACACTCTTCACTGCTATTTCACAATGTCTCTCCTTTCCCTTTTCATAAAGAATCTCAAATTTTAAGAAATTAAATTTTCCGTAGTCTTTCCACAATATCGGGAAGCTTTGTGGAGTAGCAAGATCATTTTTTCAGGTAGTTCCTTATTCTGGTTATCCACTCTCCTATAGTGCAGGAATCCAGGATCTCCGGATCAGGTGACATCTTATTTCGGCAAGCCAGTGTTATCAGCAACATGACAGCAGCAGATGTGAAACAACTCACATTAACAAAGTGTTAACAATCAGATCAAATAAGCAAGAGCAAATCTGCCTGCATAAGGTCTTATGAGAACACTTTATACATAAAATATCATCAAAGACTGCACTCATGATGAATTGTAATCATGCAGGCCTGAGACAAATTTTATCATTTTACTCCTGCCAAAATATCCTGTAAAAAATATGTCTTAAAGAGAAAGAAGTGGGAAACAGCTGACTCAGCTCTGCAGACTACAGACAGCTTGTTAGGAATAACACAAGGTAATGTTCACACATGGTTTATTACATGATCAGGAAAAATTGAGAAAAGCCACATTTTTAAGCTGCAGTTTAAATTTACTCTACTAATATTTCTTCTAAAGTAATAACATAAGTAAAAACACTGGCTAGTTTTACCTAAGAATCTTTAATGTAGCAGAAGTGGACCTAAATTGGAGGAAGGACAGGGAGAAGACAGAACTAATTTTCAGTAATATTGGAGCTTAAGATGAAAAGAAATTCCTTGAAAGTTTTTGTGCTCTGCCATCAAGAACATAGAAAATTACCCTCTTGCATTACGATGATTCTTTTTTGGTGATCTGTCACTTCATTCTAGTCATACATTTATATTATGTTTCTAAAAATATTTACTCATATTTATTCACAAATGCAAAATCTCCACCTACCGTCCAATGCTCTCCTGTAGGTTAACTTTATCTGCAAAATGCAAGTTATGAAACATCATCAAATATGCTAAGACACATGGACCATTGTCAATAGCAACTATTCTTTAGGAAAATGGACTCATCTCCTCACTAGGATGTTACCACGTACACGATTTTACTCAGAGGAAAGAAACTTTCAGCTGGCATTACAGATAACCTCTGCCCCATCCTGTAATGTGCATCCCACAGATGTGAGAAGTGTAAACTTTGGAGATCAAAAAAGGTCCTATAATGACAAGGGATCTGAAAGTCAAGGATGGGCAGAGACTTCAGAGTAGCCTGTGGGATGAGGAAGCCCAGCTAAACCTGCCTTCATTCATCTGGACTGAATGACAGATTATTATGTTCATCTCTGCCATTTCTCTGCCCTGAGCAGTGGTTTCAGGTAGTTAAACTGTGGAAAGACAGGGAAAGGAAAGAGAGATGGCAGATGTGTCACAGGGAAGGATGAAGAGAGGTCTTTGGCAAGGATAATGTACACAGAGGATTAGTCAGTTCTAGGCATGTTCAACACTATTTCCTGTTTTCCAGAATTTAAAAAGAAAAATGGAATTTTCAAAGTTCTCATTTTGTTTAATATTCAAATGTATCTTCAGTGTTTGTATTCTGTCTTGCAGACATGAACTGGCATTTGCTGCCCTTTCCAATGTGTCTTTTTCTTCTGTTCTTAGATTTTGAAAACACTTATACTCAGATTTTTACTACACACCTAAGTAGTAAGTGTGTGATCAGTGTTTTGGAGTGCAGATGCTACCTTTTCCTGCCATATCTCTCAGTCACTTGAAAGCGTTCACCTACAAAAATAAATCTTGTTTAAAAGAGATGGCTAGCCTAAAAGACACGCCAAGCACAACAAACATCATCTGAATACTTTACAAAATCAGAGAAGATGGCTCCCTCAGATAAATTCTAGGTAAAAGAGTCATCTTCAGATTTTTCTTATCTAAAGAAATATCATCACTGATCTTCCTGGGCAGGCTGAGTACATACCAAGCCCAGAGATCTCTACCTTCTCTCTCTCCTAGATTCCCTTATTATTTCTTTGATTGGATACCTTCTACCTCTGCTTTCAAACCAGGTTTGGGGTATTTTCTGGCTATGAGGATACACAGGGGACCTCGAGAACAGATGCATTCGTTGAGAGATGTAACACTGTAAATGAGAAGATGCTTTAATGATGCTTAATCTGCATCTTTCAAAAAATAACTATTCAGCAAAAGCACAGAGCTTCACATCATAGTTGATTAAAACCATCTCCAATTTTTCCAGGGGAGTTTTAAAGCTCTGATTTTTATCTCTGAAACATAAATTACTGTAGCAGTATGTTACTCTGTTGTAGAACAGTTCTATAGAATATTTATATATATATATATATATATATATATATATATATATATAAAATGTACATTAAAAGTTTTATACTCTTGATAAATTTTACCAGTTGCGATTGCCATAAAAAGAGGCTTCAGGATAGCAAAAATACTTCCAATTAATTTTTAAAAAACATTCAAAGGACAGACATATTTCTTCTATGTCATCAGGAAAGGATGAAAATGGAGGAATTAAAGTCCTTTATTTATTAATCTTTTAAATTCCTTGTAGTATGCAATTGAGGCAAAAGGTATCACCTGCCAATATGCAGTCAAGTGACAATTTACATTAAGTAAATTACATTTTTAACAAAAATAAGGGAAAGGCAAATGACCTGTTCAATTTTACCTTTCATGGACCCAGAATTCACTGTAAATCACCCATCCTTAGAGTTCAACTTTCGATTTTCTTCTATTAAAATGTGTATTTTAAGGAGATTGAGCTTATATAGGTTTCATATATAATTTACACTTGCAGCACAAAGCTATTTCATTATTACAATCACGTTAAATGTAAGTGGTCTAAAGGAAAAGATTTAGATCAGATGGGAATGGAAACAACTGGAAATGTGAAGTGAAATGAAAATGCTACTTGAACATACTAAGTGAAGTCTGCAAGTGCCATCACTGGGGAATATATAAAAAATGCAGTGATAATTGAAAAATCAGGGAGTCAAATAAATCAGAAGGCAAATGAATGTCTCCTATGGGAGGAGCTGGGTTCTTTTAAAAATTTGATCCACCAGTAAGGGACAGACACTTTCAAAAAGTCTGAGACAGAAAGGTTTCTGTGATGAGTTACTAACCAGAGGTACACAGATTCAGACCCAGCAAATTCAAACCACTCAGCCAGATTTTCAGATTAATTTATTCTGCAGATTTACAGAAGTGGTTAAAAATATTCAGGATTACACTAGCTAAGAATTGGTGTCTTACATGTATGCAGCATCTAATAGGCAACATTCATATCTGCTTCCTGTTTAAAGAGTATGGATGGAGAAAGGAATCAACAGCAAACAACCCAACAGAATAGTCCTGCTGTTAAAGGAGTGCCATCATGAATTGCAATTGCATGTAGCTGTTGGCAAGATGATTAGTGGTACAATAGCACTTTTAATATAATTGGACTCACACATACAAGTTAAATTCTCCCCAGGGTTTATGTTCACTTCAGAAAAAGTGAACTGGATCAAGCATTTAAACTGTATTTTTGGATCTGCCTCACCCTGGGATGGGAATGCACAGATCCAGCCCTGATCTGCACTGACCCTCCATCAGTTACTGTCTCCACAGCTCAGAGCACAGCTCTGGCCTCGCACAGAGGTGCTGGTGCTTGTACAGGAGCTTTGAGCAGGTACTGGGATCTTCATGGTCATGCCTGCTGCTGGCAGCAAATTGAATTAACTTGCTCCTGAGCACATCCAAAATTCTGACATGCACCCTGATCCTACTGACTTGTACATTGTACCCTCAGTTTCTAAATCTCAGGGAGGGGAGAGGTACTGTATTTTCTCACCAGATTTTTTTATTGAAAACTATGACACTTCTCACAACTATATTCAACAGAATTCACATTTTCATTGTGCAGCTTTTGATTCAGGGTTGAACCAGAATCAGTAACTAGGATACAATAATTGCTGTAATTTAATTGCTTAAAATAAGTAGTAATTTCCTCTGTTCTGAATAGAACCGTATTTCTTCTAGCAGACCAGATCCTGATGGAAGGCAGGGCCATCTTTTCCCTCTTAGATTCACTCTGCAGAAGTAGTTTCATGACTCACTCCAGTTCATGTCCCTTGGAAGGACTGATTCAAGCCACTGTAGACATCTTCTGTGAACCCAACACTGGGGTTACATGACATCACTAAGATGTGCCAGTAGCATTCACACCAGTGGGAAATGAGTTAAGGAAAACCATAATTATGAGCCATCACTCTGGTGATGCATTATTTATGAACATTATCTGGGTTATGTTACAAATTGACCCAGCAAGCACTCTCTGGGAGTTCCTCTGAAAGTGGAATCCCATGGAGCTCAACTACAAGGTGATATTGTGACTTACACCTCGTGGAGAAATACAGCAGGAAATATAGGAATAAAGTTTAACAAAGGATTTTAGTCCGTGCATGTATTTACTCTAAAGAAAAAAAAGACAGGAGTTACAAAGCTTTGCAAAAATTCTGCAATGTTTTTGTCTCTCATCTAGTTTTATCCTGCTATCTGGAGACATTTTGACATTTCAATCTAAATGGAGTCCCACTACAACTTTCCAGCCTCTCTCAGTGTGGTCCTTCTGAAATAAAATATCCTTTTGAATGGATGTTCAGATGTCAAATCTTTCGTATCATCCCTGGACTATTGAATGGAGACACTGTTGTTTGGTAGAGACTTTTAAGGACTTCAGACTCAGTCAGAGTCAATGTTCATGCTTTTATCTTGAAAAGGTTTTAGAGATCAACATTCAGTAATCACTGAAAAGTGGCCTCAAGAGAGTCACAAGAATAGCAGTATCAGAATCAATACACCATTTCTGATATACAACTGCCAATTTTTTCACAGAAATTTCCAACCTTCTCGAGAATGTTCCCTTCCTCATTTCAGCAGCCTCTTACAGAAAAACAGTAAAGTACCTTCCACTCTTGATCTTGATGTCCTTACTCTTAACAGTCCTAATCCACTTGGTCTTTGCTGACAGCTCATACTTTCCAGAGTGCTTGTTTTCCTCCATGCCCTCCCCTGGGCAGACCTTGATGACAGCCACCACACAGGATGTATCATGTCCTAAGTCACCAATACCTCTCTGCAGGATCTGTGCCATCTTTCCCATATATCTTGGATGTATATTTTAAGTTTATGTGAATCATTCTCCAGGGTGCTATCTCTCCCCACTGTCTGTATATGGTTACAGTTAGGTGTAACACATCTCCACTCTTAACTACCTCACAGAGCTCTTCCCCTTGCCATTTGAAAATGAAAACATTAAGTTTACAACAGAAATTCTATTAATTCCTAAATTCTTTTGCTTTGTACTTTAAAACAGAATTCTATTCCTTTTACTAAACTTTGCAGTCTTTCAGAGACTTTTAAAATTGTGATATTAATATTTTCTTCTTTCTTTCTTTCTTTCTTTCTTTCTTTCTTTCTTTCTTTCTTTCTTTCTTTCTTTCTTTCTTTCTTTCTTTCTTTCTTTCTTTC
>NW_020799142.1:19936021-20015754 GCF_003259725.1 Athene cunicularia
CTTAGGAATCATCCTAAATCTCTGAAAATCTCTATAGTTTTCATCTACACATTGCTACTTTTAAAGCTGTTAAAAATGTAAATGTTAGACGAGCTCAGTCCCATGACCCCTTCTCATGTTTCTCTAGTAACCTCTTAATTTTGCTTTCAGCACAATCCGTTGCTCTCTCTGCTTTAGCCCACCCCTTATCTTCCATACAATTCATGCTCTAAGACCTTTTTTCTCCCTTTTAAATACTGATTGTCACATCAAATGCTTCATTGAAATCCAGACAGATTACATCTACTTCATTTCCCTTGTCTAACATGGTCTTATTTTATCAAAGTTATCAGATGTGTCTAGTGTTATCTCTCTTTGATAAATACATGATGTCCACAGACTGATCCAGACATACCCTGCACATATGCCCTATCAATTTACATTTCTTTCCCAACTGGACCTCACCACTATAAGAACTTTCACTTCTACAGAAGTCATGTGTTTTGACAGTGATCCACATCAATGAAATTTCTTCTAGGGAGAATGAATTCCAAGTTAATTATAATTTTATTCTTAGGTTCTTGTGATCCAAGACCCCGTGTAAAGGTAAAAATGGGACTAATCCCATCATCATAAAATGTCAGTGCCATATTATCTGGGAAACGATCTTAAAGGGAGTAATACTTGTGATCATCACACCAGCTACATTTTATTAATAATAGTTATTTTGGGAGGGGCATTTTTCTGCTAAACAGTCTTTCCCCTTCCATACAAATATTAGGTTTTACAGTTCCTGCAGGGAAAATTGACGTGCAATTATTCCAGTGATGTTTTCTCTAGTCCCATTCTTATACAACTCAGCATCAACAACAAAAGACAAATGCTTGAAGAAAAGCATAAATTAAATATGACCTTTGAAGGGTTATAGGATTTGTTATATCACATCAGTATATTAATTCTCTACAGTAAATGCAGGATCCCATTTTCAGGTGTTAGAATGTTCCTGATCCTTCAGAATAGCAACAAAAATAAAATTAGTAAAACAGTTGATACACCTGACTGCATAGGAAAATTATTTCCTGACATTCACAGTGCGTACCATGAAGCACCCATGAAATATGTTTATACCAAGTTCAGTGGAGCTGGTGCCTAAGTGCATACAGGATTAAGGTCACACTGAATATAGCCATACTAAGAACATTGTTCTAGGAACCAGTTCATACTGGAGAAGTTAAAATCAGCCAGATTCATGGCTCAGAGATGAGAGAAAGGGATTAAAACCACTTTTCAAATTTTCATCAGTTTATATGCCCAAGATCAGAGACTTGGTCATTATCCCACTGTCCTGGTTCTGCTGGGATAGGGTTAAGAGACAGAGGGGGAAGGGATCTCCAGGCAGGTTATTCATACAATGCTGACGTCAGGTCCAGGCATGGGAGCGTGGGAACTTTTTCCTTTGTGGATTTGGTGGCAGGGAGCATCGCGAGCGAGCTGTCTGTAACCATTTGCTGTATTTCTCTGCATATCTTCTGTCTTGTTTACTGTTATTGCCGTTTATTGCTGTTATCATTGCTACTGTTGTTTTTCAGATTGCTTATTACACTGTTGTATTAAATTTCTTCTTATTTTAACCCGGGGTTTGTGCCTCACTGCCAGCCTGACCAGCTGTGGGAGGGGGAGGGGCAACAGCAACGTGGTCTCCGGTCCCGGCAGGGCTTAAACCACCACACCCACAAGTGCCCCCTGTGAGAAATTACAAAGATTTTAAAAAAATGCAGCTTCACTGAACAATCCATCCTCCTCTAGCTCTCCTCTCTCCAATCACTTTATGGTTTTCTTCTCTCTTATGTCACACCTTCCTCAAAAATCATAGGGAATGTCTTTTCATCCATCTGTCAGAGTAGTCCATTTTGGTCTGGATGATGCCTTTCCTTTTCTTTTTCCATTACTAGACCAGGAAAGTAGTCTGGAACTGAAAATAAAGATGAGAAAGAAAAGGAAAAAATTATGATCTGTAGGGCAGTCATCATGTATATTATGACATTAAAGCGACCCCTGTGATGATAATGGAGATGATTCTAATATTGTATTAAAGTTTTCTTTTCACATTTAGCTGGCTAAAAAAAAAAATAAAATATTTTTTTCTTTTAGCTGAGAGAAGAGGGGTATTACTAATGAGGAATGTAGGTAATCATGACACAGAAACTTGAAGAGACTTGTTGAAATCCACACAGAAAGTGTGAAAAGTAGATCAAGAAGATCATCACACCCTGTGTGTCTTGAGTAACACCTAAGTCTCTTAGTGATATGAATGTGATTTTAGTGATATGAATCAGAATTTTTGACTGTATGCATTTTAGAAGGGTAGAATTTGTCCTATCATATCATCGGGACAAAAGTATGAAATGCTGCAATGTGCTTTAATTTGTTCTCCTGTGTGGAAACTCATTGTGTATGCAGAAACAGACACCATGGTGATTAGAGTTAATAGGATTAGGACTCCCTGATGCCTTGCTTGTAGAGTCATTGTTCAAATTTTTATAGAAGGAGCATTTTAATTTAATTTAATTGTAAAAATCAAACTTCATTACCTCTTCAGTTAATTTATAATTCAATTCATTTTATGTTATTTATTTTTTCTTCTAATTATACCTGTACTTCACCTTCCTAACACACGATCTCTCCTACTGTATAACATTGTCTGTAACAAGTTTAATACTGTTTGTAGGTTGCTGATTTTCTGGTTGCAATTCTCTCTTTAGTCCTAGTCACTATGAGACCCATGTCCCTTGTAACAGAAATGCATTTGTTTACACAGGTGGTCGTTTTTCTTAACTCATTCCTTGCAGTGCAAAATTCAAGCTCCCCTTTCGTTGAAGCATAACTACATTAGAGAGAATAAATAGACCAAAGGGAACAACTGTCAGGTAACAAAGACCTATTTTCCTCTAGGTATCACTGCTGCGTAGTTTTTTTTCCAGGAATCTATTCCCATTTTTATTCTATATGGAAGGTGATGATTTAAATTCTCCAACGACCAAATATAGTTCGTTGCATCATTAGTTATGGGCATGAGCAGACATGCATTTCTGGCACATACTGCCAGACTCTTGTAATCTGTAAGTATTTATTGTGTTAAAAGGGGTTGGGCAAAAAGTTTGCTACCCTTCCGGAGCCATTCTAGCTGCTGTTAGAATATGTGCATCTTCTGTAACATGCAGCATAGATAAATGTTTTCAATATCTTGAGGATCTTCTTTCCCCTGACAGTTTTCCATATAGCTCCTATATATGTAGTTTATAAGCAAAGCAAGACAAAAGCTAATTCATCCTTTCTAAAAAGAATACACTCAGCTCAGCATGGTTTAATAAGAAATCAAAGCCAGAGTTTAGCCACAATCCAGCCTGTGCTGGGTCTGAGTGGTGGGGTTTTCAGTAGCAGAGGAGGGGGCTACAGTGCTGGTCCCCTGTGAGAAGCTTCTTGAAAGCTCCCCCAGCTCCACGTTGGACACACATCTGGCCAAGGTTGGGCCTATTAGAGATGGTGGCCATTGTGATAACATATTTAAGACGGGGAACCTGAGAGAAGGGTGTAGGACTTGTGAGGACGTGTTACGAGAAGGACACCTACATGAACACCAAGTTCAGTGGAAGAAAGAAGGAAGAGGAAGGGAGGAAGGGGTTGAGGTGCATCAGAGCAGATAGCCCCCCTGTATCCCTTGGTGATAGCAGGGCCATCCCTCCTGACACCCTTGAGGTCACTGGAGGAGCAGAGATTCATCTGTGGCCTGTAGAGGACCCCCAGGACTCTATGGGAAGAAGCAGCTCCCGTTGTTGTAGTTTGGCACTGGGAGGACTGCAACATGTGGAGGCGGCTCACGCTGGAGCATCTGGAGAAGAATGCATTCCATGGGGAGGACTCACAACAGAGAAAGTCTGTGGAGGATTGTCTCCTGTGAGAGGAATAACATGTGGATCAGGGGGAATAATGTAGAAGAGGGCTTTCCCTCCACTTGGAGGGAGAAGCAGTGGACTGACATTCTTAGTGTTTCTAATTAAAGTGACATCCTTTTCCTTCCTCGAAGGAGTCTGTCTTTTGTCTGTGGCCGTAATGGATGAATGACATCTCCCTATCCTGTCTTGACTCCTAAGCCTTTTGATTAATTTTTCTCCTTCCCAGCGCTGTAGGAGAGGTGACTGAACAGCTTCATGGTGCTCAGTTTCCCTCTGAGCTCAAACAATGACACAGCCCCTCTAGAATAGATTGTGAGAAAGATCTAAATTAAACCACATTTAGATGACAATCAGTTTTAAAAAATCTGTATATGGGCCAGATAGATAAATACAGTGTCCCCTTCAGTAAACTAATATAGTCACTAGTAGTCTCTTCTTAAACATGCCATATGAAGTAAAAAAAAGAAAAAAAAAAAAAAAAAAAAAAAAAAAAAAAAAAAAAAAAAAAGTGTTCTTTTACACCTTCTCAATCCTAAAGCAATGGCTGAAAAGTTTAATTTGTTAACATGGTCTTTTGGGTTGGGCACAACTCCAGTGTACCACTGAAGTGCTAAGGCTTGGATAACCAGCTCAAGCCAGAGCTGACCTATAGATGAATTCTGTATAACAGATAACCACTGTGCTAGTAGGTATTGCACTAAGTTATAACAACGCACTTGTGCTGATGTAAAAAGTGCTGAAGCATTGAAAGACTGAAGCCTGAACTACAGGCCCCAAGCCGAAGCTGCTTAGTGTGTAATCATTAACAAAGTGTGTAAACTCACTAGTGAAAGGTGCAGCTTAGACAAAATACAGTCAGTAGTGAGGAGAGATTGTATGCAACTTTCCTTTCTCAGCCTTGTTCAAGGCTGAGAACCCAAGTATCTGCCCTTGTTAGAAACTCCCTTGGTTTCCCCCCGCCAGGCCCTGGCCAGGCTTTGGGTGGAATCCAACAGGAGAATGAAACCAGAAATCTTCTGCTCAGAACAAAGGTGCCAGCTGTTCTGGCCTGTCCATCTCTGGTACATAAGGCTGGGCCCGTTTGCAGTGACTTTGGGTGCCTCACCTATGGGTGGATGCACCGCGTAGGATTTCCCCCTTGCCGGGACAGGCTCTGCAAACCCTCGCTGTGACCGGGGCTGCCCAGCCGCTGCGGGGCTGGGTGATGGTAATACATGCAAGTGGTGATGGTTCTTTCTTGAATGATGATGGATCTTGATGGATCTGGTGATGGATAATCACTATTCTCTCTCTCATTTGATGCATTACCCTGTATTTTCTTATTTTTTGCTTTAAGTGCACTATTCTGCCCTTTCTGTATTACACTGTTATATTTCTGTATATTTCAGCATATTTCTGTATTACACTGTTACATTATTTGGTTATCACCAGTAAAATACGCCCACTCTTTTCACTCTGGTGTCTGAGTTTAACTGGTATCCTTAATTAGCAAAACAATCACCCATATCTTAAGAGATAAAAACTCATATTTCAGAAAAATAAAAGCCGTAATTTTCTGCCTTAAATATCAAGGCAGAGGTTAAGAGTCAGGGGTCACACTTGTCACTGCAGTTTCATTTTACCCAACATTAAGGATAAGTTGATAATGATAGGTAAAAGATAAGAAAGACTGCCACTCTGCCTCACTCGTAATACCTGATCTTTTTCACATCATGAAGCTAATACATTTCACTGTGTCATTTACACACCGTTCTTTACAGAGTTAGTCAGGCAGATATGAAATTCCTCAAACTTTAAGAATGAAGAATGTATGTTGTACATTGCAAAGGTACTCTGTGGTCAATTCTATGTGAATCAGTTTCTGGAATATATTGATTTTAGTAAAATTTTAGTAATAAAATACTGTTCCAGTTGGAGTTGGATATTTGGAGGGTTTTGTTTTTTTTGTGTTGCATACAACATGGATTGTAAATGACCAGCTACAGTGTGGAAACACATTTCCACTGGTCTTAAGACTCACAGGTGATGAGATAAAGAACAGTGAGGTTGAGTATGTAACTTGGAATTAAAATTATTGTAACTCTTCACAGTTAATTATGTATGTTGTAGTAATGTTCAAGCAACTATGTAAAAAAGGAGCTTCTCTATTTCTATAATTATCAGTAGTAAAATGACAAAATGTCTCTAATTGAAGGAAATGGGAAGTGTGTACAAATACAATGCTTCAAGATGCTTCCATGAAGGCAGGGAACATAGCAAAAATGTATCTTGGACAGCAACATCATGGACAGCAGCAAATAGTCATTGAAGGAGTAAGAAAAGTCACCTAATAATAACTGAAATCACTTCATACACTTTCTAATCATTCTATAAAACTTCAACATTGCTTGTCAGAACATCTCTGTCTTAATTTTTCACATACTTGAAACTGTCTTTAATCACTTTAGTTATGGCTTTCTAAAGGACTGGAAAAGTATAAAGTATGCTTATCACCTTTTAAATATCTCAGATCAAATCTGCTGCTGCATTTCCTGCTCAGAATTATGTAAATCAAAAATCTTATTAAAATATTGAGGAATTATGTAGCTCTAATTTTTATAAAGTGTACCTTGGTTCTTTGAAGATTGCTAGTCTATTAAAGATAAAAATGTTTGAGGTTACATTATAATGCTAGAGTGATAAGTAGATATTTGTGATTTCCCATAAGTGAATATTCTGATTACAACATTGAATCACTAGCTGTTATGGCATTAGATGCCCTTGATGGATTATATCTATTCCCTCATTTATTTAATGCATTTTATAATGCTCCTTAGTTCATGTAGTTAAACTTAGTACTTGTATTACTAGAAGTTTTATAACTAAATTTGTTTGTTTGTTTGTGTTTAGTTTTGTTTGGTTTTTTTGGTTTGTTGGTTGTTGTGTTGTTTGTTTTTTTTTTTCTGAATCTGGAGTATGCAATAAAGAGTACTTTGATTTATGCCTCATCTTTGAACTTTGGAGGAAACTTTATTTGGGAATGACTAAAACTGTGTTTTATTCATGGTGTTAATGTCAGTGACAAGCTGGGTACTCTTTTGACTAATTACTGTTTCAGTGATTAACTTTCAGACTAAGATTATATAATTAATAGCAAATTACATTACTAGAAAATAAAATGAAATATTTACCAGGCTAAAAATCATTTAAACTGAAGTAAAATAAAAGGACTGTTGGAGAGGAAGACTCAGTGGGCCCATAGCAACACAGGGCATTAATATAGGAAAAAGTGCCTTTTAATCATAAGAGTAATTTGGAATGCCATATGCACTGTCCAGCCAGTAAATTGTTAATTCTTTGCTTTGTTCATTCACTGCACCTCTCTTACTTTCATATCTTCAATGTTCCATGCTAGTATTTGGGTCAACCAAAAAGTATGGATTAGAGATGTTTTCTGAAGAGACTGGTACAAATAAATGAGTTAGATTAATAGAACAGTTTATCTGAAAACAAAAAGAGGCTAAATTAATTTATATAGCCTCTACTTCTTTATAGGATTGGCAAAGGATATTGTGCTATAATTTCTTTGTAAAATCTGTAACATCCACATGAGTAATTGCATACTTAAAAATTATCCAATCTTGATTTAAGGACCTCAAATGACTGAAAATCTAGCATTCCTAGAGAGGTTATTTTAATTATTCATGACGCTCACTGTCAAAAAAAAAATTGCAATTTATTTCTGTTATGAATTAATCTAACTTCAGTGACCATTAAGCCTTTTCTTTTGAGAAAATACAGACCTGTCTGCTACCAGAAAGTTCTCTTCCACATAGGAATGATAAGATCACCCGATTAGTTTCCTTTTGATGACTAGACTAAATTTCTTTACTGGGTTACTGGAAAACTAGTTTTAACATCTTAAATATTTTTTGTCACTGTTCCTGAAACATCTGAAGCTTGTGAGTATGCTTTTTGCAGTTTGACAATGGCAAGTAGACAACAAACACAAACATAGCTGCATGTCCATAGTTAATATTGCCTTGATATTTCTACACTGACATGTTCTAGTAATGTCTTTCATCTTTTATTCACTGTTGGAAAGAGAAGTCTCACTTATTGTTCGTTAGATTGAGATCACCTTATATACTTACTGTGCAAGACAGGAGCTTTTAGATTCTCAAAGCTCAGCTGCTGCTTGAGTGATACACACCCACTTTTTCAAAGAGACCCACAGCTCTTTTTCAGGGTAGCTGCAAAATGAATCTTAGTCTAAGTTATTTTAACTTTATAACTTTTCAGCAATTAGGACCTAGCTCACCTTTGCACCCTATAGAAAGGCATGAACTAGCAGTGTGTTCACTTTTCTTTCCTGCCAAACCTATTTAGTAGTCTTAAAACACAAATGACTGAGCTCAGCCAAATAAAATATTACTTTCCCTGCTGCAAAGTAACTTTTACCCAAGTTCAGCAGTAAAAGTTGCTGAGAAAAGTTCCACCTTCGTCAGTTTAAAATAAAACCTACTTCTATCACTTACAGTTGCCTTTTTAGCCCTTCCTTCTAGAGCTGATCCTATTTTGCTTGAAATGTGTCCATTAAGAACATATGGTATAAGGAACCTCAACTGCAGCTATCCTTATACAAACATATAACATTTAAGAACACTTAAATTTCTTTTTCTGTACAAAAGCATATTTTACCTACTATGGGAAAGGCTCTCTTCTATCTCCAGACTCTTTTTCTGTGGCACTTATTTATTCCACATAAAATAGAACAGCTTTAACAGATATGTTTGAAACTAAGCAGCTCATAGAGTTCCTCTTCTCTCACCATTCTACCTCCCTTCCCTCCAATACTGTGCAATATTCTGTAGATGGTTTACTCTTGTAAGACTTCTTATCAATGGAGGACAGAACTGAACCTGAGTCTGCTCAGTAATTGCTGTAGTAATGGTGGTGCTTTTTCCATTTGAATTTCATAGATGTATAAATATGTCTTTAAATTCTAAAAAGAAGGTGGTGAGCAAGAGCCTGAGAAGTTGTGGAACTTCCACTCTTAGACAGATTGAAAATTCAGCTGGAAAAGGCCCTAAACAGCTTCATCTAATCTCAGCGTTGGATACATCTTCAAAATTGGCCGTGCTTTAAAGAGGAAGGAAAAGCACATGGTCTGCAGAGGTCCATTCCAACCTGAATAATCTTACAGTTCTACAACTGTCTTCAGTTCTAGAAAGCATGCCTGTATCTTGGGAAAGATTTACTTACAATCTATCTGTGTTCTCACATTTTTATACTGGTTAAGATGCTTACAGTTATACTCAGAATTTAGTGTTAGCATGAAACTCTTCATGAACGTTGCCCCTAAATACCTAGGAAGTATAGGAATCTCAATCAGGTCATCAAATACCTGCTAGGAGACTAAGATCTAGGAGACAAACCACTTTGCACTAACATAGACTTTTCTTGTGGATCTGTTTGCTTATTTACTAAAATTGAAAGGCTTTTTCAGCTGCACAGCTTTTGGGCTAAGCTCCCATCCCTATAAGTGGAGCCTAAGTTTTCATATTCTAAAGGTATGACATTATTTGTGCTTACTATTGGAATATATTTTGTTACTATACTATGGTTTTATTCTCCTTAATTGCTTTTCTTTCTAGTTTGTGTTGTTTCAAAAACAAGGGTGAAAATTTTAAAAAAAAAAAAAAAATCTGTCCTAGTATAGAGCAATATGAACATGTGAGCAAAATCTTGAAAAAATAGAAACAGTGTCTTTTATTGGCTATCATAGTTGTACAGAATTTGGGGTGTGAGATTGTTTTGGTCAAAGGAACACAGTCACTTTTATCACTTGCCAGTTGAACAATGTCAGTAAAGCTGGCAAGGATCCGTCATTCTCCCAGGAAATATAGCACATTTGTGAAATGTGATTGCCTCAGATGAATCTATCATCTCACACACTTGAGAGCAACATAACTGTTGCCTAATGTGTGATTCTGTTTCAGTTTACATTACTCTAAAAAAAGGAAACAAGTGTTAAAATCTACTATTATTTATACAGAATTGTTTTTTAGTCAGGTTTGTTGGGGCTTTTTTTTTTGTTAAAACTGGATAAATTTCAAAGACCTATGCAAAATTTTAACTGTACCATATTCTAGAGTCCCTTCCCACTTCTGTAAAACCTGACACCTTCCTGTTTAAATAAAAGTTAATTTTCATATGTGTTGTGAGGAGCTGGCGAATCCACACTGTAGCTTTACTGCCAAACACCCTAGTGTATTAATTCGATGTCTTCCATTAAACTCTGCATCAAATTGAACATCAGTTCGAAATTCTCCATAATGCCAACCCCCTAGTTTATGTATCTCAAAACCACCAACCCACACTGGTTTATGCCAGTGAATCTCATCCATCAAACAGAGCAAAAAGAAGAAAGTCCATTTAAGGAATGCAATTTACCTAAACATCTCAACTTTTCAGCCTTTTTCATCAAATACTGTATTTACAGATATGAAGAATTAGTTTAAAATCTTGCTGCGATAGTTTGCACAGATTACAGTAATTTCTGGTGCTGAGATGGACTGAACAATCCTGGATGTACCATTGGGTGCAGGAATCAAGAGTACTGTCTTGCATTTTCTCTATAAATTGTTGGTGAGGCTTTGCATAGTTTGGATGAGCTCCTCCTCGTTTAGACAGAGTTTTCAGGGAACTTTTCATTTGGACCAAGGCAAGGTACAGTCACTTTTCCTCGTCAAATCAGCTCCACAGAGGTATGTCTGAAATTGCTTTGCATGTTCTCAAATCATATAGTACTGTCAATAATATATGTTCTCAGTAGTACATAAAGTCCGCATATTCTTAGATATTATATAACCACCGCTGCTCTCTCATCTTTCAGTTTTATTATTTCTAAAAATCTTCAATCAGGTGCTTTAGAATATTAGACTTCATAGACTCCACATGTACTTAATTTCTTTGATGTGATAGTTTGTGGGGGCAAAAGAACCTTAGCAAGTAGACTGAAAGGCTGACTCTCCCAATATAAGTCATGAAACAAAGCAAGGGCTTGTAGTTTTCTGAACCTGTACTAGTAAACTACTTTCTTTTGAAAATTTATTTTTTGGTAATATTTTATTTTACTATGAGAATAACCTTTTTGGAGTTAAAAATTACTTTTTGAATTTTATCAAAATATAAGACCATAATATAAATTTTTTCTTATTTTCTTTGTGGTCATGTAGCCCACTGTCAGGATAATTCCTCTGTGTTTCTCTCATTCATGTAGAGATAACTGGGCATGATTCAAGAAGGTAAAATATAGCATCATTATGCTGTTAGGCCACTTCATTGTTAATCCCATTATTCAGAAGATTACAAAAAATTCAGGTACAAAAAATCACTTCAGGATGGATGTTGGTATGGATACAGTTTGATTCTAAGCATATTATATATTCTTATTTTATATATATATATATATATATATAATATTATTTTGATTATTTTCCCTCTAGCCTGCTGTATCTTTAGGCTTTCTACAGTAGTTTCAATATTATATTAAGCTGCCTTATATATTTCCAGCTTAAATAAAAATTGTACCCCTGAAGTCTACCACGTCAATAGCTTATGTTAAATCACTGATGAAATCACCACATTTAGAAGAACAAATTTTTTCAAACTGTTTTCACATTAGTCTGGACTGAAGAAAAACCTTTCCCATACTTCTCACTCTTGTTCTTTCTCCTAGGGTTGAGTAGCTTTTGACATTCTGCTACCAGCCCAGGTTTCCTTGGCATGTACCTTCATACCACAGTAGTGTGCAGCTACTGACATATTCTTAATATGACCAGATCATGGAGGGAACATCAGACAGCTCTTGGACAGTACAGGTCTAGATTCAAACTAGGATCACAACAAGATTCACAAATCACAACTGGTCCTATGCCACACTTATTCATGAATCTGCTGCTTTGACAAATTAGGGAAAAAAAAACAAACAAACAAAAACAAACCAATTATGTAAAACAGTTAAGTATTGGACTTAAGACAGCAAGTGTAGGGAGAGGTACTTGTAAGACCTTGCAATGTACAGGAAGAATAGGGAACCAATCAATCATGCCAAAGAAGAATGTTACCAAAACACAGCCATGCTTAAGGTGGATCCTTTTAAGGAGCATATATAAAGCAATTGTGCAGCTAATAAGTTGAACAAGTAGCAACCACTATATTGATGTCTGTGCTTTTGTTCCCGCAAAGGTTTTAACCTCCTGCAAGGGTTAGCTGTGATCTGAGTGCCGCATGTCTGTGGCTTAGCAGATAGAAAAAGACAGTTAATGCCTTACCACAACAAGCATTTTCAAAACATTTACTAATGTACAAAAAGGCTAACAACGTATTTATCTGAAATGGTGGCTTCCCAGAAAGTACATTTGCTTTGATCATTCTCTTTTTCTGATGAAGAAAATTTTCAAATGATGAGTAGCTGTCAATCAGCTCCACTGAGAACCCCATAAAAAAAGAGCTGTTGCTGCTTGGACAGTAAAGGCAGATTTATAAAAGCCTTCTGCAGCAGAAATTCCAGTTCAGCCTTTTACAAGCATCTATGGTATGTGAAAGTCACCTCTCTTTCCCCTCACTTTCCCTCTCCTCCTTTGCCCTTCAATATGCAGAAGATTGAAACAATGTCAAAGTAAGCTCCAATTTCTGCAGCCTTTTTAATTTTCCCTCTACTGATGGTCTTTAAGAGCTGAAATCCGAAGGACAAAACTGTTGTTTGCTTCTAATGTAATTAATTTTGAGGATTTTTCCTCATAATTACAGGCATAGAATTGTCATTTCCAATTATTCTTTGTGAGGAGATGAAATAGAATAGATGAAGACATAACAAGATAATAAATAGTAAGTAGGTAAGAGTGTATCATTCACATTTCACACATGTCCCACTTTACGATGGATAGTCTTATCAGGTCTGCATTTACTTCTAAGCCTGGCACTATCTGACTTCTAGTACTGCAAATTATTGTTAGAAATATTGAACTGTGATACTAAGATGCTAGACAAATGATTTAAACTTGAAGGATTGCTTTCACCTTAATTAAAGATGCTTGCACATCATTTTGTCCTCATTTTGCCTCAGTATTCTGTTTGTCATATGTATGAGTGTTTACAGTGCTATATCTACCAGCAGCCCTAGGCAGGATCAGCTTTGCCTTATTCCATAAAGGAAAGTATGCCTGCTCATGGAAAACTTCTTAAAAAGGAGCTCATGCAGTCATGGCTCGATTCTTCAATAACCAGCAATTTTCCTCTATGATAGTTACTTGCATGCACAAATGCTTGCAGAAACAAAATAGCAGCGACAAAGTATCAAGACTAGGCCATATACAGAAGTTGGAGGTACACCAAAAATGCCAGCAGAATAGTTATTACAGTTAGATGCATATCCAAACTAGAAACTCTGAGATTTGCAACTGAAAAAGGAAGATAGGATCTATCCTAATATGTGATACATTTAGTTTTATACAGCTAGAACAGGTGAGCAGCCCTAGTAACAGAGCATCTATCTTGTCCTGGCTGTATCAAGGAAAAGCGCCACAACAGAGAGAGAAAGAAGCATATGCCATGGTCTGCATCATTGGCTTGCTGCACTCTCCAGTGGTAATACAGCTGTTCCAGGGCTACTGGAATAATGGAAACCACTCGGAATCTCTTCATGGTACAGGTTGCTTTAAAGTATTTTATTATAACTGCTGACATTTGTTGCTAATATGCATATAATATGTGAAATGCTTTGGGATATATGAGGTGATGTGTATAAATAAGTAAAGTATATTTTTTTTCTTCTCTTACTGTAAGCAGATCATATTCCTGACCTATGAACATAAACACAGGAGGGATAAAAAGATACTTTTAAATGTTAAGGACATTTTATTTTTCTTTTATTATTTAAGCCAAATATAAATTCATTACAAGTTCTAAGACTTAGAAGCAATTTTAGATGGATATCAGTCTTTAGAAGAAATGATTACCTGAACTTGGTCCCATCTTACTCTTTGCTGTCAAGTTACTGGAATTTGTCTGAAAGTGGGATAAAGAGAAAAGACAGGCTACTGCAGTGCATTTAAGTTTTCTTCCTCTCCTGCTAAATTGTGAAGATAAATTTAACAAGCACACACAAGGCTGAGAGTTTTTATCTGAACTCCTGCTATCTTGAGTTACAGCAACTTAAAAGGACCTGCCAGTGGAATTAATAGAAAAAATATTTGGCAGAACAAACTCCAGTCAGTGAAAATGAATAAATAATAGAACTACCTTGGTGAAGTTCACACTAAATAGTAGAAAGATCATCACCCAGGCATGGAAATCACCACCTCCATACAAGTGTTGAGATCCTTTGGATTTCATGTAAGTCTGGTGGACAAAAGAAATAGATAGTTTTGTTTATAGATTAATTTATAGGTATATCTGAGTTTTCTGATGAAGTGAAAGATAAAAATTAAAATAAAGAAAACAGAGATTCCTCTCAAAATTTTCTCTTAGCTGAAAACTCTTCTTCAGTTGCAAACCAATTTGAAACAATCCTTTGTCAATTGCTCTACACAATAATTTTTCCTAAAAGCTATATTAGATGGGCATCAGAAAATGATACATGTACTTTCAGGACAGTTACTAAGCCTGAAAAAACCTGAATGGAGTATTGCAGTCTCCTTTGACAGGTCACCCATAAAACTCTCCAAAAGGTCTTTCCAATCTTTCTGTTTTCTCACAGAGTTGGTAGCATGATGACATTGTCTTTCCTACTAAGACAGTCCTCATTTTTATGTAACTGTCAACAGGTTTGTGTGTCAGCTGAGAAAGGTTTGCTGAATTTCAGGGCGACTGCTAAAAATGTTATTTTTATTATTATCCCCAAACAAATTTATTAAAAAAAAATAACATTATTTTTGTTTCTTTCTGCTGGTAAAATAATAGTAACATTTGGTTGACAATATTGCACTGGAACATATTTCATCTGGTGAAGGAAGTAAGAAGCTTAACAAAATTACTTTTTGTTGACAGAAGGAAAACAGACTTTTGAGGAAATTAATCATGTCATTGGAATAAAGTAGACTTTTTAAAAATTCCTTCTGTCTCCCACAAACCAACTTGTCTGCAGAAAAGCATTTCCCCTCACAATTTGTCATTTGTCTACTTCCTTACCACTTAGCAGATTTTCTCTGATGGTTTAAATTTCACCCTGTATAAATAAAACTTCCTGGACACAATAAAATTGGCAAGTGAAATTTTTGTGGTCATTCGTGTTTTGTTATAGGAGATCAAACACTACATCATAAGAGATCACAGTTCTACATCATAAGAGATCACAATTTCTGGGAAATCTTCAAAATTCTGATACCAAAATGTTATTTTCCAGCCATGCAGTAATTTATGTCACTGATTATTTTACAGATGCACTTGCATATGACAAAAGAATTTAGGGGTTTTGAATATTCCCATAAATTTTTATTCACCAAAAACTCTTCCTCAGTTTTTCCATTTATATAGTGTTGTACTGCTTCCTCTAACTTGTGCTTAGTTAACAACATCAATGTAGAACTAATGAAAAGTGGAAGGAAGCAACTCTTAAAATGAGAGCTGATGTTTGCACAACCTGACCAGCCAAGCTGGAAGGCAGAGATAGCTCTTAGGATGACACTATCTGCAAGCAAATCCTGAGATCTTTCATTTGTATTAGAGTATCATTTACATAAGTGTACCATTTCATTTTACCAATCAAACACTGAAAAATCAAATATTTCTTTACCTGATGCCAGAATTTTTTTCTGATTTCCCCTCATGCTGTACAACTTACTGAATCACTATGAATTCTGTTGTATTTATTTCCTCATGTTGCCTTCCACCAAGGTTTGTCTTTGAACTTTACCAGGTCCATGAGTTTCATGCTTAGTCAATCTAAAAAAGTCTGTGAACATAACTAATTCAAATAAGCTTTTCATTGCAGTTCCATCACTATTATTTGGAAAAAAAAAAAAAAAAAAGAAAAAAAGAAAGAGGTGTCACTGGGTACACCATTGCTGCCAAAAAAGTGAAACTTCAGTTCCTTTATTTAAATAGAGGTCCCAACTCCTCTATTATCACCTATATTACAAATAGTAAGATAGATGTATAGATGTAAGATATATATCACCTATATTACAAATAGTAAGATAGATGTATTATACTGATCTTTATTAGATATGGGGTTTTTTGTTTGGTTTTTTTTTGTTTGGTTTTTTTTTTTTTTTTCCTAGAGTAAATATTTAGAACAATCTGTGAGAAAAATCCAGGCATAGTATGGGAGTTTTGTACATGGAGTACATGTAATCCTAGCCAGTTTCCTGTAAAATTATTTGTTAATCTGAAAAGGTCACTTAGGAGCATTCACAGGTGCATTCACAGCATTCACAGAGGTTTGATATAGGACAGTAAATCGGGTTACACTTCACAGGATCATTAAAACAAAGTCACTATACTGGGAATCGCATTCACTAAATGTTTGCAGATAATACAAATATCGTTCAATATACTATACCAGATTAAAAAAATCACTCATCTCTGATAGAACATGTAAAGATATATTATACAGCTCTACCTATAACATAACGCATTATTGTATCCAAAGTAGCTGAGGCAAGGAAAACCTTTTACCAAATATCCATTGCAAAGCATCAAGCAAGGAGTTTAGTAAACACAGAAGCATTTTCAGGACTCATATAAGAATAAGTCTAAGCACCATTATAGCAGTAAAATACTAGTATTTCCATCAAATCCATGATGAAAAAGTGGAGTTCCAGATCAATACTTTTTACAACACCAAATGGATCACCATTAAACACTATTAATCTGTGCTGAGCTTTTTCACATGAGTAATTCTTTCTCAAATGAGTAGAACTACTGAAATGAAATACTAATTAAACCACTGAGGTATGCTTCACAGAGGTAATTTCTTTTATGAGTCTTGTTCCTGGAGGTTCAACACTTCTTATGAGGCGTGCAGAGATCCCAGCCATCCTAAATGGTGAAAGGTCTAATGGCAGGTATTCCCACTGAATTTATCAGCATAGTCCTTTTTTTATTTTAAAAATAAAGATTAGATTATCCAATATAACAAAGCAATGTTAATTTCATCTACAGTAAAGACATAAGAACAATTTGGAAACAAAATTATTCATAAATGTACAAAATGTACACTATAAATAACAAGGAATAAAAGGATATTTGTCTCACTTGACTCTTTACCATCCAAAATCCACACTAGGTGTTAATTTCAAGTTTTGCATATCTATTTAACAAGGGAATTAAGTGCTGTTGAAACTGCTTGTTTCCACTGAGTACAAGAGCATCTTAACACTGTGAACTTGGATCAGTCACCTGAATTTCAGTCAAATTCAGCCAGGTGAGATGACCTTTATCCTAAGTTTCTAGAGAAAATTCAAAGGATGGGTTTCCTGAAGAAACCTAAAATATATAGAAAACATGGAATTTACAGAATTTTTCTAGATGTATTTGGCATAACCTGCTGCTCCTCATTACATACAAAACTAGGAAACTCAGAGATTAAGTACAAAAAAAGTCTTTGCAGAATGAACCATATATCCTGCAGTTGAACATAAATTTCTCCTACAAATCTATATTAAAATCAACACATAGGTGCAAATCACAGCTTCAGAATTGATGTCTCTTGGCCAAAGAAGTGTTTTCTCTTCTAATTTTTCCAGTGAAATTAATATTTTCTGCACTAGAGTGTCCTAAAATTAGAGGCACTAATCAGAACTCAAAAAGTTATCTGCTTTGGTTAGACTGGTATTTGGTACTTGACAACAAAATTATAGAAGAAGGAATAAAATAAAAGAACCATGTCTCTACTTTTGCTAAATTTTTGTTTACTAAAAATAATTTTAATCTCATATTCTGAACTAGTTGTATTGCTATGAAACATTAGTTCCAGCAGTCTTTGTGTAATATAGCTGGGGACTTAAAATTATATAGCAGCAAAATTAAAACTCCAGCTCTTTGCCTTTCAGGGACAGGACTCAATATAAAATTGATCGATATCAAATGTCAAACAGATAAAGAGCTTTACTTTTCACTGCCGCCACCAAAAAGCTTGCAAATGAACAATGTACTCAGGATTGTTGTTTTTAAGGGATTTGTCTCTCCTTTTTCAGAAGCTCAAAAGTCACTAAGAATGACTTCAGCCACTTCAGCATCCCCTGTCCCTAAAGCTCCATCCACACCTTGTACCCCCAGGAATATTAGCCAGAGCTGTACACCTAGAAGAGACACTGGGAAGAGGAAACAGATCATAAGCCATATTTCTGAAATCCCATTATAATTAAATGAAAATAGATTCAACAAATATAGTTTTGTAATCCAAAGTGTTTCTTTTTAATAACTGGAAATAAATAGTTTCTAAAAGAGCTTCAAGATTTTTATTTTTCACTCTAAAGTGGAATGAAGTAAATGTCAGAGTAACAACACTTCAGTTCTTGATCAGCGCATTAGAACTGTTTAAAAAATGGCATTTCCTCCTTAGTAGCATAGTAGCATCCATGGTAGCAAGCTTACACCTTGTGTTGGTTACAGACACTTCTGAACATCCTGGACTTTGTAAGACGTGTTGTCTGTAAGGAACATTCTCAATAAAGAATACAAAGCTATTGAAAATTAGATTATAAATTCATATGATAATTATTTCATTAAAATAATACATTGTTTTGCAATCTGTTATCTTTGCGATGCAATTGTGACTACGTTTAGCATTACCTCATTTTTGCTAAGCCAAAAAAACATCCATATGCAAGCTAGCCTTGATCTATTATGAATTAACATTTTGTTTGTCTTTTAGTGTAACAAATATTTGTAAATGATAATAAGAAAAATGAAATATTTCTTCAGTAAATCTTTTTCACATGGAAAATTAATAGGTAAAGGCATGTCTCTAGAAATTCTATTAATAAAAATTATTTGAGTTATATTATCTTCCAAAACCTATGATCAAACCAGTGAGTTTATCAGACGTATTTTTGAGACTCCTTTAAACATATAGCATGCTACTGTTACAATATTAAGCCAAATTAATTGAAAACATTTATCTTTTCAGAGAAAAAAATTAATAGGATCATAATAACTGAGGAGTCAAAAGAAGTATTAAAAGCAATTTATTTAACTACCTCACTATTCCTAGCTGCATCTTCTGACTCAGATTTGTGCTGCAGACTTGTAAAAAAAAGGCAATTTTTAGTTGTATTAAAAATCAAGTCAGCTGAAGGAGAAGTAAAATTTGATATATTTATGGAAAGAACTCACTTCAAGCATAACCTAGAAGTTCTCTGGCTCATTTTTGCTATTTACATTGAACACTGTACACCAGAGCATTATCTGACCTACGCACAAAGACATAAAGACAGATTTAATAAAGTTAGCTGTTCCAGGGCTGGTGTGCCTTCCCAAGCTATTGGGGTATTTCAAATACGTAATTGAATAGATATGATCTCTTCCAGTCATGAAACTCATAGCTCACTTCCTACAAGGGAATTATTTGTGTGTCAGGGCACATTTTAGCAAAAGCTGCAGTCACTGTCCTTATACCAGAAAGAGGAGACATCTAAACAAATTGCCATGTTCCTGGGATCTAGAAGTTTTCAAAATTCTCAGGTGGATCAAAATAATGTTGGTGTTTGTTTGGGGGTTTTTTGGGAGGTTTGGGGGGGTTTTGCTGGGTGTGGTTTGTTTTGTTTTGTTTTGTTGTTGTTTTGTTTTTGGTTTTTTTTTTTGATTAACACTAAATAACTGTCATAGTTTAGGCCCAGCTGGCAACAAAGCACCACGTGGCCACTCACTCCTCTCTCCAGTAGGATGGGGAGGAGAATCAGGAGGTAAAAAAAAGAAAGTAAAATCTGGGTTGAGGTAAAGACAGTTTAGTAGAACAACACTAGTAGAGAAGAAAATAGTAATAACAATATTAATAAAACAAATACATAAAGCTAGTGTTGCACAATGCAACTGCTCACCACCTAGTACCTCACACGCAAGGTCCCTTCTGAGCTGCAATCACCACCCACTCTTGGCCATCACCTCCAGTTATATACTGAACATGAGGTCCGCATGGTGTCAAATATCCCCTTGGCAGGTTCAGGTCACCTGCCCTAGCTGTGCCCCTTCCCAGCTTCTTAACCTTATCCTAGCTGAACCCAGTACCATAACTGGGTGTGGCTGATTTATCTTTAAATAGAAATATATGTTTCACTGATAACTAGATTAAAGATTTGAATTACTTTATTATATTCTTATTCTCTTGGAAAATGTTCATTGAAGCAATATATGCATTAAAAGCTTGTTTTAAATTTTTTTTCCAAAGGCATAAAAGGGCCACCAATTGTCTTCTATAAATTTCAAGAGCCTAAAATTTATGACCAAGACTACCCTTACTCTGCTGTGTGTTAGCTTAAACCGTGAACTTCTCAGCCTTATTTTTCTAGGAAGAATAATTGTCTTATAGGTCACAATGAACATAAACATAGTAAGCTGGTGGCCAAGTGTCAGGATTCTAAGACATTTACAATCTTATGCAGTACAGTTTAGTAATAGTAGAATTATATTTTAGTAAACTAGTAGCCTAGTAATAGTTAACAGAGTGAAAACAAAAGAACAAAAATGTTTACAGGTCTCTATAGCTTTATATTTACTCTAACTTTAACTATGTTTATTTAATAAAGGAATTATTCTTGAATTAGTTGTGAAGGCTAATTTTCTGTCAAAATCCATCATGTTAAGCTAGAAGGATTCCCAAGATGTTTTCTGATTCATTCATATAGTCATGGTAAGACCAGCTATAACAATATATCTCTCAACATTTACTTATCTACCTTAGGTGTGAAGACTTGCACAGATAAAGCCTCATTACTCTCCCAAGAGTCTATACAGAGATTGGTCTTCCTCCTATTTATGAAGTTTTTTTGTAACACTTGGTCTGAATCTTCATTGCCACAACAAAATTCTACCATTTATCTTACTTGAGACTTCTTTCACATACCCTCCATATAATTCAATTTCTTCTTTACTCTAAACAATGTTGAATATTTAACTCTTTTCTGTAGGAAAAAAATGTTCTGGATGACTAGGATTTGTGTCCTGAAATGTTTTCAGGTGGTCCAAGTCTCCCTCAGTATGAAGTAATGGACTCTAATGTTTTACTCATTTTGCACAGGACAACGTTATATCACTTATCTCAAATTATTCTTCATTCTGTTTTCCAGGATGACGTTTGCCTTGTAAGATGAAAGTGCTGTTTCGTGTTCAACTTATGATCCAGACCTGTCTGAACCCATAGGCAGCTACAGTGCCAATACTATGTCCTGCGGCTGCATGGCAGTTTAGCCCTACCAAGGTCAGGACTCAATGTTTAGCACGTCACATGCTAATTTCTCTTTTCCAACCCTTACAGAATCCCATGAGATGCAACTTCCATTTTCATAATGGCATAGAGTTATTCAAAATAACTCTCAGTAGGTTCCCAGCTACACTGACAGCTGTGATACAGTATTTTCATCTAAACCATGCTGCCCAGTGTGTCAAGACTACTCCATAGTTTATAACACTATGTTTATGGAAACTGTGCCATAAATCAAATCTATCTTGCTATATGTTTTTGACCACACTGAAGCTCTGGACCCTGCTTAGTGAATAAATAACATGAAAACATATTATGGGCAAACACAATGGAGGCAGACTGTATGCTTTATTTTCCCTTGTACTTGTTTACCACCCAACAGGGCAATGTTCTTGGGTCAGAATGGCCTGTGACAGACAAGAAGAAAAGAAGCTAGACGTTCACAATGAATTTTTGTTGTATTAAATTAATGCCAGTCTGAAATTTCACCAGCAATAGGGTCACTACTGCTGTGACACAACAAAAGAAAAAAAAAACAAAAAAAGGACTGCAATAGATGTTTCTAGTCTTTCAAAAGTTTTTTATTATTATTTCAAACTAGCCCAAAGTTTCAGTGACATATATCTCTTACTGTCCCCAACACATACAAAGAATAAGCAGATGCTTCTCATACTTCTGCAGTTTCTGATCTGTACATAGGTCAAAAGTATGACAGGGCTGTGCAGTAACTAACCTGTCATAGGAGCAATATTAGCAACTTAGTGGAGCAATCCCAGGGGCCTAATTTTCAACTCAGAGGCTCAGATCCTGCATCAGAATATGGTCATGATGGTATCAGCACTCAAGAAACCTTGCTCACAGTATATCAAACATCTGGCATTGCATTGCATGGTGGAAGATACTGAGGAGAAAGAGATAAAGTCAAATGCTGTGTCTCTCTGTAAACTAAAAAAAAAAAAAAAAAAAAAAAAAAGTTAAACAGAAGGATAATCCTCTAAGTATCCTGGTCATTTTATATGTATTAATCACCTGATGGTTAGACAGCTATAGATATTATGGATAGATAAATAATGTACTTTAAAGGAAAATCCCAACCATGTCTCGTTCTGAAGCAAATCTTTACCCAGTGTAAAATGACGTATCTCACTTATAGCCAAAGATACTGTGACCGATTAAAACATCTTCAGATGTGGCCTACTAAGGCTTCTTCCATGAGCAATCATTTGGTGCATCTCATTTCTGTACATCTGCACTACTTCATCTGCAGTGACAGGTCGGGACCTTGTGTAGGGAGAGTTGATGCTTGTTTGATGTGAGGTTAACCATGGACATTGACAGTAGATGTCCATGAGATGAGAGCGACTTTTAAAATATATATAAGCTTAGAAAATGGAGTGAGATTCATAAAGTGAAGAAAAGGTTTACAAGAGGAAATTTTAAAAGTGTGTTGCTAAACAAAGTGTTCCTTTTAAAAGGCTGAGCTTGACTCTAAAGCAAACGTTTTCACAGCATGACTATTGAGATGCCAGCAAGAAATTTTAAGCATCTTATAAGATTCTTTTGCAAGAAAGGAAAAATTGTAGACATGATTCAAAGGAAAATTGTAGACATAATTCCAGTTGCTTTTACCAATACTAACATTACAGTGTAGGAGAAAGAGAATGTATAGGTCACTAGTAGCCCACAAGATTATTTTGTGTGCAGTGCAATACTAAAGATAAGGTTACAGGTATTAACAGTAACAGATGTTCTGTACTGCCACACTGTTACATATGTCAATTCTTTTAACCATACTGCCATTGACAGAAGGTAGGGTATGGCTGTAAAAGCATAAATGCTACAAACACAAATTGTAATGGTGTATTCCCTGCTATCTATTCTATATGTAGCTTTTCCTTAAAATCCTGAAATGTTAAGGCTTAGTGCATTTCTAGATAGTATTTTAATTCCACAGTGTGGCAAAACAAAATATATTGAAATCCATTCATGTCTTTCCTTTTAAATTTTGTGCAGGGAGCTATATTTATTTTTATCTTAGAAAAATCTATCTAGAAAATACATTTTTGGTCTTCCTGGTTTTGCTGAGAGTCTTGGACACATCAGAAGTCTCTTGGCTCTACTCACTCACACAGTATGAACAAACATAGCATGAAGCAGGATCAAAATAGTCCCTGTGAAATTTGGTCCTCAAAAAAACATTACTCTGAAGGCTGGAAAGGAGAACAGGCATGTGTCTTCAGTCCCTCCTGTTGAGAGAAAAGATAGCTGTGTTCATGGAAAGCATTTATTATGCCCATATGAAATACTGTCTCTTCCAAGTTTTATGAATCTTGTTTGGTGATGTGGAACAACAAATGATAAGCAGAAGCAAAAATTGCACTCATTACAGGTAACTCTGGTTTACATTTTATTATGCTGTAATATACGAGAGGATATTTTTAATATTAGATGATGACTGTTTAATCTACAGACATTTTAATTAGTATGTTATCACTAATGAAAATTTCATCATCACTGAAAGGTTTTCTAACCTATATTATATGGGCTGCCTTTTGTGGAGATAGAGACATATGGAGTCATAAGAGCATTGGACATTTCTTTGCAGAAAAACTACATTTAAATTTCTCAACAGTCAACAGATTCATTTATTTCAACAGGACAAAACTTAGCTCTGGAATTCCCTCTGAAATATAAAGAAATGGTACCAAAGAGATGGAAAATCAAAGAAGAGGACCAACAGAAGAGGCAGGACTCATAAAAGGTGTTATTAATTCCTTAATTCTTAAAGCAGTAATTCCTACCTCTCATTTGCTACCGATAAAGAATTATGGTAAAACATCTGGAATCCTCAGTTCTTCAAGTGTATATGCCTCCATTATTGCAACAAGAAAATCAGTATCTCTTTCATGCATCAAATGAAAGGAACAAGAGACAGAAGGGGAAATGAGCTTTATAGTGTACATTCTATATTTAAGAGTACACATCCTATGCCATCTGCTTACACCCAGGGAATAGGAAAGTCACATTCCCCAGCCAGTGAGATATGTATTTATAAGAATAACCCCCCTCGTTTCTTCAGTGAGGTCACCTCCTCCCATTCTTCTCCTTGTTTATCTGCTGGTTTTTGCAGTAAAGCATAATTTCTAGCTGCAGAAATGCAATCTCATCAATGACCAATATGATATCATAAAATGTTCTGGCAGCAGTGACCAAAGTTTTTGCAAATATAATTAGTTTCTTCCAATTAGAAAGTAAATGTCTTATTCCATGTGCAATGACAGGAGGTTTTGATTAACCAAAATGTAAAAATTAAAATTTCTCACAAAAATATCAGTGCTTTGTGAAGAAGAGGGGAGAAAAAATGAACGTCTAAAATCAGATTTCTTTTTGCTGTCCATTTCAAGATGGCAAATTTACCACAATCCAAAAATGCCTCCCCCTTCCTAATATCTCCTAAAGCTCAAGGTGGGCTCAAAGTAATTTAGCAGACAGAAAGAGTGAGCTTCAGACCACGGGATTGCTCTCAGACAAAATCACGTAAAATCTGTAGTTTGCACAGACCTTAAATTTTCTTAATAACGTTGTCCTCAGACATGTGCACACATGAGACTTGTGCAACATATTCTGACTTGGCAGTGAGTCCTTCCAGCAATGCAGAATCAGTCTGAGTGCCTGACATTATAATGTCTAGCGTCTTTTCCAGACCTCAACAGCGTCTATTTCGCACTAGCTGAACTTCATAAAATAATTTCAAGTTCACATCATAGTTGGTGACTTCATACAATCCTTTAATTTTTACAAGAAATAAAGCAAAATTACAGAGATCAAACAGATGTCAAACACAGATCTACTAGGTTTATCTGGCTGGTATCGTATAAACTTGAGTTACTCTTTCACTCTTTACATTAATTTATGAGCAATGTAGGAAAGGTACAAGACTTACATAATGTAGAAATGTCTCAGCTATTTTAAGTTCCTACAAGCTGGGAAACACCCAGTAGGACCTATCTCTCACTCCCTGTTGGTATTGCCACAGCAGGTGTCCAAATAGTGCTAGCAAGGAGATCAGGAATCTGGAGAAGGGATTTGCTGAGGGGAGGAGGGTCTGAGCTTCCTGAAGGCAGAATGACAATAAGCAGTAATTCAGAGATCAGCTCTTTATCTGGGAAGAGGTGGGGATGTCTAGATGCAGAGTACAGTTTAAGACACTGTGTTGACAGCAAAAAAATTTTGCTTTATGGAGCTCAGCTGTCACAGTGATGATTTCACAATATATATATGGACAGATGTTGCTGTATTACTGAACAAAACGTCTGTCTAGAGGTTCATATCCAACTTGTCTAGCCAGTGAGAATACCACACCTGTGTAAGAAGTTTGTTTGCAGATATAGTAACTCTATGGCTTTATAGTGATCTATTTAATGATGCTGCTGGCTAATAGAAGCTGCTGGACAAGCTTTCAACAATCTAGATTGAGTTAATATCAATAGTGATGGAATCAGACAGGAAAAAAGGCAATGGGCATGAACAGAATTACAGGAAATTCTATTTAAACAAGATTTTTTTTTTTTTTTATGGTGAAAGGGATGAAACATGGGATAGGGTTACCCAGAGAAGCTATGAAGTCTTTATCATTGGAGATATTAAAAACCCAGGTGGAAGAGGCCCCTTATCAACCTGATGTAGGTGACCCTGCTTTGAGCAGGAGGCTGGACCAGATGATCTCCAGAGTTGCCTTCCAGCCTCAGCCATTCTGTGATATTCATGATCTATTCTCATGCTTTTGCAAATCTTACATCCTCTTCATTCTCTGGCAATAACAATTTATACAGAAAAGGGCTCTGAAGGAAATCAGTTTATCTTTTCAGAGACTGTATGTATCTCAGAAACTACAATATTATCCAGTGAATCATCAACAGCCAGAAAGTTTAGTGTGAAGATTATATAAATCATAACGTGCTAAAGAAGAGACATGTTCATAATTACATTAAACTGATGTAATGGTAACATCAGTTACTCAGCTAGGACCAGCTGAAATTATTCTTTTTGGTTTAATAGGATTTGGGCTAGACACAACAGAGCAAATCTCTACAAGTAGGTAACAATTAGCTCTGTTGATACCCATACAAGTTGGAACTTAATGAGAGTGGGTTTTCTCTCATTTTAGGACCCCGATCAAGAGTGGTTTTGTATTTAAAATAAAGGTATGCACCATCTCAGAAAAAAAAGGAAAAAAAAAAAAAGAAAAAAAAAAAAGGTTTCTTCCAGTTACCTGACACCCTCCCCTCCCTGTCCAATCAGATATTCCCACCACTATTAGAGTGACAGCCATCATATTTCCACTTCATTTAAAGCCTGTTCCAGTTTATTGTAATTCAAATTTATCTTAAATATAGGACAAAGAGACATCGAGGTGTAAACCTGATCCATCTGTGAAATGAGATGGCACATATAACCTAGGCACCCAAATTTTAACATAACTAAGATCTTGCATTATACAAATTTTGTAAATTAATACTTATATTTAACCTATACAGTGATTCTTAACCAGTCAGAATAAGTTCTGCAGAGTGAATGCTACTATAATAGTATATATTGCTTCTAGTCAAGAAATATAGCATAAGTCTGGCCCCAGGTAGTGCTAGACTAAATGATCATCTGTTAATTTGCACCTGGCTAGTTTAGCTGTAAAGCCACATTAAATTGAAGACATCTCCTAAATATTCCCATAAATTAATATTTTGTAAATTTGCTACAAGGCAGAGTCTTGAATGTGTGCAAAAACGTATTTCTTACTTTATAAAATAACACAATGTGTGCAAATGAAGACAAATAAATGAGTGAAAAAGGAAAAAAAAAAAACAGTAAGTATATGTTCAATGGCAATGGGAAAGATAAAGAAAAATAATAGTATATGGTGTGCTTCATTCTCACTCAAGGAGTGAGAGCAACTGAACTAACTCAATAGTTAATGTAAGGTGATTGCTGAGAGTCTCTGATAACTAGGAGCCTAAGTGTAAAAGTTCTCCTGTAAATTAGTTTTAAAAATGACAGCATATTGGTAAAATACATTAACATGACAAGGAGACAGCCTGCATGGCAATTCATGTGATATTTTCCAAATTTTAACTTTGTTTATGAATGTTTAGTGCCTCTGGATGATCAAAAGTTTTGGAATGTCCATTTGGAACTATTTTAATCTTTGATGAATATTTCAAAATCATGTCTGGTACTTAGTTTCTTTAAAGAGCCACAATCATCTTCTTTTTCATTATTCTTTTACCAGCAAAACCTGTGTTCAGATGCACACATCATGAAAAACCATCTCATCAACAGAAAATGTCAGCAATGTTCAGTAGCTGCATCAGCTTTTGAACTGTGTAAGTGCATGTCTACATAAATCTATATACACACATGTACACACACACATTTGGATATGTATGTAAAGATTACGATCCTAGATTAAAATTCATAGTGGCTTCTGATTCAAACAGGCTTTCAAGCTGGTTCCAGGGTTTGTGACCTACTTAGTATTGTTCCCTCTACACTTCCTTTTAGGATGATTATTATCCCAAATCCAAGATACACATACCATACACATTATTGCTATATCCAGTTGCCTTCTGATTCCATATTACACATACCTGCAAATTATGTTCTCTATCATATTCCATCCTATATTTGACATATACTGCTTTCTAATTTTTGCAGGCTCTTTCAATCTGCTGTTTAAGAAATGCGTACTCCATGTTTGTGTATTGTGTACTCTAGTACGTATATAACGTAGTATGGGTCCCTATCAAGAGCCAGAATTACTTCAGTAATGTACCACCACACTAATCCAAACTCAGTATCAACAGCTTTTATGTCACCTTCATGTGCACAGTCTAATTGCTGTTTTTACTTTCTTGATTCAAACAATGTTCTGGGACATAATTTTAGTAAGTTTAAATTATACACCACCAGTAAATAAGTATGTGGTATTACGTACAAAATTATACTGGAATTGTACATACTACACCTTTTTCATTACAATTTTGTTAGTTGTTAATGAAAATTACAAGGAAAATAAGGTACTAACACAGGCCTGTTGAACAGAACTCATTATGTTCCCAGTGTTTTGCTCAAGCAACAGGATATTCTATTTCTGGTTCTATACTATATAGTGAGCGCAAAGAGTATACTCTAGCAAATACAGAGACAAAGTCCTCACTTTCTTCATGGAAAGTAGATGCTTCCGACTTTTGTTGTGTTTAACAGCATTTTAATGCCTCAGGAAAGGAAAAAAAAAAATATATCACCCTGTGCATGCAAGGGACTATAACTGAAAATACAGTGATACATTAAGAGAAGAAAATACAATGTTTTAGCAAAAGACACTCTCTTAACAGGCCTTGACTATAAGTATAATTAAAAAAAAAAAACCCTAAGGATAATCTTATTTCTGAAATTATTGCTACTTAACTATGAATAGAAAGCAATTTTATTAATCTATTTTCCTCTAATCTTGGCTTGTTTTCCTAATCAATATTGTTTGGCCTAGAATATAACAAACTAACTGACATATAATTATCGTAAAATGAAGAAAAATGTTAACAGTTTCTTCATTGAAGAATATATATATCTCTCATATACTTCAGAGATGTTTTTTCCTCAAGAGGATGAATTGAGATTTTGTAGTGTTGGAGACTTCTCTGAATTTGGTAACAAAATTTCAACAACAACAACAAAAAGCCATACTCAATGATTTGTTTGGGTTATCACAGGGTTTTGCTCTAATTTTGAACGTTCACATGTTATTTATTACAGTTTATGTTATGAAATAACACCATTATTTCAAACTATTTTTGTCTTCAAAATATTAAAATAGGAAGTATGACCAATTTTGAAACTTTTTCCACAACACACTTTTGAAAGATGAAACAAACTGAAATGTCTTTTCTCACAAGCAGATTAGATTTTGATGAATCTGTACCTTCAATTACAAAAAAAAAAGGTGTTAAAATAATCTCAGCCAGAACTTTGATGTTCTCTCCCAGTCCCCCTCAACTCTAATAACAGCATCCTTTCTTCCTAGACCAATATCCTTTTACATTTAAAACCAAATAGGAATATTCTGGAACAGTTATTAGCTGTTTAAAATACTGTTCCAATCACTTCACATTAAACTGGTTAAATATCTGACTTTCATGCTTTCTGTCAACAGTCACAATGACTAGTGCTGTGGTTAAATTCCTTGTCATGTGTTTTATGTTTCTCCTTGACAAAGATTGAAGGCTTTTCTCATTTTTCTTGGCCTTTAAAGCCTAGGTAAATCCTCATATTTGTGCTGAATTAAAAAGTTTCAGTGTTATCTGGAAAACTCAATAGTTAAATTACCAATAAAGTAGATAGAAGTCCAAAAATAATCTTTCATTTGCTAGGAAGCTGAGCTGTGAACCTAACATCATTAGGTTCTCACTCCCAGTTTTCGTTCAAAAATAATAATCTTAGAAGTGAGTGCAGTAGTCTGTGAGGATATAAGAGTACAGATTTCCACATCAAAGTGGCAGCAGCTAAGATACTTTATCTGAAGTGTATTTTATAGTGTGAGATATGCAATCTCTTTCAAGTCACATGCTGCTACTCTTGATACTAGCTAAATCATTATGGAAGAAATAGTCTTTCTGAGATGAATTTAGCAACATAGGTGAGAGTATGTGTGCCGTAATTTTATAGATGAGGCTACTATGGCCCCTTGGTTCAGCTAAGTTGTTCAAACTAATTGGTTTACAGATGCTTGCAGGCTGACTGGAAAAAAAACAAAGTGGAATAAAACGCAGAAAGAAATACTGAGCCTTTCAGATTAAAAGACTGACTCAAGAGAGATGTGTTTATACTGATCACAGGAAAACCGAGGATTAATGTTAGATGCAAAATGATTCAAAATATATGGTAAATTTAAAAAATCCTGTTCTGAGGATAGATTTTTAACTGGTAGAACACAATTTTAAATTCAGAGTATGATAAAGAGGAGTTAGATGTAAAGAGGTCATGGTTCACAACCCCATGGTTTCACCAGAATTAAACCCAACAATGAAGAAAAATTACATACGTCTGTCTAGTCTACTATAACTTCTGGCTTAACTAAATATAAAATTATATATTCACCACACACCATGTATTAAATCCAGTGCTGGAGCTGGACTGAGTTGCTTACGGGAAGGGGTTTTGGGTATGGTATGTTCAGTTATCAGAACATTTTAGGCAATGAGTCACTGAGAGCCTTGAGAAGCAGCAGCATCAGCAAAATCTTTGACCACACTGCTGCTGAGAAGGATGCATTAATGACACTGATAATGTTGAGGAACTAGCATTGTAAATATTAGTTTACATTAAAGTTGGTCAGGTATAAGTTGATCACATCCAAGCCATTTAGCTATGATCATCCTTAATTTTAATCTGTTGTGGCTGCCTTTGGGCAATGGCTAAAAATTACACGTTTTGGGTGTCTAGCTTTTTTTTTTTTTTCTTCCCTGTGATAACTTGGGAGAAATGTTTGGGTTTTTTCAATGCAGTAATGAATTCTGCTATAGCAAATATATTGCACTGATAAAAACAAAACATTTCACAAACTGTTAGAGATGCACATACAAAATCACAGCTACCCCGTTTAGTGTTCTTAGAATAACAGACTTTAAAATTAAAACCAACTATAATTAACTTTTACAAATGTTGGGATGCAGAGCAGAATCTTCAGGCAATCTTTCCCAGGATGTTCAGGTCTCAGATTTGTCTCTCCATTCTGTCTAACTTGAAGCAAAGCCTCCTCCCTACCAGTCTGCTGGCAATAAGAGGTGGATGACATTTAGCTGGTGATGGGATGTCACCATGAGTTACCTACCCTGTTTACATAAAGAAAAACAGCACTATATTCTCATAGTGCAATGTAAATTCCTTACACAAAGGAATGTAACAGAAGTATAAGAGTAAGGACTGTGACATGACAACTCCACCCTAAAATTAATCATTTCCCCAAGAGTACATCAGTGAAAATGTTGGTCATTGGGAACCCTTATTCTTTCCTAGCTTCCTTCTTGTTTCAAGTGCACACAAGATAAAACCTACAGTTAAAGGAAGAGACATCTACTTCATGTGCCCTCATCTCCTGCAGTGATGTGAGGGAAGGTTCCTGACCTATGAGTCAAGATGAGGCACTAAGGAAAAGGATGAAGCATAACACTCAAGTCACTGTAGAAAAACCCATGCCATGCCATATTGTGTTTATAAAGATATCCCAATTTGTTTCTCTGAATATCACTCCAAGAATTTTAAAACTGAACTGAAAACTGGTAGACTTTTTACAGGTTCTTAGACCTTCTATCACACTGTCTACTTAATTCTAGAGCTTACTGGGAAAGTAGTGGAAGATGAAAGTGGTGGAAAGCTGTAGGAATTCTCTTCCAGTGGCAGAATGAGCTCGATTCTATTTTTTTAGATGTTACCTCTGAAGACTTGTATGCCTTACAAAATCAGGACAAAGCATCATTTTATCTCCCTCCTGTACTGACACTGGATCTGTGCTCCTCTGTGGTTTCTGTAACACAAAGTTACTCAGTTCTACCTGTTAAAGACTTCTTTCAGGACACTGAGGAAACATTTGCTTTTATCCCTTAATAAAGCATTTGGGAAAGTAATTCAGCTGAAAAAACAAACACATGAGAAGCTTTTATTTTCATCTTTCATGTTTTGTTTTAACTGCGCTTTTTTTGACATAAGCGTAGAGACTTACAATCCAAAAAATGTTTTTTCGTACACAAATAACTTCACCTATGCAAAGGTATATCAAAGTTTTTCTATCAGGAGGATAAATCTCACAGTGCCTCTGAGAGCTTTTTTTTCACAGTATATCAATGGTACATGGCCTCCAACTTTATGATAATTTGGCTGTACAAGGTGCAAATCTTGAAAATAGTTGTACTTCTGTTGGAAACTCACAAACCTTAATTTCACTGGCATTGCTTCAGATTTTCACTCATTCTGTTCAGAGCAGAAACTGGCCCAGAGTCTAACAAATAGATTTGACAACTGATGATACAGTGATACATGTCCCAGCACACTGAGCAAAAACTCACCATAGCAGATGCAGAAAAACAATTCCGTTGTACTAGAAAAAGAAAAGGCAGCTTCTTTTGTTTCAGAGGGAATTTTCTGACATTGTTGAAAGCAGATTTAAACACAAAAGGGGGTGATCCTGCATGTTCTGACAGTAATTTTCTGCTCTTTTCTCAGATGAAATCACTAGTTACTCCATTATTATTTTTTCATACTCTATTCAGCCATTTTAAGGTGATGTTCTACAGGGATGGTGATGTTTATTCTTGATTCAGTCTGCCACAACAGAACAGTAAATAAAAAGTAGGCTCAAACCTCAATTACATGAACGGAAATGGAAGAAGAGGAAGTAATATTCAATAACAAGCAGATACATAGTGACAGTTAATTCATCACCAGCATTAATCAATTAAAACTGTACTTCAATATCACCTCAAATGAGGCCATTTCTAATCATATGTACAATCTACCTGTCTATATCTCATCTTAAGCATTGATTTTTTTTCTCCCCTGAGCTGCTAGCACTGATGGAGGAACTGTTGTGGGGTTTTTTATCTACAAGAAGACAGAAAAGGTGTAAATTAGCTGAGATTGACAGGTGACAGCAGGTGTGTGCAACGGTCAGAACAGAAACAGGGCAAACCACACATGGTAAAGCAGCTCCTGTGCCTAACATCAACTGCTTTAGAAGTTCCTATCTACCTAATACCACACATAAGGAAGTCTGCTCATTTCTACGGCACCTCTGTCTTGTCTAGTGTCATCACAAACGCAACCTGTTAGTGAGTCACCAGGATCCATTTTCAGGAGGAAATATTATATATAATATATATATTATTATATATATCATTACATATATCATTATATATAATATATAAATCACACATATATTAAACAATACTATATATTATATTAATATATTTATATAGATTAATGTTTATATGATATTATATGATACGATATGTATTACATATAATATAATATAATATAATATAATATAATATAATATAATATAATGTAATATAAGATGCAATATAATGTAATGTAATTTAATATGATATTATGTATGATATTATATGATATTATATGATATGATTAATATAATATAAATTAATGTAATTAATATAGTGTAATGTAATGTAATATATATGATATAACATAACAATATAATATTCCAGACAGTCCTTCTCACAAATAGAAGAGTTGTCACGCTCTGGAGGTATCTGACGGGTACATCACAGATATGCAGATGCAAACAAAACATTTTATTTTTTCCCTTATACTGGTATAGCACTGACAAATTGACTTCAGTTAGATAATTTGGTGGGAACTTGATTTATGCTTCACTGTTAGCTGTCCTAATTGCAGAAAAGCAACAGGCTTAGAATTCATCACACTTAGTGAAGATTCATTGAGAAGTTAAAACATATTTGAGAGATTCTCTTGGGTTTTGAATGAGCAGGAGGCAATTTAGTGTTATGATTGAAACCAGGAAAGCTTTGACCCAAATCCTAAGGAGAAATTTAAGTAATTCTAACTTGTAAATCACACACAGAGAAAAATGTTTTGCCCCATGCTCAGCAAAACAGAACAGATATGTCTGTCAAAGCTCTTGTACAGACTGATACAATCGCTAGGGGAAAGCACACTGCAAATGGTTTAGAGGTTTCATCCAAACAAGCACAAAAGCATTCACTGAGTTTACTAATGGCAGGAATTGCAGGGAGGAAAATGAAGAGGAAAACAGACAGGTACTCCTTTCACAGCATCAATGCCTTGCCTTTCTGAATTCTGCTGAACAGGTATCAGCATCATCTCACAGGAAAGCACTCTTTCCCTAAAACAGACTCTGCATTTGCAAATACTGCAGCAGTGTCAAGGTCTGTGATTTCTCCTGACATGTTTTCAGATTGCTTTCCTGGTTAATCTTGAATAGAAAGTGTGGGACCGAGCTTTCCTACAAATTATTTTGGAACATGAATTAGATTCAGGCTGCATCTCTGCAAGTGCTAAGTCTACCACATGGCTCACTGTCACCAAAAGGAGACAAATGTTGCTCTCATCACATCCAATCCCATCCCTTCCTGTTTCTGCATTCTCTCACTCCTCATCCCCATTCCAGATGATTTCCTCCCCTGAAAGGCACTGAATGAACCCTTCTGCAGCAAAAGAAAAAGAAACCATCTCAACAGAAGACTACCCTGTATTTTTATAGATTATTTTGCTGTTGTATTTGTGAGCTGCCACAGAGGGGACCAGTGAGCACCAGAGCACTCATGAATGGCTGCAGAGATGGACAGGGAATCCATGGGGAGAAGGAGAGAGACAAGAGCACATAACCTGCTGCTTGAAGTGACAGTGACCTATCAAATCAGCTTTTCACATCCTGGCATGGTAACTTGACTTTGAAATTTGTTTGAAAATCTCACTTCTCTTCTGACCATCTGGCTTGGTCTGCTTGTTATTTCATTTCCTTGCCTCTCTCCTTCATCATGTCAGCTCTCACATTCATTCTTGTTCCTCTTGCCACATCTCTATTTCATTCTCTGCCACTAACATCCACGCTCACCTCCCTCCACCCCCACTGGCTGCAGCCAGTGCAACAGCCATGCACAGCTCCTCAGGCTTGCACAGGGACACAGCAAAAGAATGAGCCTTCATTCCCCCCAAGTTTTGTAAATCCATTTAAAAAACAATAAAAAACCCACGCCCAACAATCAGTACCCATTTCTATCTGCTGTATATGAGTAAATACATCCTCTGTAATGCATAAATGTCTCAAACCAGACTTCCTTAGTGACAAATTGCATGATAGTAGAGATCACAGCTGGATGTTAAATACTAATCATTCAGGTTTCAGATTAGTCTGACCTTTCTCTCACCCGGCTTTTTAAGATCCGCATCTCATTTGGTCAAATTCCTAATAATATTTTTTTAAAGAATGCTTTGGAAAGAATTAGGGCTGCCCATATGCTGTAACCACCAACCAGACACTAATCCAATCAAAGCACAAATCCCTGTTACGTCCCATTTAGCAGAAAACATCACTCCTGCTTATAAGTGTGAAGCAGTTCTTGATGAAATCGGCACAGCTCAGCCTTCAGCACAGGCCCAGCACAACAGCTGAGGAATGTCAATTGCTGCCCTGCAAATGCTCCTCTCAGCATCAGGATTTGCAGCAGCACTTGGGACATAAACCTCTCCCATTCCTGCGCAGGGGAACTACAGAGCTTAAGAACAGGCACTGCTTAAGCTACCCAGCAAAGAAAAACAGCCTGCAGAAAATTATTACACATAGTTTTACACGTGAGGAGTGAAAGGCACCTACACGCCATGTCTACATTGTCAGATGCGTGGCAACCCTAAGTGGCATGGGAGAACTGGTACAGGGAGAGGAGTGAGCAGTGTGATGAGGAGAAGACAGCGACCAAGGTGGGAGATAATCTGGGGCTCCCCTCTTTCTGGAACAGTTTTCCCAGGCAGTTAAATGCTGCCTTTTACTGTACATGGACTGTGGAATGCTGATCCCTCACACAGACACTTGAAACCTAAAAATGAAATCCAGTCAGATTAGGTATTTCTCCCATTTCCGTGGAAAGGGGAGAAAGCAGCTTGCTATATTACAGTCAGAGTTCCAGCAGGGAAACTAGCTAATCAGGCTTCCTGTTTCTCACATTTGACAGCCTATGTTGTGTATAGTATTTCCTACTTTCTGAAGTGTCAGAGGGCCTCAAATTGCATTTTCTGAGACTGGATCATGATTTCTGAAACTTGAAGATAGACTGTTGGAGGTTCTGATTAAATATTGATTCATGCATTCAACAAATTGGTTGTAAATAACAAATGCCTGATGTAGAACACACAGGTCTCTCTATCAGAGATATACATATATTTCAGTTTGCAGCTAGTGTATTTGGATGTATTAAAACTGTATAAAGAGGAATCAATTCATACTTTATAATTATTGCCCATAAGTATGTAAGTACATTCTGCTAGTTATGCAATAATCATTTGGGAATAAACTGGTGGTCAGTTCAGTGGATTCAGCTGTCAACACAAAAAGATAGTCTGCTGCAAATGCTGTGCTAGTGAAACATGAATCAGCACATAAAAAGAGCAGTTATCTCTGTGAAACTATTCCAGGTACTAAGACACTGATGACAGGTTCTGGCAATAATTGCTGCAACAAGAAGTAGGCCTGGGAATCTAATTGACTCTCATCCCCAGAGGAAAGTGAATCTTTATTCAGTGTGGAGGGACTTGACTGAGATCATGAGGAAATAATTTTGGGTGCTTTCCCAATACTTTACGAAAAATGAGCTTCTAGTATCCAGTAGTTCAATAATACACTACTTGCAGTCAAGATTACACCTAAAGTAAGATTACGTGCTGCTCGAGAGGAGTACTGTACTAATATTCTGCCAACTGGTTGCTCTTGCTCCACAAGTACAGAATAACTTTCTAGAAAATAAAGTTTACATTTATTTATTTATATGCATTTATACACACTGTAAAGTAATTTCTTTTAATGTTTTAGTAATGGAGTTACTAAGACTCAGTAAAAAATTCAGAGATCTGAAGACTGAGTCATACTTAAGTGCAGTAAAATGTAAACCAGAGACTATTTCTCCAGTTTAAGTAACTCCCTTTTTTATTTATGGCTATTTTCATTTTTGGTAACGTGGATCAGTAGGCTATATTTGAAGTGTCCGCTTCTCACTCACAGTGCCAGAACTCTACTCTGAGCCCCTTGGACTAGAACAGTAAGATTTTTTCTTTGTAACTGTGCTTGAAGTGTATTAAACCTATTGCTTTTTTTCTTGGCTTTTCATAAACTTTTAAATCATAATTTTCTGCTGCCACCATAGGATTTTCTCAGCTTCCAATTACTCAGGTCCCACTTAATAAGTTATCAAGTGACTACTCAAGTAGTAAAAGATATGTCTGTAGAATTGTAAATTATTTATTGTTTATATGAAAATTAGCCTAACCAGTCCTGCGAAAAAGAACAGAGCTAAACCCTTAATTAGATGGAACGGTTGGAAACACTAAGTAGAGAGTTTAAGTCCCTATGACAACAAAAGTGCAATGAAAGGATGCTATTCCAGATCTTTCTTGCCTCTTTTGAGAATTCACAAGTATCTGCTCCCTATCTTCCTTCCCTGCCCCTGACTGCTACCTGCACAGTTGCTAGCTTTATGTATCCAGTCTGTTCTGATAGGAAGTGTGATATTTCAGCATTTGTGCATTGATACCATCCTCGAGGAGATGGACTTCCAATACAAAGAAGAGATGAAGAAGATTAGCACAAAGGCTTCTGGCATGGGACTACAGTCACCTCCACATGACCATAGGCCCTTTGTGTGAGAGAAGACATGCCGTCAAGCTTGCCTAGACATTGACCTGCTGACCTTCTTCAGACATCCTGCCAGACCTATTAGTGGGATCCAACAGGTCTTGTCTTTCATGCAACCATCTGTCATGCTTCATTCACTCCTCCATAACATTTTGGTCTATTCTTTAAAAAACACCTGATGTCACTCTGGATTCCTAAACAAGGGTGATAGTTGGTACCATTTTTTAAAGCAGTACATCACAAAGGCAAATTCAGGTCCCTCCTCATCCTAACAAATCCACATCTCCTAAAATGAATCCTTAAATACAGACTTCAAGACTCCTATTTATCTAGTGAACAGTACAGAAGATACAAGGGCTCAGACAGCCTGGAGAGTTATGTCCAGTCATTTTAATCCAATGACTAAAATGCATAAACAATATGGGACAAAACACTGTTCTCTGATGAATGACTAAATACTATTCAGGCTTTCTGTTCTCTTTTCCTCCTTCATCAGACCTGTGCTGGCAACAATTCAGGCAAACTTGATTTATATTAAAAATCAGGTATGCCTACAAACTTGGCCATCCCATGTTCTGGACACAGGCCAACTCACCTCATCTCTGGTGTCTTGTGTTCATGCCCCTGTGGGTTTTTTTCTGAGAAATGAGGGATGTAGGGAGAAAGAACTAGAAGTAACAGGAGAAGAGAAAGGAACAGCAGACCCAGACAGAACTACCATGAAAACATGCAGTTGTCCAGGTCCCAGGCTGCAGGGAGTGCCTGAGCCTGCCAATCCTGTTGGAGGGCAGCAATGATAACACCTGTGTGCTTCGATCAACAGGGTGACCCTCTCAGTCTGCTGGTGGAACTCAAATAAGAGGTTGAAAGATTAAGAAGTACTAGGGAGTGCAAAAAGGAAATTGATGGGTGAAGTAGCACTTTAGCACCCCTGAATCAAAAGGAGAAATGGAGGCTCCAAAAGCAGCAGGCGATCCCTCGTCCTCTTGCTACCAAGCAGAAGGAGGGGGCCTAAGAGATGGGGAGGCTGGAAACAGGTCCCTGCTCAGGGAGGCAGGAAAATCCTCTCTTGGCCTCCTTCACCTTCTGTGGTATCTCTTCAGAATAGATACAGAGCCCTGGAACTTTTGAATGAAGTAGAGAAGGATGAAGAAAATGAGTCAAACTAGGAGGAAGACCAGGGTCCATCAAGGCTGGGTTGCTCTAGACCAGGTATTAAAACCAGTTCTAAAAAGAACACCAGAAGAGTCATTGTAGTGGGTGACTCCATTCTGAGGGGTGTCAAAGGCCCAATATGCAGACCAGACCCACTCCATAGGGAAGTCTGCTGCCTCCCTGGGGCCTGGGTGAAGGACCTCATGGCAAAACTCCCCATTCTAGTGAGACCCAAGGACTACTACCCTCTCTTGTTTTTTCAGGTAGGTAGAGACGATACTACCAAGAGAAGTCCTAAATCAGTAAAGAGAGATTTCAGGGCCTTGAGGAAACTAGCTAAGGGGTTGGGAGCACAAACTGTGTTCTCCTCCATCTCTTCTGTTGTGGGGATGGATGAAGAAGAATACAGGAGAACTCAACAGATGAACTTGTGGCTCCAAGACTGGTGTTACCATCAGGGCTTCGGATTTTTCAGTCATGGGTTAGTATACAGGACACCAGACCTTTTGACATCATATGGGATGCACCTGTCCCAGAGGGGGAAAAGAATCTTGGGGCAGGAGTTAGCTGGGCTCATTGAGAGAGCTTTAAACTAGACTTCAAGGGGGAAGGGCGTAAAACATCAGCCCATCTGAAGTGCATGTATACCAATGCACACAGCATGAGTAACAAACAGGAGCATCTTGAAGACATGATGAAACAGGAAAATTATGATGTCGTGGTTATAAAGAAACATGGTGGGATGTCTCTCATGACTGGAGTGCTCCAGTTGATGGCCACAAGGTCTACAGAAGGGATAGACAAGGAAGGAGAGGTGGTGGGGTGATGCTGTATGTTAGGGACTGTTATGATCTCTTTGAGTACAAGTGTAGTAAAGACAGGGTGGAGTGTCTTTGTGTTAGAATCAGGACAAAGGACAACAGGGCAGATGCTGTAGTAGGAGTCTACTATAGGCCACCCAACCAGGACAGAGTGATGGATAAAATATTCTCTAGGCGCTTAGGAGAAATCTCAGGATCACTTGCCCTTGTTCTTGTGAGACTTTAACTTCCCAGACATTTGCTGGAAATACGACACAGCAGAGCGAGACCAGTCCTGGAGATCCCTGGAATGTGTGGGGGATAACTTCCTGACACAGATGGTGAGTGAATCGACCAGAGAAGGTGCCCTGCTGGATCTGCTCTTTGTGAACAGAGAAGGACTGGTGGGTGATGTGGCAATTGGAGGCTGACTAAGGCACAGCGATCATGAAATAGATTTTCTATTCATAAAGAGGCCAGGAGAGGGGGCAGCAGAACTGACATCCTGGGCTTCCAAAGGGCTGACTTTCACTTGTTTAGGCACCTGCTTGACAGGATCCCTTGGGAGACGATCCTGAAAGGTACAGCTGTCCAGGAAGGCTGGGCACTCTTTAAGAAGAAAGTCTTAATGGCTCAGGAGCAGGCTGTCCCCGGGTGCTGTAAGAGAAGCTGGCGCTAGAGCAGACCACCCTGGCTGAACAGGGAGCTTTGGCTGCAACTTGTGGAGGAGTTTATGGCTTTTTGAAGAAGGGACTAGTCACTCACAGTAATTACAAAGATGCTGTGAGGCTTTGCATGGTGGAAATCAGGAGGTCTAAAGCCCAGCTAGAAACTGACCTGGCTTCAGCAATAAAAGATAACAAGAAATGTTTCTCTCAGTATGTCAGTAGCAAAACAAAGACCAGGGAAAGCCTCCACCCCTGCTAGACGTGGCAGAAAACATGGTAACAAGTGACAAGGAAAAGGCTGAGGTGCTTAATGCCTTCTTTGCCTCAGTCTTTAATAACAAGACCAGTTGTACTGAGGGAATCCAGCCTCCTCAGCCAGAAGTCAGACTGGGAGAACGACCCCCCAGTAATCCATGGGACTGGATAGGATACACCTGGGGGTGCTGAAGGAGCTGGCTGGGGTGATCGCCAAGCCGCTTTCCATCCTTTACCAGCATTTACCATCATTTCCATCATTTACCTGGCTGACCAGGGAGGTCCTGACAGATTGGAAATTGGCCAGTGTGATACCCATATATAACAAGGGTCAGAAGGATTATCCGGGAAATTACAGGCCTGTCAGCTTGACTTTGGTGCCCGGGAAGCTGATGGAGCAGCTCATCCTGAGTAGCATCACACAACACATGTGGGACAATCAGATGCTCAGGCCCAGTCAGCAGGTTTATGAAAGGCAGGTCCTGCTTGACAACCCGATCTTCTTCTACAACAGGGCAACCTGCTTATTGGATGAGGGAAAGGCTGTGGGTGTTGTTAACCTTGACTTTAGTAAGGCCTTTGAGACCGTTTCCCACAACATTCTCCTGGCAAAACTGGCTGCTCATGGCTTGTATGGGCACAGGCTTTGCTGGGTAAAAAATTGTCTGGATGCCGGGCCAAAAGAGTTGTGGTGAATGGAGTTAAATCTCCGTTGGGGGCCAGTCACGAGTGGTGTCCCCCAGGGCTGGGTTTTGGAGCCACTCCTGTTTAACATCTTTATTGATGATCTAGACAAGGGGATCGAGTGCACCCTCAGTCAGTTTGCAGCTGACACCCAGTTGGGTGGGAGTGTTGATCTGCTCGAGGGTGGGGAGGCTCTGCAGAGAGACCTGGACAGGCTGGAGCCATGGGCTGAGGCCAACTGGAGGAGTTTCACTAAGGGCAAATGCCGGGGGCTGCCCTTGGGCCACAACAACCCCCAGCAGCGCTACAGGCTTGGGGAGGAGTGGCTGGAAAGCTGCCAGTCAGAGAGGGACCTGGGGGTGTTGATTGACACCCGGCTGAACGGGAGCCAGCAGTGTGCCCAGGGGGCCAAGAAGGCCAATGGCATCCTGGCTTGTGTCAGCAATAGCGTGGCCAGCGGGGACAGGGAAGGGATCTGACCCCTGTACTCGGCACTGGGGAGGCCGCACCTCGATTCCTGTGTTCAGTTTTGGGCCCCTCACTACAAAAAGGACATTGAATGACTTGAGCGTGTCCAGAGAAGGGTAACAGAGCTGGTGCAGGGTCTGGAGCACAGGTCGTACGGGGAGCGGCTGAGGGAACTGGGGGTGTTTAGTCTGGAGAAGAGGAGGCTGAGGGGAGACCTCATCGCCCTCTACAGCTCCCTGAAAGGAGGGTGCAGAGAGCTGGGGATGAGTCTCTTGAATCAAGTAACAAGCGATAGCACAAGAGGTAATGGCTTCTTGTTGTGCCAGGGGAAGTCTAGACTGGATATTAGGAAGTATTTCTTTACAGAATGGGTTGTTAGGTGTTGGAATGGACTGCTCAGGGCAGTTGTGGCGTCCCCATCCCTGGAGGTGTTTAAGAGTCAGGCTGGCATAGTGCTTAGAGCTATGATGTAGCTGGGAACTGTCAATGTTATGTTAAGGGTTGGACTGGATGATCTTCAAGGTCTTTTCCAACCTAGATGATTCTGTAATTCTGATGTCTTTCACCTTAACACTTGACTCTAGTCCATATGTTTGTTGTCAGCACTCTTACATTTCATTCATAATGGTTTCCAATCAGAAAAGCTGACAGCATGGTGGACGAAAGGAATACTTCTGCACAAAGAAGGTCTATCTATGAAAAAATGGAAGAGGCTCGCCAGTTTCTGCTAAAGCAGTTGCATAGGGGAGTTCTATAATAAGCAGACTGCATAAGATACCTTCCCCAAGAGAAAAAGACCACAGCTGAAATTAGTGACAGTCCCAAGCCTACCAATATTTAGTAGTCTTCCCCTATTAATATTCACAGCATTAGTTCTCTTGGGGAACACAGGCACATCTACCTTACAACATGCTGGTCTTCAGTGGAGTTCAGCAGAAAGATAGAAAAGAAAAAAAAAAAAAAGAGAGTTAACATACTCAATTCAGATGTAAAAGCTGAGGACAGTCACTATTAGGAAAGACTGCATTCTGTAGAGCATATAAGGCTTAACCACACTTTGGAGTTCCTTTAAAGGCCATCAGTGGCTGACCATTTCTATCCTGAGTCAGCATACATTCCTCAAAAAGTGGAGAAGAATGGTAGTTTATCTAGCCATTACTGTAAGTGTTGAACACAAAAGAGTTCTTAGTTCATTTACTTCCCTAGTCACAGACTTCTTTCGCAATATAAGACTCGCAAGTATTTTTAACAAATCGGGGTTGTTTTGGGTTTTGTTTTTTTTTTTTCCCTAAATAAAGCTCACATACACTTTTGTTAAGCTTTCCTAGGCTAGATATTTAGTTTTATCTTGTCTGACTTAAAAGAACTCAAGCCCCATTTATGACTTTCAAGGGCAAAAAATAGATAAAAGTGCCAAATTAATTAAACAACATTTTTCATCCAGCAGATATTAAGGCTATGGGAGGACATTGGAAATTATGGACTATAACCCTGACTTCTGTAGTTCAGTTTAAAAAAGTGCTGTCATCCCTCTATTCTGAAAAAAAAATAATCCGTGAAAGACTTAGACTGATAGTAGAAGATAACAATTTAAATGGATCTATTTGGTAATATTTATAGCTGATTTAGAATGAACTGTAATTGATCATCGTAAAGAAATCCCTAACTGGCTTGTGTTCTATCTGACAGAATCTGTAATCATATTAGGGAATATTTTCATTCATTTCAGAAGACAACCACGTTGGCATATCTGCTAGCATCATTCCATGATTTTGATAACATTTCCATCTGAATAAAGATCTCCCATCTCTGTCATGAATTAGCAATGCACAGATGTGTTTTCAAAATGAAGAGCAATGGCTGAGGAATATTCTTCCTGGAAGGCACTGGAGTGTGCTGGGAAGTAGGAGTCTCAGCATCGCTGGTGCAGATCATGAAACACTGAACCAGGCTAAGCAGTTCAGCATTTCATCAGATCTCTCCACTGCCACTTTGCATAAAGTGCAGATTACCCCATTGTTGTGGTTTAAGCCCTGCCGGGACCGGAGAGCACGTTGCTATTGCCCCACCTCCACCCTCAGCCAGTCGGGCTGGAAGTGAGGCACAAACCCCAGGGTTAAGTAAGAAGAAATTTAATACAACGGTGTGATAAACAATCTGAACAACAACAGTGGCAATTATAACAACAATGAACAGCAATAACAGTGAACAAGACGAGATATACAGAGAAATACCGCAAATGGTCAGGGAACAAAGCCGACACGTGGGGTCCCGACACCAAAAAAGCCAAAGAGAAAGTAAAATCAAAGTTTCCTGCCCCTGGACCTGACGCCAGCATGGTATGAATAACCTGGCTGGAGATCCCTTCCCCCTCTCTCTCTGCTGGGGAAACTTAAACATATCCTAGTTGAACCAGGACACCCATTTAGGATGAAACAATCTTCATTTTTTCCTCTGGTTGAAATGTGTGTCTAAGCCACCATGCTCCTCGACACTGATTCTACTGCACACCAGTTTAAGACCAGACATACAGTGAATGTCACTGCATTACCCAGCTTTCTTTTTAACAGAGTTTAAGTACATCTTTTGAAGGATCTATACATTTCAGGAGTAGAAAGTAATTCTCTCCACCTATCTAATTACTTGGGTACCATAGCATCTGCCATACTTTCCTAACACAGAAGTGCCACAACTATGAAACCTTCCTGAGCTAAGTCGACAAAACAGGTGCATGAGTATCTGTCATACCTATGGCTTTTCCAAAGCCAAAACCAGAAGATAAGGTTCCCCTCTGACGTATTTCACTTGGCTCTCTTCAGAGGCACTGAAGAGAAATGTACAATTCTAAGCCATGACTTCCCAGGCTACTTCAGATGTCTACTTCCAAATGAAATAACATCCACCCTAACTTTCCTCGTGTCTTCATCCTACTGAAGGTCTGGCTTTCTAGGCATGCTCAGTGAGTGATATGTATATATATATCGATATGCACTTGTGTTACAACATATCCGGACTTAAAAATAGTGTTCATTTCTCCTTCAGTACATGTAATAAAGAGAGTGCTTGCCCAGAAAGTGAAAAGTCTGGTTTCTAGATTGGTCTTATTTAAGATTTCAAGTCCCACATCTTAAAGTAGCACCCATGAGGTTATAGCATGTGCTAAATAAGTAAATACCCTCTTCTGCTGGATCTTTGTATACATAAGAAACAAATAATGTCCCTAATATGGTCATTTGGCATTAAAAGTATGGCTGGTAACCATCAGTGGAGGAAATCAAAGCCTCCAATATCTGTGCAATGCACTTATGAAGGAGATGATGGATCAGGATCCAGCAAGAAAGAACAGATGATGGGGCCTAAGTGCAGACTTCACACACTTTCACAATTGGTATACAGGCTTGTATGTGGGGTTTACAGGTTGGAAAGGTGGTGTCAGAAGTATGTAGCTTCTTATTGCAAAACTGTGCAGCACACAGAAAAGGAACAAACAGCTTCAAACACTGAAACAGAAGTTATAGGCAAAGTGATGAATCTACCAGCATGCATAAAGGCATCTTTTTGTGGTTTACCATGTGAAAGAGGTATAAATCTTGTTAAGCCCTAGATTGTCATTTCCTAAAGCCTCCAGGTAAATCAGAGGGTAAGGAGCAGAATCCATTAGTGCTTTGGTAAATATCATGAAAAGAGCATGAAGCAAAATACACATGACAAAACTATATTTGCACAATATCCACAGCAGGCAAATAAACTAGAACTAAAAAAATAATTGGAAGGATTTTCAGCTGCTCTGGCATAACCACCTAAATAATAGGACACAGAAGAGATTATAATACTTATAAACAGTGTTATGAAATATAGGCTTCCATGCATAATTAAAAATAACTTAATTTTCATAGCAGAATTAAGAAACCATCCACTTTAAAAACTGCTTCTATGTTTAATAAAAAAAACAAAGTTAATTTTATGGAATTAAATTGAGATTAAATATCATTTTGTGTAATTTATTTTGAAGTTTACAGGAAACTGTATATCCTGTGACCTAGGGAAAGTTCTTAATGTTCTTTGTGGTTTATCTTACCACTAACTACAAGAGCAGGTGAAAATCTGCAGAATCACTCTTGAAAAAGAAGTGCTTTTAGGTAAGATTTTGAAAACTGCAAGTTTAAACTGACAGTAAACTGAAGGTGTTTTTGTAACCTTTGAAAGGGGGAGCTACTATCTTATAAGCAACAAAAGCATCATAAAAATTATTCCAAATTTACCTGCACTCTAAAAGCCTAGTAAAGATTTAAGAAAAAAACTTCATTTACAGAAACCAAAATGTGCAAGTGTTTAATTCAAAAATTAAATGCTGTAGCATTTCTGTTAGATACAGTTATGCACTTTATGAACAGATAAGTAAATTTAGCTACAGAGAAGCTGAGTAAAATATTTAAAACCACATAGGAAATTACTGTCAGAATTCAGGATGGAATTTCAAAGTCCTGTCTCTCAGTGACCTGCTCTGCCCCTTGTATCATACATTTTTATCAGAATCACTCCACTCCCAAATTGTTAATAATAGGTTATTCACCAGTTTCTGCTGTTAAATTCATAACAATCAATCTACAGGAAAAAAAAAAATGTTGCAATAGGAGACTTTTGAAAGAACGTGGCTAAATATATCACTCCACAGAAAGGCTGTGAAGCAATAAAGAAAAAACTACAACACAAAATAGTTAGGGAACTGATAGAGATCCCATCGACTTAGAGTACACATGAGGAAGAGATCACTTGATTACAACACATCCAGAGGCTCCTAAACAAATGAACTTATGAACTTCTCCAGAAGCCTTCTGGAAAATCTTTTTGGAAAAAATCTTTAAGCATCAGATTTATTTCCTTTTTCAAGCATAAGTACACATATTCCACATGACACCTGTCTGGGTTATGAAGTAACCTGAGAAACATAGATGCCTATCTTGTCAGAAATACTCTGCCCTGTCATTTCAGCTAGGCTAATGCAATAGTGTAACAGACTGTCTTTATATGTAAAACTCTGGGGCATTTTTTAAAAAAAAAAAATCTTTTGAACAACTAATTTTTCAATAACTATTATCTCCTTTCTGGGCCCATTGGTGGAACATTTGTTTTGTTTTGTTTCAGCAAATACTAAAGATATAATTTTATATTTGATTCCAAGTTTTGGAAGCACTAATGTATTTGCAATGACCAAATGCTGTGTGTATTTACACATGGAATAGCATCTTGTATTAGATGGGATTGCACAGGATGTGAATGAGTGGAGAATCTGTTGTGTCATGACTTTTCCTAGTCTGAGGAAGAACAGATTTTATTTCTGTGAGCATGAACACTTTTAAATTTAACTTTTCTCTTTCCCTTTTCTTGCCTTCAGCTCCCAACACCATCTGGAGAAAGGGATGAAAGCCCCTGGCAACTCTTTACTAAAGACAGAGGGTGACTAGAGGCTATGCAATATGGGAAAATGTTACATTAAATTCAAAATGCAATGTCTTCTTATGCAACAGGGAGATCTTTCTCAAGACCCTGCACACGCAGAATTAACTAAGGAACATCCTAAACCACCATTTTTTATTCCAAGTGCAAAGCATATTTTTTGACCTTGTCATTTCTAGCATATGCACATATAACTGCATGTGTCAGTATCTATGTATAAAAATTTAGAAACATAACACTCCACTGCACACACTTCTCCCCCCCAGGGAGAGAGGGAGTGAACAAACACATGACAGATGGTCGTCTCATTGCTCAGTGCACTACTAGAAGGCACTCAGTTATTGTAGAGACAAACACAACATACAGTAAAAGCAGAAAGTCTTTACAGTGCAGCCACCTTTTGGTGTTGTGTGTCTGTATACCATTTAGAACAATAGAGTTCTGGTCTATAACAAGGTCCACACATGCTATCAAACAAAGGATAGTGACATTTCCTAGATTTTACATGGGTGTATGTAGAGGCTGAAAGATGGATCAAAAGCAAGGACTCTGGTTCAAGTCTGCCATTTAATCCTCTGTACCACCATTACAATGTAATGCTAGGAATAAGACCACAAACATACAAAGAACTATTTTTTAAACTTCAGAGAACTTAAAAAATTTCAGGTTTCAAAGTTCCAAACTGACAGACCTCAGTTTACAGAATTTCTGTTGAATCTACTAAATTTGGATACCATTTTCTTACTTCAATCATAAATGGTAATCTTTTTTTTTTTTTTTTTTTTTTTTTTTTGTTTTGATTACCGGATACTTTCCACTGCAGATGATCGTGCAAGAAACTTTACTTTGAAAACTGTACTAAAGCCAAATGCTTTTGCCATCCTTTAAAATCAGTAGGCAGGAATTTTCAGGTGGCAACTTGTCTTTTAAATTTATTCTATTTAATTTTATTCAATTTTTGCAGGATTATTTGAGGGGAGGGGGAAATGGTGTTTTCCTTCTGTTGCTTCTTCTTCTTGAAAGATTTTGCCAAGACCAGGTCACTTGAAACAGCCAATCAAAATCGATGCAGAAACTGCTTGGGAGTAGGGGGACAAGAATAAGTCTACATGGCTATGGGGTACATTCCATAGTTGAAGTGCTAAGTGGGTACTTAGTAAGATTTCAGGAGCCACAGCAAGCCCTAGATCTACAAGGCAGTTATTCTTAATAGTGCTTAACATTAAAATGTGTGATTATCTTTTCTCCATTTGAAAACGCACACAAATCTGTGCAAATTATGTTAAAATAGTGGCAACTGAAGCTCTTTTGCTTCACTGTGCAAGTCGGACACTGCTTGCTTTTGCACAATGGTTGAAACAGATGGTCAGTAAAGGGAGGTAGGTTTGGATGGATGATAGTAAATCTGGCATTTCTTTACTTCTGGGAATCTGATTTTTCTATCTCAATGATAAACTTCTGGTTCTAAGCACGTGTTTATTATTTGGTGGTTCTGGGCCAACCTGGCAGCTGATATGAGAAGCATGTTTCATTCAGGACCTTATCCAACAACTAATCATAAATACAATCAGCTTACAGTGAGTTGAAAGACCAGAAAACCAAAGGTTGTATCTGTAATTAGAAATCTAGTAGTTTTAATAGAGGAGGCTCAGACTTGGACAGCATTAATTGGTGGATGACCTGAACGAGTTTATAAGAGGACAGGCACACTCACAGCTGCTTATCAGGTGTTTCACTACATCTGTGTATTTTCAGTACAGGGGATAAAGTGCCTTCAAGTCTCAACTCCAGAGGTCTGTAAGCATACGTAAGCATTTCTTCCATCTCTAAAATGCACGTAAATTTAGAAGGCAGAATCAATGAATCAAAATCTGTACATTGAAAAGATCAGATTTTTTTAATTGTTGTTCGAAACCAACAAAATTTAGCAGATGGCCCACACAGCATTGTTGCATTTGTCTGCACCAAATAAGCTCTAGTCCTGCTGTCATTTTGTGTCTCAATATTACTAGCATAAAATAGGAAAAAAAGGGAAATATTACTAACAAAAATTAGGAAAAATGAGAAAGACTGAGGTTTTTCTCATTCTATATGTTCCTCTCATTCATTATTTTGGCATCCAGGCATTTCTGTTTGTCATGCTTTAATGGATTTCATGCCATCCAAATGGCTTTGTCAATACTCCTGGACACTCAGAAACTTATATATATATATATATATATATATAAAAAGCCCGTGTGTCACAGTTCAAATTGAAGAATGAGAGGCTGACCAATAAATGCTGCAGCTGAGACTGAGATGAAATTCAATGACAAACTGGGTATTTCATATGCAATTTCATTAACTCTAGTTATATTTCATTAAATAACTATATAAGTGTCCATGAACTACATGCCATTAAAACTAATCAAAATACATTGATATCAGAAATGGAGAAAAATTAAAGTCAGACAGGAGAGAAGAAAACAGATTTTTTAAAATTTTCTTCTGTTATTCTTTAAGTCTTTTTCAGATCATTACAAATCTAACAAGAGTCATAAACATTGCTAGAAAAATTAAATGCATTTTTCACATCTAGATCTCACAAATACCATGTGTCTGCCAAAGCTTGCTAAATCAAGTTTTCTGTTATTTTCCATGGTCTTTCTTCTGCTTTATTATCTGTAACTGTACAAATCAGAATGAAGCTGTTAGCAACAGCTTACTGAAAAGTGATTGCAAAAACAACCAACTGAAATTCCCAAAATGACCACTATTCCTTTCCCCAAATTAAAAGACCCATAAAACTCCTGACACTTTGCATCGTTTATAAAACAACAGCAAGTTCAGTTTTGTTACAAAGGAGAATATCACCCGATCTGATAGATGGACTCTTTTTTTTCAGTACTAGACTATCTGATGGCACTAGCAGCAAGGTAACGAGGAGTTCACATTAAAAAAATGCACTAGAATTTAGTTCTCAGCAATGAAGTTCAACAGAATTTGCATATAATGAGCTCCATAGTAGTCTGAAGATGAAAGGTGATGTTTTATTAGAAGAGATTGTTTATCCAAACATTACCATAAACAAGTATTTGATGAAAGTGTCACTTCAGTATTCAGAGATTTACTTTCTTCTTTACTGTCATGACAGAGAACCATAAGACTATCTGCATGTTTTGAAGCTTTGACAACATGTTGGCTGCTTAGCAGTCTATAGGAAAATCAGAGGTAGAGATTAAAGCTTATTTTTAGAATTCATGGCTAGCAATAGAGAGAGAGAATGTCTTTGAAATGGCAGTCACTTCTAACACATATTTCAGAGAACTGTTTCTTTACTTGTCAACATATCTGTAACAGTCAACCTTAGAATGAGGAAGTATTAAGCAAAAAATAGTCAATATTTTTCCCCCAAAATTGAATAAAATAATCATTGCAGCTTCATTCTGGAACTTTATCCTTTTTCTTATAATAAATAGGGGTAAATTTCTATGAGTTTTATATGACAATGAGTATTTGAGCAAAAATGTTTACTGTTGATGCCTTAATTCAAACCTTTCACTTAATATAGCAGCTTTCTAACCAAAAGCTCAAAAAATATATAATGTTCCTGCTTCATATGAAGTCTACATAAAAACTTACTTCCTAGAGATCAGCTTTGCATTGCTGCCAGTATCCAAACCAAGAAATTCTGGGGCCATGAAGAATTTGAATCAGTTGCTAGCCAGCATTTTTAGGGAGCATCTCCATCTTTACAGCACACTGGGTTCTGGCAAGTGGCTAGCACAGAATTACACAAAGGTATAGAAGGAGTATAGGAATACTCCTGAATATAGCAGTTTAGCCATACATAGCCAGAACCTGGCTCTGTACCACATAATCTGTCTTGCTGAATACATTAAGGCAGAACTACAAAAAGGAAGGATAAAACACAAGCCTATCAGGAAGGGACTCAAACCCACCCAAATGTGGGCTATGTTTCCACTGAAGAATATCCAGAATCCACCAAAAGAAAGGCTGCACACTATGGCTGCGGAAATGTGGAATGCAACGCCCGCATTATCACCCTGCCAGGCTGGCACCTGCGCTCATAGGACCAGAAAAATCAAGTCTGCAAAAGTACTCAGAAGTTATCTGGCCTTCACTAAGCCCAAAGACAGAAGTGTCTGTGCAGAAGCTTCTCCCTATGCTCACAAGTGTTATTACTCCAAGGAGAGGCAGTGCTTTAATATTGGTGCTTCTTCATTCTTGTATCTTTCTCCTCTGTATCAAAATATATACTGAGAGGACTGTCACACTCGGGAAACTACAGACCTGTCAGTCTGACCTTGGTGCCAGGGAAGGTCATGGAGCATGTCATCCTGAGTGCCGTTACAAGTCACATAATGGACAGCCAGGGGATCAGGCCCAGTCAACATGGGGTTATGAAAAGCAGGTCCTGCCTGACAAACCTGATCTTCTGTGACAAGATGACCTGACTATTGCATGAGGGAAAAGCTGTGGATATTGTTGACCTGGATTTTTTAAAAGCATTTGACACAGTTCCCCATAGAATTCTCACAGAAAAACTGGCTGCTCATGGCCTGGATGAGCGAACGGTCTGCAGGGTCAAGCACTGGCTGGATGGACTGTCCCAGAGAGTGGTGGTCAACGGGGATTAAATCCAGCTGGTGTCCAGTCACAAGTGGTGTTCCTCAGGGCTCGGTGTTGGGACCATTTCTGTTCAACATCTTTATTGATGATCTTGATAAGGACATGGAGTATCATCAGTAGATTTGCAGATGACACCAAGGTAAGTGGGAGTGTTGATCTGCATGAGGACAGGGAGGCTCTACAGAGAGACTTGGATAGATTGGATCGGTGGCCAATGTCAAGGGGATAAGCTTCCAGAAGGCCAAGTGCCAGGTCCTGCACTTGGGCCACAACACCCCCCTGCATGGCTACAGGCTTGGGGAGGTGTGGCTGGAGCTGTGTGGGAGAGAAGGATCTGGGGGTTCTCATTGACAGGCAGCTGAACATGAGGCAGCAGTGTGCCCAGGTGGCCAAGAAAGCCAACGGCATCCTGGCTTGTGTTAGAAATAGTGTGACCAGCAGGAGAAGGGAGGTGGTAGCCCCCCTGTGCTCTGCACTGGTGAAATGCTGGTGTTTCAACCCCAAGCCCCAAATTAAGGTTGACATCTGGGTGATTCCCACAGCCCTTCCCAAAGAGGGGGAGATTTTGCCTTTAGGCTTCCCTCCAGGGTGCGGCAGCCTGGCAGGGAGAGCCATTGGGTAAATGAGCCCCAGGTGTCTGCATTCGGTAAACAAGGGTCAGGTGTCCCACTGAGGGATAAAAGCTGGGACCACTTGCAGGAAGGGGCAGTGTCTGTCTGTGGGGTGGAGGCACTTTGCAGAGTTCCCTGTTGGGGAAGGAGCTCCTATCTCCCTGGGACTGGGCTCCAGTCAGGTCTGGCTTTTGTAAACGTGGGCTGCGTAGGGATTCAGTGTGTGGCTTCCTTGGCCTTATGTGTTTGGTTTGTTAACTCAGTTGTCTTCTGTCCCTTCTATGGGAAACTGCATTTCACCATTTATTCCACCCATTGTTGGTTGTGTGGTGGTGTTGTTGGGGTCAATGGGATTGGTGTTGATTATGTAGAATCTGATTGACTTGTTTGTACCCCCAGTGTTCACCCATGTACTGACCCTTTTGTATCAAATACAATTTGGTTATTGGTTCATCTTTATGCTGGTTGTGCCCTTTATGCTAGGCCTGATAACTGGCAAAACAACTGGTGAGGCCACAACTGAAGTATTGTGTCCAGTTTTGGGCATCTCAATACAGGAGAGATCTCAAGGTGCTGGAGTGAGTGCAGAGGAGGGCAATGAAGCTGGTGAAGGGCCTGGAGAACAGATCCTATGATTGACTGAAGGAGCTAGGACTGTTTAGCTTGAGGAAGAGAAGGCTGAGGGGAGATGTCATCACTCTCTACCTGAAAGGACCTTGTAGAAAGGTTGGTGCTGGTCTCTTCTCACAGGTAATTAGTGACAGAACAAGGGGGAATGGCTTTAAACTGCAACTGGGGAGGTTCAGAATGAACATTAGGAAAAACATTTTCACAGAAAGAGTGGTCAGACAGTGGAATAGGCTGCCCAGGGAGGTGGTGGAGTCACCAACCCTGGATGTGTTTAAGGTTCATTTAGATGAGGTGTTGGGGGATATGATGTAGGGGAGAACTTTGTAGACTTGGGCTGATGGTTGGACTCGATGATCTTAAGGGTCTTTTCCAACCTGAATGATTCTGTCATTCTGTGATTCTAGAACTAAGACAGTTTGGGGGAGCTTTATTACTTTTTAGAAATATTTGATATATCAAGTAATGCAGATAAAAATTGAGGTATCATGATTTAATTATTCTCAAAGGGAAGATTATTTCCCTCTTCTAAATTCAGAAATAGTGCTCTTTTATCTTTATGTAAATTAGTTGAATGCAATTGGTTTGTACAGAGATTGTTCCTTATGCTGACTTAATACTACTTTTTTTTGTGTTCCATAGAATTAATTCAGTGAAATACACAGAAAAATAATACTTTTTAAAAAAATTGAATTAAATGTAGAAACTATCCTTAATTCTTTTTCATTGTCCTCTTCTTATGGGGCAGAAAATAATAAATTCATGTGAAATTAAAAGAAAATGTTTTGTGCAAATAGCAAACAACATGAAAAAATCTGAAAGTTCTCTCAACTCTATTACATCCACCTAAACTTTAACTCATTTTCATTATTTTATTATTTCTACTCTGGACAGGAGTCTTTCTCCTGTGTCTAATTTAGCCCTGAAAAACTGCATATTTGTGGCATGAGGAATGGATTTAGGAAATATAGTTGATTAAACAACAACCAAAAAAGAGCAGAAAAGAAGAAAACTCTACAGCCCCATGGGTAAGATGCCACAGACAAGATAGGTGAGAAAATACGTTGATGCATATGGTGGCCCAGGTGGTGAGCTGAGGTCTCACAAAAATTAGATCTTGCTTATTCGCTATTAAAATATGTTTGAGCTTGTGGTGTTCTACACTAGTTGCAATTGACTACAAACAGAGAAGTACTAGGATAAGTACGGTGGTGAATCCTGATCATTCACTCCTGTCCTTTGAGGCTGATTTAGCAATATGCAGTAAAGTCAGTAGCTCTATTTTATTTGCAATTTAAATAAAAATAAAAGCAAACTCATTACTGGTGAAAACATATAGGAATTTGATTATTTCTCTGAAATCCTTTTATAATTCAAAATGTCCTTTGAAGTATGGTTTTCAAATAGAATGCACCTCATAACTGGCATCTTCATCGGTAGGGTATACACTTAGAGACTTGCTATGCTTCCTATTCTTGCATGTGATAGAAATAGTATTCATAAACAGATCAGGCTCCATCCCATCTCAAAGTAGATGTCTTTTTCTTTCTTTGAGGTTTTATCTAGAAAAAAATGCATACAGATATGGTCTATGAGTGAGATAAAAGTACAAATAAACCCCCCCAAAACCCAGAATAATTCAGCCACAGGCCCAGGAAGAATGTCAGCTGTGAATAGCTCAATTTTGACAGGCCTCAGTGAGGATGACACCACACAGAACCTGTAAGCAATTAGGGAAGCCTCTGCTATGCCAACTGGAGCTTCACACCCAGTGGTACCCAAAGCAGACCCTGGAGAATACCATGTGTCATTGTGCAGTGACAACCAAGCTGACATTGCTGAATAATTTCAGTGATCCATCTTCTGGGAAACATATTGGAAAAAAACACTATCTGTGACAGCATGTGTAGAAATGCAGAGAGGTCTTACACAGAAAATAATACTACTTAGTTCAAGTGAGAAAGTCCTTGTGCTGCTTCCAGGACACCTTAAGTGAGTGAAAATAATCTTTAGGTCTAAATTATTAGGACAATCTAATCAAACAAGGAATAAATAGGTACTCTCATGTCTTATAATGTGTAGATTCATATATACAAAGAGGAGTAAGAAAATTCCTTACTGCACATGTGTGTGTTGAAAATCAATGACTGCTACCACTGCTGGCTGCAGACCCTACAAACTCAGCCTCATTTGCCCCTAAGAAAAACAAGAGCTTGCCATAACCAAAATGCATTAGCAACACGTAACTGCATAAAACTGACATCTTCATGATCTTCATGTGAATCAGAAGCATATACTAAATATTAATGTAAATACTGGAAATTTAAATATTCTAAACATCAAATGCAGCAGACATGAAGAGTGATTTGCCTACTGACTACAGGAACATATCAGTCTTGCTTAATATTGTTATTAGGCTTGTAAATCACCTTCAGCTCTGTAGCCTTGTGGAACATTGTTTCAACATTTTTGAGCTTGCTGATCTGTAATAGTGCAGAAGTTTGAATGGTGTTAATGCACGATTGTAATTTTTGTAGATAATCATCAAGAGATGCCTTATCAGAAACTGCCGCTAGTTGCTAATATACTGACACCAACAGCAAAGTGTCAGTAGTGTTAGTGCCAGATGAAATGGTGCAAAGTCAAAAGAAATCCCCTGATGAAAAGTCCTATGGCATAAGTAACACTTAATATTATTAACTTTCCAGCTGGGACTTGAATAACTGCAAAGCCAGTGAAAGGGCATTCATTTATTGAGGAGATCATTTTTGAAGGTCCATATGAGTTTGATTCATACCATTTCTAGACTACAATTTTTTTATTTTATTAAGAGAGAAGTGTTAATAGTTTTGGCTAATGAAGAAAAGTAATGTAGATGCATAAGTGTATCACATCATATTCTCTAAGTAGTCCTATCAAAGGATGTATGTTTAACGGAGTAACTGCATAAAAATTCACCCATATAATAGCACTAAAATTTACTGGTCCCTGCCCCAATCAGAGACAGCCTCAGCCAAGGTTCTCATGTACACTGCGCAGAACAAACCAGCCTACTTTTGCAGCAAAGGGGAAATTTAAGAACTGAGAAATGTCTTTTCTTTAGTCTTTAGATGATGGAATTAAGTCCAATTAGTCTTTGGATGTTGGAATTAAGCTCAGCACAGCCCACGACATGTTCTCTTCAATGCAAAACCAGAACCCAAAGCTGCAGCCCAGGCAGAGCAGGGTGGGTGCAGCTGGTCCGTGTGCCAGCCTGAGTCTGTACAACAGACAATGGTTTTCAATTTGCTGTGCAGAGCGGGTAGAGTAAATCCAGCATATCCCTTACCTGTGTGATTCATTTTATGTGAAGTCAGTCTGCATTTTCAATGGTCCAATACACAGTAAGTTTGATGCTGTGTTCAGTACTTCCGTATCACAGTTAACCATGCTGCAGGTGAAGTTCTGGTGGATACTGTGGCAAAGCACACACAAACACCTATGGTAAGGTAGGTTCAAATAGAGACAAATTTTAAGATAATATGATATCCTAGGTACCTAGGAAAGTCTTGTAATTTTTTTTCTAGTAATAACAAGGGAGGATACAATTATTTTTAAAAAGTCTTACTCTGTACTTTAAATTTGTATATGAATCATTTAGCCCATGTCTATGAGCATGGAAAATGCACAACAAGATTGTGAGTACAGCAAAAAAAGTTTTCAGAAGGCCTCAGGAAATCATTAAAAAGTGAAAAAAAAAAAAAAAAATAAAAAAACAGATCTTAAAAGGCTGACAGTTGGATTTATGCAGCCATAAAATGTCTTGCTTTCTTAACCTGATGTAGATGACATGAAGAATGAAGTCACCACCTAATGATCAAGTGAAGACACTCAGACTGTAGAGTATAAACCATGTTTTCTTTTCATACTTGATTTTTCAACAACCTTTTGATTTGGGGTTCTGGATTTGTATATAGCTACTATATAGAGATATATGAATGCAGACAGAGCTCCTTTTTCCTCAGAGGATGGAAATTCAAGCACTTCCTTTGGATGTAACAGAAGACTACTGTTTTAGACCAGCTGACACTCTGGCCTGACATTCAGAGCAGACACAAGTGCATACATCAAGACAACTAATTAAATCAAATGCACCCATATGAAATTTACAGCCTCCTACACAATTGAGTCTAACAAAAATGTACAGCCTACAAAAAAAATTTAAACTGAAGAATGATATGCTGTTAAAGTTTTTGTAAAGTAGTTACTCAGATGTTTTTAAATTGTAAGAGTCTTAAACAAAACCCAAAAATTGGACTAGAGGATGAGAACACCTAGATTATATTTGTATATTTGCATACTCAATGACTTTCATTACCATGCAGAGTATAATGCAATATTTATCTAACATACAGTTTGGCATTGCTTTATTTCTGAAAAAATCATCTTCTAGTGTTCGGTTTTGCAATAGAAAGTTGTTCATTGGAGTAAAGCACCAGAAATTTATTAATGAATGGTATCAGCACAGTTCATGGAAAATTTGTAGAGATTTTCTCCAATAACATAAGATGGAAGCAAGGACGTACAACATTTTGTTCCATGATTCATAAAGCATGTCTGCATTGCAGGTGATGGAAAGTGAAAACTAGAACAAATGCACCTGCATGGATCTCCAACTACCTCACTACTGATAGCAAAACTAGTTCATCTTGAACTAGCTAGCTGTCACCATACCTCACAGCCATTGTGCACTGGGGACATACCACAGTCATATGAATTAGCTACCTAAAACATGTATAATATCACCTTTTTCACTCATAGCAAATACTTCTGCTTCTCAATTATTGTGGTCCAGAATAAATTAGTACCCAGTGTTTAAAAGCACCCTGTGCATTAAAGAAATTATTCTTTGAGTAAATGATTGCATATCTTATTTGCTGCTTGCTTTGTTATTGAGAAAATTTGCCGTTATTATTTTCCATATTTTGGTACATAATTTTGTCCTTTTTTAATTCAGTTTTGCAATTTTCTATCAGTCTTGTACAAACAAGTCCTCCAGAATGTCCTTGGAAGAATATTCTCTCCACTCCACTAGATCTGAAACAAATCTGTCCCTGATAAGCAAGTGGAAAGAAGAAAAAAAAAGATTTAAAGACAAGTAATGAATAAATACTGTTAAATGTAATGGAGGCTGTAAACTGAATTATAGCATTGAGTCATTTTTCAGTGTTGTGGCCAAGGCTGTTTTATCGGTCTGTTCCTTTTCCACCACTAAGAAGACTCCAGCTGGGACTTTTCAAAGCCATCTAAATTTGGACATGTACTTTTAATTCCAAATAAACTGGGTGTCTAAATCACTTAGATTTCTTTGAAAACCACAGCCTGACTAAACTGACATCTTTTCTCAAGGACAGCGTGAACAGGCTTTATCTGAGGAGAAGCTCAGAAAAGGTTTGTGAATAGCTGAATTATAAACAAGTGCTCTGTCTCCAGGAGCAGCTGGTGCATAGGAGGGAAGCACAGGCTTAACCTTTCCCCACCCACCTCCAGCAGGACCACACATTTTCACGAGGAGTCTCCACTCACCCTCAGAGAAAGGCAAGCTGATTACTGGCAAAGCTGAGCTGGGAATCATGTCCACATACAACTCCGTTGCAGAGGGCAGTATTTTCAATGAATCTGTGATCCAGGTCCAAGCACACAGAAACAGGTTAAGTAACATAGAATGTGCTTATGAGACAATGCTACTTTGATGGTCAGGCCAGTCTTAGCTTCATGTCCCCTGCTTTTTCCCCGCACCATTCTTTGTTGTCCTCCCCACATTTTGCTGATACAGATGAGGATTTTTTTTTTTTAACTGCTTAATTTCACTAACATATGCTGTGTAGCCCCACAACTACAACACCACAAATAAGGAAAAAGCAAACAGGGGAAAAAGGAGCTGGGTTGGAAAAGAGAAAAGGACATGGGCAAATATAAAAGCATCCTCAAAGCCAGCTTCATCACTGTAGCCAGAGATGTGTTGTGAAATGGAAGTACAGTTGCAAAAGGTGAGCAATAGGCACTGCTCCTCAACTGCATAATGAAAGCATAGATGTCCAAGAGACCTCAGCAAACAGTACTCAGCCACAGAGGGGATGTGGGGAGAGAAGGAAAGGGAGATGCCCCTAAAGAAAGAGCTAATTCTCATCATCCCCTGAATATGTATGGACAGTCACCTTACCATTAATTTTTAAGGAACTGTTCACACCCAATTAAAAATTCTTTCTAGATATTATTTGCTTATCTTTACTTAAGCATTGAAAACTTGCAGTGTACAAACCAAATTAATAGTTACTAGCAATAAGAACTAAATTTTACGTGAATGTGGGGAGAGAAGGAGGAGAATACACAATGATAGCAAAAAGAAAGAAAGTGAAGCAAAGTAAAACATGTAATGAAGAGGAGCCTCAAGGCTCCTGTACACAGAGCAATGGACAAGGCTGTGCTGCCAGAGTGGCAGAAGACTGCTGTTGGGGAGCAGCAGGGTCTGTGCCCAAGTGTCAGGATAAGTTAGGGTTTTAACCCCACAACCACCACAGTGGTGGCATACAATGTGAACACAGGCATAAGTTGTACCTGGTTTAAAGAGCTCCTCCAGAACAAACCAATTTAGCTTATATATTAAACCTCTAACTCAAAACTTACCTGAATGATGAAATCAGCACCTTCAGGTATGAAAATATTCTGCTTTCCACCAGCCTTGCCTATTGCCCCCTTTTCCATTCACTTCCTTATCTGCATACTTATTGCCTCTTTTTCACTTTTATTTTCACTGAATAAACAGAAGAGGGTCACCATATTTCTGTTGAAGATGCATGCAAGCTGGATAAATTAGCTTCACTACACGTGTAGTACAGTTCATCTGACCATGTCAAGCTGTCATTAGTCCAGAATTTACAAACAAAGATAAATAATAAATAATGCCTACATTAAATGTCTAAAAGAGGACTCTTCCTAGCAAGCCTACATGTATGATTACTTTAATTAAGGACCAATTTCTTACTCAGAGAATTGAGTAGAGCTGTTCAAACCTCAAAATTCCTATTTCAGAGAAAATAACACATTTCTGAGACTATTTTCATCTAAACATGTCTGGAATAAAAGTTATCCCACAAAGTTTGAGAAAAACTATTCCTTCACCAAAATCAAAACATTATGTTTTTAATCCAGCCTCTTTAATATAACTCCATATAATAGGAAATGGAAAAAAAAAAATAGAGGAAAAAGTTGGCTCCTTTTCTAAATGTAAAATAAAAAAATTATAGAAAAGTCAAACATCGTTCTGATTTTTTCTAAATGAAATTGATCCTTTTTTGCTTCTCACAACTTTAAACATCTACTAGTTCAACATCCACAGCTGAACTGCTCACCCAGGGTTCCCTTTGCAGTCAATGCATTCAACAAGAAATTTTAGGGCATGATTTAGCTAATTTAGACATCTGCTTTAGAATGAGATTAACTGTGTCCTGAATGTACTTACTTCTCCCTAATAACTTTAATGAGAGTTTAGAATTATTAGCTTCACTAAAGACATCTCCATAGGCAAGATGAGTATCCATATGGTAGGCAGAGCCGCTGAACAGTGCTTCACAAGCATGCAGCTTCGCCCAGGGAGTTGGCTGTCAGGAGTCAGCAAGTTGCAGTGGTTTTTGACCCACTCACTGTCTGACTTCAGAAAAATTGTTTCCATGTTAGATCTCTTGTAACACTTTATCTTGTATTTGTCACTCTTTCTTAATACTCAGGGGAGAAATAGGATCATATCATAGAATCACAGAATGGTTTGGGTTGGAGGGGACCTTAAAAGTAATCTACTTCCAACCTCACTGCCATGTGCAGGGACACCTTCCAACTAGACCAGGTTGCTCAAAATCCTGCCAGTCTGGTGCTGAATACTTCCAGGGATGTCCCATCCACAACTTCTCATGGCAATCTGTTCCAGTATTTCACCACTCTCTTAGTAAATAATTTCTTCCTGGTATGCAACCTAAATCTACCCTCTTTTAGTTTAAAATTGTTACCCCTCATCCTATCCCTACACCCCCTGATAAAGAGTCCCTCCTCACCTTTCCTGTAGCCCCCTTTAAGTACTGGAAGACTCCCTGGTCTCCCTGGAGCCTTCTCTTCTCCAGGCTGAACAACCCCAACTCTCTCAGCCTGAACTCACAGGAGAGGTGATCCAGCCCCCTGATCATCTTCGTGGCTTCCTCTGAACCTTCCTGAACGGGTCCATGTGCTGCTTGTGTTGGGGTCTCCAGAGTTGGATGCAGTACTCCAGGTGGGGTCTCAAGAGAGCGGAGTAGAGGAGGATAATCACCTCTCTCGACCTGCTGGACACACTTCTCTTGATGCAGCCCAGAATACGGTTGGCTTTCTGGGCTGTGAGCACACATTGCTGGCTCATGGTTTTCCATCCACCAATACCTCCAAGACCTTCTCCTCAGGGCTGCTCTCAATCCGCTCATCGCCCAGCCTGTATTTGTGCTTGGCATTGCCCTGACCCATGTGCAGGACCTTGCACTTGGCCTTGCTGAATTTCATGATGATCACATATGCCCACCTCTCCAGCCTGTCCTGATCCCTCTGGATGACATCCCTTCCCTCCAGAGTGTTGACTACACCACACAGCTTGGTGTCATCAGCAAACCAACAAAGATGTTAAACTACACCAGTTCCAATACCAGCCCCTGAGAATCACTATTCATCACGGCTTTCCACTTGAAAATCGAGCTGTTGACTGCAATTCTTTGAGTGCGATCATCCAGCCAATTCCTTATCCACTGCATGGTCCATCTGTCAAATCCAAGTCTCTTCATCTACTCATCCAGGTAGATGATGTCAGTTGCTTTTCCCTTATCCACCAGCACTGTAACCCCATCATAGAAGGCCACCAGATTTGTCAGGCATGATTTGCCTTTAGTGAATGTTGGCTGTTACCAATCATCACCTTATTGCCCTAGCATACTTTCCAGAAGGATAGGCTCCATGATCTTGCCAGGCACAGAGGTGAGACTGACTGGTCTGTAATTCCCCAGGGCTCTATTTCCTTTTTAGAAGTGGGATTATATTTCCCCTTTTTGCAGTCAGCAGGAACATTCTCAAATGCATCCCTTGAATGCATCTCATCAGGTCCACAGACTTGTGCACCTTCAGATCCCTTAAATGTTCTTGAACTCCCCTTCTAGTTTTTCATTCTCCCAGTTCCCACTTTTGTCTTCTGTGTCCTGGACAGTGTGGCTGGAGCAATTGCTGGTGAAGACTGAGACAAAAAAGACAGTGAGTATCTCAGCTTTCTCTGTATCCTGAATGACCAGGTCTCCTGTTTCTTTCCAGAGAGGGCCTACATCTTCCCTAGTCTTTCTTTTACCACTGACATACCAGTAAAGGCATTTTTTTGTTGCCTTTGACATCCCTGGACAGATTTAATTCTATCTGGGCTTTGGCCTTCCTAACCTGATCCCTGGCTGCTTGGAAAGTTTCTCTCTATTCCTCCCAGGCTACCTGTCCTTGCCTCCACCCTCTGTAGGCTCCCTTTTTATGTCTGAGTTTCTGCAGGAGCTCCTTGTCCACCCATGCAGCTTTTCTGACTTTCTTACCTGACTTTCTTTTTGCCAGAATGCATCACTCCACAGCTTAGAGGAGGTGATCCTTGAATATCAACCAGCTTTCTTGGGCTGCTCTTCCCTCCAGGGCTTTACCCCATGCTGCTCTACCAAGCAGATCCCTCAAGAGGCCAAATTCTGCTCTCCTAGAGTCCAGGGTAACGAGCTCACTGTGTGCCCTCCTCACTGCCCAAAGGAACTTGAACTCCACCATTTCATGGTCACTGCAGCCAAGGCTGCTCTTGAGCTTCACACTTCCCACGAGCCCCTCCTTGTTGTGAGAAGATCCAGCACAGCACCTCTCCTCGTTTTCTCCTCTATCATTAGGAGAACATAAACATGTACCTGGTTATCATGGAAACATTTACCTTGTTACCATAAATCTGCTCTGAAAAATGGGAGTTTACCACTGTGATCTTCTGCATACATCCCTCAATATTTTGTTCACTAGTTTTGATCAATTTACAAACAAAATAAAATGGGGCCATTTGTCTCTACTCCTAACAGTTAATTCTGCAAACTCAAGCTGGACTTTGCCCTTGCTGATCATCATGGGTCTGCACAAGATAATCTGGCACCCAAATAGTTCCCTGAGGACCATAGTGCAGCTCCCACACCTGCCTTGTGGTGGAAGTGACCTCAATAAAGAGTTCTGATGGTGGCACACAGGAGGAACAGAGGTCACAGCTTTCTCCTATTGCTCTATCTGTTCAACAAAGTTAAGAGAATTAAACAGGAATGAGAATGTGAGGTAGCTGCTGAGGGGACATCTGGCTGAACAAACAAGAGCCTGCTATGGCTGCAAAACAATTTCTTCCAGTAGAACTGAATTAATTCTTCCTGTACCTTCATCCCCTGTACTTTAAAAACAGGTAGTGCACCTTCCTCCAGAGGTGCTGGAAGATTTAAAAAGAAGTTTGAAAAATGTTTCAATGATATACATGACACAGTATCTGCATTCTTGAAATGAATTTTATTTCTAGCTGCAGAAATTTTGCTGCCTCTGGGTAGAGACAACATGTTAGTGCTAAAGGCAGGTAGGAAGGCAATGCTTTGTGCCATGAAGAGTTGTCATGTTTTTCTGTAAGCAGTTGAAACTGCCAGGTTTTTGCTTTGGCAAGGGATCTAGAGCAGGCCGATGATCTAGGTACATACCTCCATAGTAATTTGAGAGAGCATCCGTATTGTTTCTTATAAGTTCTTTAAACTATAAAAACAACCCCTGCGTAACATTGACCTAAATGTATTTGGACTGCAACAGGGTAGGTGATCTGACTCTATAGTGATGTTGGCTGCCTTTTGTGTTAGGAAGGCAGATGCCCGCCACAGCAGGTAGAACTGGAACCAATGACACTTTTATAAGACATTTAAAATCTGCAATTTTATGGTTCCCAGGGGAACTGGCAGGCAATATTCACCCCAAACCTGCAAGCAGGTTTTCAGTAATACCTATCTCTACTTTCTCAACTTCCTATGAATCATACCCTAGGCATACACATATTTTGTCTTCCCCCTCTAATGTTTTAATCTATTCCTAGAGTTTCCTTCCTATGCTGTTGTATATTTTTGCCATATCCTTTACAGTTCTGTAATTATCTTTCCCAGGAATTCACTCTGTCCTCCTTTCACTGCACATAGCAATGGCACCCTTTCCTCTCCACAAGCCAGGCTGTTCAAGGTCCTGTCCAAAGCACAGCAGGGGTTGTGTGTCATGTTGGAGCACTACAACAGGGCAAAGATTTTAGAAATAACTATATACAATCTTATACAATACATTCTACACTTAGAGAACTGAGAACTAACAGAAGTTTAGGTAAGGCACTATTATGCTAACTATAATGGGAGGGGGTTTTTAATCTCACTGGTGAATAGTACTTTGAAATAGGAAAGCCTTGTCTTTAGAGTATTCTAATAATCTCCTTTTTCAGTGATTTAATTTTGTTAGTGTTTATGCAGTCTGACACTTCAAAAAAATTCTGACGTACATGCTTTAAGTCACATTCATTATTCAGGCCTGTAATCTAGCATACATTTTTCATCTAGTAATTTCAAGAAGTCTAAGTGTACTAATGGAAAAGATCCATGTGTTAGAGACTGTATTTTGAGACTGAACAGAGAAGAGAAAAAAAGTAATTTAAAATGTTATTTTCCAATATCAACACTGAAATCACAGCTATATTATTGCACTGAAGTCCTACTTGTCCAGCAGAAAACATCTTGTTGATGAGAAGTCAATATTATTTAGCAAAATCATTTTGAAGAGAAAAAAATGCTCCAAAGAATGAAAGAAGCCAAAGATTCAGGAATATATTAAATTGCTTTAACAATTCAGAACATGTTTCACAAGAAAATGTTAGCAACACTCATATGACAAGGACAGAATTTCAGCAAGTCACAGCAGCATGAAACCAATTAGAAATGTAAAGACAAAAATTACTCTAACATTATTGAGACATGGGTGAGACTGGAGAATAGAAAGCAGCATCCGTTTGGTCCATGTCATAAATTTGCATATAAGAAGATTATGACTTTGCTTCTGATTCTGATTTCACATATCAGTGATGTACTTCATGTGAGTACTCCAAAACAGTAGGAAAGGTCTCCTTGTTAACAAACATAATATGTTTAATTTGTGCATGTGAGTTTTTCATACATAGAGTAGTCTATAGATATCAGTAGCTGACTGGCATTTGTCATCACTGACAGCTCAATGCCATTGAAAAATCATACCAAAACCCATTTAAACCACCTAATAAACTGATAAGAGATTTATTTACCCATCAGCCAGCATTACTAAATCAACAGTGGAGCTTTTACTGAAAGACAAACTAAAATCAATCCAATAGCTTTTGTAGATCAGTTATAAAGATTATTTATTTTTATCATTATATTTTACTTTTAAAAAGGCAAATATAATGGAGTTTTCCTCCTTCCTCTCTCAGATGTTTCAACCCAGGTTAGTGCTGAATAAATTAAATAAAACTACAGAGATACCACTACATTTTTATTTTCTCTTACAAAGGCCATAACAAACATCGAGGTCCCTCATAAAAGATTATAAAATATTTTCTTGGAGAGTTTACAAACTATATGACTGAAGTGCTAAGGCTTGGATAATAGGCCCAAGCCAGAGTTGACCTATAGATGAATCCTGTATATTATATAACTGATGACCATTGTGCTAATAGGTATTATACTAGATTGTAATAAACCACCTATTCTGATGTGAAAGGTGGAAGTGTTGAAGCCTGAGCAACAGGCCCAAAGCTGAAGCTGCTAACTTAGTATGTAGTCACTAACGAAATATGTATGCTCACTAGTGAAAGATGTAGCTTAGATATCATATACTCATTACTGGTGGGGGGGGCGGGAAGTCTTGCTGTACTCTTTGGGGTTGAGAAGAACCAACTGCAGAACAAACAGACCAAATCCTTTTCCTTTCTGTCAAGCACTGTTGTTCACTGTCAGCACCCAGGCTTGCTGCTTCTGGTACCATCAGGGGCTCCCTAAGGACATTTCTCTTTTGTTGCAGGCCTCCAGCCTGTCCCTTCTCTTTCTCCTAACTGATACCTGTAATCCCCTACAATCCACCTGAGCAAGCAAACAGACTGTTTCCTGAGACCAAGGACAGCCTGAATCAAAACCAGTCAGCTTTGATAAAGTACCCTATATTCAGAACAAGAGCATCACAGGGAAAACTGCTCAGAAATTAATCCCCAGATCTTTCCAGGCTGTCACCCGAATTCTGTAAGGAGACTCTAAGGCTGATGTATCTCAGACTGTCTTTGTAGTTTCTGTTTTGGTCAGTCCTCTTTCACTGCTGAAATGACTGAACAACTCTGCTTCAGCTGGGGTTGTCTGATCCAACTGAAGAGTATCAAAAGGAATAAAGTAAGATCAGATGCCTCCCTTCCCTGTGGGAGTGCAACTTAAGACCAGCCAGCACCTCACTTCAGCACCAGGGATTTGCATTAAATTACTACCACATGATGTGAGCTTCTGCAGGAAACTTCCCTGGTCTGAACCACTGAGTAACACATCACATTTGTAATACCAACATAACAGTCTTTGAACATTCCACATAGCCTTAGTGTGTCCACTATCACTATGCAAGTTTCATTCAAAAAACTGTTCTCAGTAGATGAGAAGTCAGGCTCTAGTCTTTGCTTAAAAACAGTGACAGAGAGATTATAGGACCAAGCTGTTCTGAGGCTGCAGCTTTAAGGAGCTCCTCAGTGACAGATGGTAGAGGAATATAGAACCATCACACTCACTACATCCCCAATCTGATCTGAAATTTAAATAACCTGACTCATTAAAGGATAATGTGTATGCACTTATACAACGTAAAAAAACCCAGAGCAATCTAAATCAACAAATGCAATTTCAACACTTAATGTTAGTCTGTGACAGGTCACTAAAGAGTATCAATTTTGGCACAGGGTAAAATTTCTCACATAATAATGACAGCAACAGGGGGTTGTCACAAGCACAAGCAATCTCTGCTGAAACACCGAGACACTATAGCTGCAGCCAGAAATCATGTCCCCTAAATGATGTAAGAAGGATCCAGAAGATCGTTATTTTCAAAAAACACAGAAGTACATATCTGATTTTTTTTGTTCTTGTCTGCTACATTCAGATAACATGGTGTCCATGCATTGCAAGACCTGAATCTGATGACTGCCATTTAAAATCTTTCCAGTGCCACACCAACACACTGATTCCCACTTTTATTTCCTCCTCTTCCCTTCCTACACAGCATTAATAAATTATTTTAATATAATAAGGCCTCAAGAGTATTATTATTTACATACACTTTACTGTACCATGGGAGCTAGATGTATTTGCAACAGACTGCATCTGGATAACTGAAAAAATGTAGACATTGAGACACACAGCTCAAGTCGATGTGCAATATTTTAATGCCAAGCACTAACTGTGTTAAGAACAGTGATTTCAGTTTAAAGGAGTCATCACACAGAACATGAGCTCCAGGTGCTGATTTTATTTCACTTGTAAGACTATAGAAACTTCTTTGTGGTGAACCTGGCCTGGCTAGTGCTATTCTCTGCAAGGGAACAGACCATGTGAAGAGGAAGGGACTGAGTCTTACTGTGTTGCAGAAATGTCCAATGCAGGGAGTTCGGCAGACAAGTAAACCTGAACCAGGTTAGAGTGGAGATGGCCAGGGCCTTTACAGGGACAAGAATGTGGAGGGCTGAAAGGAGAGGTAAAGCAGTACCATGCTCTTGTCATATTACTATCATAAATGTATGTGAAGCAGACCTAACAATCAGGGCAGAAACATTTTTTCAGACATTTTCTCGAAAACAGCTTAATAAAATTCTGAGCAGATTAAAATAATATGAAGCAATATCAGTATTTAAAAAAATATCCTCCTTCTCAACAGAAAAGGAGTTATTAGATATGTCAACAAAAGGGAAAGAAAAAGGTGGGGATTTTTCAGTTGTTTACATTTTAAAAAATTTTAAATCAGCTACTTGACTGATTGTGACACTCTTCCATAGATGCTGTACCTGATTTCAAATTCTAGTTTTTACAGCTGCCTCTAAGTGATGTTTCCTTCTATGCTAAGCACCCTGCATTTTTTTATTCCTCCCTTAATTTTTTTTTATTAACTCTGATTCAAGAGCCTTATCCAACTGAGTGTTTAGCTCTTTACCACTTTTAGTCTGAGGCTCTGAGTGTCATGTTATTACAGTATCAGAGGAAAGTGGCTATTACAGAAAAGTCATTTATGTGTAGGACAACAGTTGGAGAAAGGAACAAAGGAGGAAGGAGTTTGGAAAATATACTAGGAGTTCACTATACATGTGTAGGGAATAAGGAAGTAGTTGCATGTCGTCACTGAAGCTCTTAAAATAATGACTGTTTCAATTTTTTCTGGATTCTGAGACAGCTGAAAGATAATCACACGTCACTGCTGACAGAAAACTGAATTAGGGTGGAGAAATATATGGGGAAAATAAAAGGTATTTTACTTAGCATTTACAACTGTTGATATGGAGCTTTAGATAACATGCAACACAGCAGCCATGGCTGTAATGCAACAACTGCTCTTAGTGGGAGAGGAGGCAGGACAGGCTCACAGGCCCTAGCATGCTCCAGCAAACTGCCAGGATGCATTTCACACCACGGGTCTGTCTGCTGGAACCCCTGAAGAAGCAGCCTGAAAACACAGCAGAAAAGCTTCATTCTGCTTACATAATTAAGTATGGTTTTTTCTTTTAATAAAGAAGAAAGCCTAAGTCCAAGGTATACTTTTATATAAAATACCAGATTTAGGTTTCTTCTACTCACTTCTGGCGATCTCACTTTAGGAGGTCACTGGGAGCTGCACGGAGTCCAGATGACAAAACTCCTTTCTAATCCTCCCTTGAATTAGCAGCCAGGAAAAGCAAGCCAAGGGAGCGGTATTTGTGACAGATGGTGAAGAGATAAAGGCAGAAACTACAAATGCCAGGTGAACCAGGTAAGCCTTGGGTCCCCCAGCTTCTCCTAAAGGCCAGTGCAGCCTCCTACAGTCGCATCGCAGACTGGAAGAGAAATCACAGGGTGCCAGGGAGGCATTCAGTGTACGAACCTGCACCTCACAGCTGTGCCAAGCAAGATGAGACTGTTGGTAAATCAAATTGTAAGCATCCACTTCATGTTAAGTGCAATTTTGAGTACTTAATCTTGAAACAAGGGGAAAACAAAACAAAACAAAAAAAAGTTGTTTGTCTGTATTCTTGAATGCTCCTCCTACTTTGGAAGATACTGGATATTACTACTATTTCACTGTTATGCAGCATCTCTAGTAATTGCAAGAACAAATCACATATTTCAACTGTTCTTCCAAAATACATATGTCCTTTTGAGGTTTGTTGATTGTTTTTGGTGCTGTTTTCAGTGTAAGTCAGCTATGATAAGGCCTCTGAGCACCTAGCTTTCAGCCTACTGTGCATATGCATATGAGGAAAAACCAATTCCAACTTAAAAGACCTTTAAAGTGATGCATGGCAAACATATGGCTATTTTGCATCCAGATACACCTATTTTTCTTCTTCAAAGTGTTTAATCAGTTATCTTGCTAAGCTTCTGAACAGGGAGAAAAAAAAAAAATAGCATATCCTTATACTCTTTTGTAATTCCCCTTTCCCTCTTTAGCATCTAAATTCCAGAACTGGCAGGAATGTTATTACATAAAATGATCAGCACCCTTGCTCCAAGTGTTAGAAGGCTATTTTTTATGTCAGTATATATAAATAAGACCATGACAGCACTGGATTTTTACCTTTATTAATAGTCTACATTAAACAAAAGAAAGGAGAAATCTTTCAAAAAAAAATCTTTCCAGAAAAATGTGTAATACTGTTGACTATCATCAGTATGAAATTCTTTCTCTCTGCCAGGAGGAAAAACTGTCACCAACAGAAATATCATGATTCTTTATGGTTTTCAGAAGCCCTGACATCGCAGAAGAAAAATCTGTTTATATTTCTGAATCACAGATAATAAGGGGAGGCAAGGAAGATGTACTGCAAATCCAGACGTTACTGTTCAAAGCCCTGTTAAACTGGACAGATGCCTTTAGTATCTTGAATACTATAACATGACATGTAAATGTGACTATATGCAAATACAAAGACAGATAAAGGGATGGTCTTTTGGGATTTCTTTCAGCTGGAGGGTGTGTGGATTTTTGTTCTCCAAACTATTTTCTGCTGGCTGAGGCCAGGACATGTTTCTTTATGGTGGTTAAACTATTTGAAAATGCAAGGTAGCACAGTGGACACTGCCTCCAGCTGAAAGTCAAAAGATGCAAGACAGTTCATTTGCTTTAAATGAATCTGTGCCAAATAAACGTGAAGGAAATAACTTCAGTTAATCCCAATAATGCAGATCCAGACTAATTACTCAACAGAGGAGCAGACATGTACTACTTTTCTGGAACTAAAATACAATCAAATTTTAAGTAAGTTTTATTATTTTAGACATGTTTTAGGCTTGAATGCTCTTATATGAACATATTACTGAATCCAAAGACATTTAACTCAGTCTCCTTCTAGACAGCCATCAAACAGTAGAACCCAGACAAATAAGAAAAAAAAAAAAATCAATTAAATTTGGAACAACAAAAATCTTCTTATTTATTATTCCATTCTTACACACACCTTCAGAATCCATGATTATCATAAGGTTATTGAAGTGCAACCACCGGAATGATATTAAGGAACTAGAAGCAACCCTTAAGCTCTGAAGGAATATTAGATGAATAGGAATCACTGTACAGAAGCATAGACAGCACGTCTTAACCTTGTTTGATGTTTGCATTCAATAGCAGTACTGTTCAGGTTGGAAACATTGATGGCAAACAACATTGTAAAGATGTTTGACTGAAAGGACTTCTGGTTCACTTATCTCTGCTGTTTTCAAGAACTACTTAACATCTCTCCATTCACAAAGAGTTTGAGTTCAGTCTATCAATCCACTAGAAGATATTTCAGACCTTAGCAATTACAAAACTTTGAATTTCCAAGTTTATTTAGGACAAATTAATGTCTATTTGTTGTTGCGGCATATTCTGTCAAAGTCCATTCCTTCCCCATTGTTTACCCTCCTGCTGAGTTTGCTGATAAAAGTACTAGCTTCCTTCAGATTGCCTTTTTTTCTGTCTGTGTGAAGATAAGATCTTCCTGCTCCTAATTGTCCTGGAAGATCTTCTCTAGACATCTGGCATTTTGAATTCATCTTCCTTATAGTTTAGTGATCAGAACGGCATGATGGATCATGTGTGAGATTTCCCCAGTGCCTTGTAGAAAGTTATACACAAATATCTTCTGATCTCTCCTTGAAATACCTTGGCTGATTTTTTTTTCTGGAAACACAGGTGCCTTTACAGCTTGGACAATAATGAAAGTACTAAATTCAGTCAGTCTTGGAACATATCATCAAAGAACTTCACCAGTTTCCTTTTGCCCTAGTAATATAGACCTTTTGTTACAACACAGTGTTATCACTTTACCTATGTAGTGTGCTTGTACTAATCATAATTTCCTACAGCTGAATTAATTTTTTAGATACAAAATTTTGAATTGTGATTGACAAAGTCTGAGAATATTAAGTGGTTTATCTGTCAAAAGAATTAATGATCAAACCAAGTTCCAGAGTCATGACACCTTCATTATTTTATTTTGTAACAGTTCCACTGGATTTTTTGTCTTTAACAACATGAAATCATTTTTTAAAGCCAAGTATTTTCTTAAAATATTGCCAAAGTGTCAGACTTTTAGTGCTCAAAGGCTTTGTTCTGTATAGTTGTAATCAATGTAAAGTTCAAAAATATTTTCAAACACGGGACTTTGAGATGATGAAGTATTTTTTGGAAGTTGTGAAACAGTGGCAAACAGCCATTAGATACAGTGAAGTAAACAAAATTATCATATAACAATAGTGTCAATATAATATGAATGCACAGATCTGACAATAGCTTACTTAAGCCATGTAACACTTATTAGCATAGATATTGTGATAAAAATCGGGCCATTTTTGACACACAAACAACTAAAGACACAACTTACAAATGTCACTAGTTGAGCGCAAGTGAAGGCTAGTATTTTTATGACACCCTATCCGTAAACAGTAGAAGACTTTGTATGTCTGTTGGATTTGCCAATGTTTCATGACCCCAGAGAATCTCTAATTAGATTTTCTTTAAAGCAATCTTACCTTTAATTTCTATAGTATAAAAGAAGAGTTAATTTAGTTCAAGAAAAATACCTTCTTCCCTTAGAGCTGCAGTTCTACTGAACAAACACATTTTATAGAAGCAACATTCCCTTTGAAAAGGAAATTCTACTAATCTGCCTTCTCACTAAGGTCTATGCTTGTCTTCTAAGTTAAACATAAATGTTTAACTTTTTCACAATGCAATATATCTAAAAGCATCTCTCAAAATAAATGCAACTACAAGATTTTTCTTAAAGCTACTAATATTTCTCCTTAAACATTAATAGCTACCTGAGCAAGGTATTTCCAATACTATTCCTTTGCTGAAGGTCATCTCTCAGAAAAGAGAAAATTCTTTTTTCTCCTCTTTCCCCACCCCTGCCCCTAGTTATGACATAACTCATCTGCTTTTAAAAGTATGAAGATGGTACTGCAATATTTCAGTCAGGTCATAAACTGGAATATACCAAAGACAGCAATTTGATTTAGGAGTGATCAATTCCATAATGCCACTTTAACAGAAAGGGTTAGATGGTACATATATACATATTTGTTAAAATACAAATGCTAACCTAGATTTTAATATGACATCACTCTGAGAAACCAAATTTCTGGTTCTTAAAGCCTGAACAATAAGTCTGCTTATTTATATGATTTAAAATCCATTTCATTTAGTCCATTATGCACCACCATTCTGTGAAACTCAAAGCAATTCTCTTGACTCTGTCAATCACATACTTTAGATTCATAATCACAGTTATTTCAGCTGCTAACAAAATGATTTGCAAATGTTTTTCAAATAAAATTGTTCAGTTGTTTTGCCTTGCTATGTGTGCTCATCACCATTTATGTTCTATATTTGGACTATTGGTAGTTGTGAAAAATGCTCATGCAGTGTTAAAGTTTCAGCAATATCAGAAGGAGTACTGGTAACTACATCTTTTGCCACCTAATCTTCCATTTAAAAGCTTATTAGGACATAAGTTACATCATATGGAGACGCCTGCAGACAAAGTTCCAGATGTAGCCTAGTGCTACTTAACAGAATAACTATCCAAAGCAAGTCACAAGCAGTGCAAGAGTACTGTTCATAATCTGATGCTTGTATCAACATTTTCACTCAAAATATTCTATAGGTACATAAAAATAAGTAATATATCCATTTATACGTGGACATAAAGGGAGAAATAAATGTGTTGAATGCGCTAAATAAGCACTAAAAATATAGGACACAAAGCTGTAACTATAGAAGTTATTTGTTTATATAGAATAAACTATTTGGGAAATGTATATTTCATTCTAGAAAGTAACCAGCACACTTGACATTGCAAATTTGACCTTAAAATACTTCTTTTTTTTCCTTTTTTTCTAAAAGGAATTTGTCATTTATTAACACGATAGAAATAGAAAGAACATTGTTTGAGGAAATAAACCGAGGGATGAACTTGTATTCTGGCCCTTCTGGTTCATCTTCTTCAAAATTCCTCACTAATGTTAATCAGTTGTGACGTACAGTAGGAAGTGTCTTTTTATCTTTTTCAATAAAAATGCATGATTTACAGAAACAAACAGTTAAACAACCAGCTTTGCAAGGGAAAAATACACTAGTTGTCTCCTAGGATCTCTTTGCGACCTCTACACCCTTTCTCTTGTCTCCCCCACAGCTGAACAGCAACCTTGCACAAGAGGGATTTGCTCTGGTGTCACTGAGGACACACTACGGAGGTAACAGGGTTGCAGGAGTGCAGTTGAGGACAGATTTTGGCCAGCAGAATCTTTCTTACTGGTCATGTAATATGTGATGGAAAGATCCCAGTCTGACAGGCTGAATCAGCTTGTCAAGGCTGGCAGCTAAGGAAGTAAAAACCTTGTTTATTGTAACCTGGGTATATTTGATAAGGATTGATTGAGACATAACACACACAGACACCCAAAGTATAATGCTTAGAAGCTCTCTGTTCAAATTAGAGCCATGCTTCACAGAAGCATTTGGGGGCTTATAACCTCCCCTATCTTCCATTCATCCCGAATAAACATTTTAATTTTCATGCCCAGATTTTAATTGGTACAGCATGTGGAATTAATAGAACACATTATCAACTAAATCAGCATGACCCTTCTGTGAATTAAAATATTTCGCAGATTTAGAACATTCAATGAGAGAACTAAACTAAGAACACAGTCAGTAACTGCCGTAGAGCTACTGGCTTTGAAGAAAGTTTAAAAAATTAAGGAAGAAACAAAGCTGGTAGGTGTATTCCTAATGCGTTCTCAGCCCCTCTTTCCACTGAAAACAGTGTTCAGGAGAAGAAAATAAACTAAATCTTTAAGGCTCAAATATGTTTGAAAATATTTATTAAAAATTGGTTATCAATAGAACTGGCAGCAAATAAAAAATACATAATTGACTGAAAAATGAGAGGGAGCAGAAAGTATTATATTATTTCTGATTAATAAAAGATGCCAAAAATTACAGTAATTCCTTTCCACCCAAAGGTAGGCTTGAAATATCATTACTGAGATTCTAGGATGGTTTTGAATGACTGGAGAACAGCACAGTTTAAGACCTCATTTGGGCATTTTCCTGCTAGCCTGACTTATATAACTAATAAGAGGATTATATACTTCAAAGCTGGGTTTTACCATCCTACTGCATTGACCGGGGCCATTAGTTCACTGGTTTGCCTGATAAACTGAGATGTCAGAAATGGACCATTTCATAATAGTAAGTAGTTATATATCCTGAAAAATTTATAATTCAAATAACCAACAACATCAATTTGCAAAATGTGGTAATGAAATTCAATAGCTATCTGAACTTTAGACTCCCATAAACAGTGGAAACATTTCTGACTAAAATTAGAACAATTACAAGATTCTACAAAATAGAATTATGGTATTACATATCATCATCAGAAAGCCATTATTATGATCTGCAGTTTCCAGCTGCTGAGATTCAGATGTAAATTCTACCTGAAAATAATGCTTTCACTAAATAGTGTCCTATGCCTTAGAACATCCTCTTTACCACTGCATGGAAGATGCATCAATCAACTCAGAAAACATAAATACACTTGCAGCTACACATGCACAATCAGAATTATAACAAATATTTTATAGGTAAGTGAGGATATGAGATCTATGTAGTATTAAGGAAATTTATTCTTTAAGAAAAAATGTCTGATATTTAACAGAGGTGAATTACTATTCCTCAGTTAGTTGTGCCTTCAGATAGGAAAAGATAAAGTAACCACATTCATATCTGCCATTTCGAAAATATAGATTTATGGTTTTCAGAACCATGGATTTGACTACTGTTGAATAGGCTGCTGTTGAATTTAGCCTGCACCAGTGCCCTATACAATTACTGCCACACAAAGATTATTCAGATTATTCCTTTTGCAGGACTAATTAACTTTACCTCTGTGACGTAGGGGCACTCAGCTCTCTGATAATAGCTTATTTACAAGTAGCTCTCCACTAAGCAGATATGGTTAACCTGGGTGAATTTAGCCAAGTATCTCAGTGAAGTTGTTCCAAAGAAGGATCTGTCAAGTAGTCCAAATCTCTGGCATAAAGTAGCAAAACTGCTCAAGCCAATGTTACATGACTCACGTACATGTAATGCAGTGATAAAGCTGTTATCATGTCCTGCTATTCCTAGAGCTCTCTACATCCTTGGTTCTCTTCTTCCATGGGAAAAGTGATAAGGCTCCCAGACACATAAAGTTTCTGGTTCATGGTTCAAAAGGTCAGTCAGGAAAATTGGCCAACCCCTCTATACAAAAAAGTTATTTCTTCCCAACCAAAAGCTGGATCATTAACCTGCTATGTTACAATGCTTCTAATGTTTGTTTTAAAAATTGTCTACACTCACTCTTTGATGTTTGCTTAGGTAATGATTCGAACAAACTGATTAGAATCAGGAGATTTCAGACTCATTCACTGTGACAGTAACGTATCTCCTGCCTCCTTCTCACCCACATCCTCCCATATTACCCCTGCTCAGTCAAATTTGCATGGTGAGCAGGTAAAGGTTACCTCATTATTACACTGAAGGACCAGTCACCTGTGGAGACATGAATTCTTCACAATTCGGCTCAGGTCTTGCTTGTGTTTATGTCTGAAGGCTTCTGATGCTGGCTGATGAGGGTGCATGTATTTTCTTCTTTCCTGTTAACCAGTACAATTTATTCATTTCTTTTACCTTGGAACAATAGGTACCCGACAGCAAGGTAAATTTGCCAAGGTCAGCACTATAAGCCTAGCAGGCTTTCAAACCAGTCTGCTTCTTAAAATACTAATTTCCCAGTACATTGTATTTTTATCTCTAGTTAGATCATACTCATGACTTTCCCTGAGGCCCAAAACTGCAGGTTTTTGTGGGTTTTTTTAACAGAAAAGCAAGGCTTTGAGTGGGTAATGAGTGATGTGTACAGGACAGCTTATGAGCAACTCCCATACAAAGGCTAAGTAGGCAGGGGTGCTTCACAGTGAAAAAGATGACTGAGTTGTTATAGTCTAGCTGTCAAACTGCAAATGTCACTGACAGTTAACTGTAAAAAGCAGTTTCCCACCAAAATTATGTGGTATTGTGTTTAAAACAAAATGAGATTTTGGAAGAATTTTCAAGTATTTATTATTAATGATTATTATTTTATTAATACTAAAATTTCATTGCCATTAGATGTCACTGATTATAACTTCAGGAGTTAATGAGTATGTAAACATTACAGAACAGATGCAACCTCCACGAATTTTTTAAAATATCGATTGCCAGAGCCTGAGAGAATCACAAGAGGAAGAATAAATTACAAGTTATCTGTTTCTTACAGTTTTCCCTAACCATCTGCTACTGACCACTTCAAGTGTGGGAATAGTAGGCTAAATAGACCACTGTTCTGTTCTGGTATGTCACTCTCAGTGAAAAAAAGAGAAAAAAAAAAAAAGAGAAAGAAAAAAAAAAAAAAAAAAAAAAAAAACCTGACTAGTTTAGGTATATTTCACATGTTCATAATAATACCAACAGTCATAAAAGGAAAAGATACATATTCTATCTATTCACATATTCTATCTATTCATTTCTACATCCAGTGAAACTATAGTCAGACCAGGATGCATAAATTTGGAGCATCACACAAATGTCTAAGCTTCAGCATAGAGGTCACGGGAAACCACTGACCAGAATTTACGTTGACTTCATTTGAAACAGGGCTAGTTTTAGGCATGGGCAAAGCAGGTCGTTGCCTGTAATAGCATTGTAATTTTGGCTCTAGGAACATCACTGGGGATAAGCAGCTAACCTCTGCTGTATGTGTATCCAACACTACTTTTTGTTTGCCTCCACCTTATGCACTCATTCATTTTATACAACATTGAGAAGCTTCATCCTATCTCAGCTCTATCTGTTATTGGTGAAACCACAGTAAAACTTGTCATCCAGAGGGGAGGGATGTTTTGTAATCCAGACTGCAAACTGGAAAGCACTTGTTCTTAATTCTACTAGGGGAACAAGGTTCTGCTTGTAGTGATGTGGAAGTCAAATTGCCCATACAGAGAATTTTCTTTCATGTTAGGTGCAGCAAATTAAATTCTGAAGAGCCAGCTCACCCTTGTGGAAGCACACCAGGGAAGAACAAATTCAATTTAGCCAAATTGTCTTTTCAGAGCTTATCATTAGAGCTTTGTTTTTGCTATTCCTTGATTTTTCTCTTTTCATTCTTTTGAACAGAGCACAGTTGAAGAGCTTTTGCCTTCCTTGAAGTCACACACTTTTTTGATGAAATTACTCTTTGTCACTGAAATGAACTCTTAACACAGACAAATAAAACAGGGCCAAGGGAAAACTTTGTAATGCATTTTGCAAGTGTATGCAAGTCTACAGTCCAGTTCCAAAGAACTGGTGGTCTACAATGTAGTAAAAGGAGTATGGTGCATAGTACAGATTTTTTTTCCCCTATTTCGTACTACTTACAAACAACAATGGATAATTTCAGCTGGAGTGCTCCATCCAGTTTTGAGCACCATCTACTAGACAAGCCAAAGAGAATGTTAAAAAGTTAAACAACTATTAAGAGGCTTGAAATGAAGTACATGAAAACAGGCATTCAGATTTCCCTAGTCTAGAAAAGACTTGGGGGGAGTATAACAATTAGAGTTCAAACATGAAGGAAAGTGAAGTTGTATGCCATGCCAACTAAAGATCAGTCAAAGAAAAAACACAAATAACAGATCTGGATGGCACATTAGGAAAAGTATCCATCTGGATTAGTTAAATACTGAGACTTGTCAACTAGGAATACAGTAGGTTCTTCACTGACTGCTTTCAAGACTATGAAATGAACAGCCACTGGAGACAGTCTAAGTATACTTAATCTTATCTGAAGGAAAAACATGTTTCATTCTGCAGTGAACAGGGATGATCTCAAGAAGCTATATCCCAGATCAGTGTATTTCAAGGCCAAGCAAGGCCATTTCAGACATCTCTTCTAAATGCTTGCATTACATTACACAATCATATCTAGTAGAATCAGAAGGGGGGGGAAAAAAGACAAAAAAAAAAAAAAGACAAAAAAAAATTCTTATATTTTGTCAAGAAAATAGGAATTTTGGACTCAGTGATCTGTAACTAAGTTCCTAGCAACAATACAGGAAAAGATCATGCAACAACATATTTATATTATTTCTAGGTACCTACAAAATAGCAGCAACAACTAAGCAACTCATGACAACCCATTCTAATATTATTTTTCATAGTGGTAAAATAGAACTTGTGACTTTAGTCAGGAGTTTTACACTGTATAACCAGATTTTTTACAAGAAAACTATGTGAGCACAATATAAGTGACACTAATGCAAGCTTCTGATAAACCTAGTTAAAAATTGTCCTTAAAGATGAGCTACAAATAATTTGTTGTGAAAGTTTATGTTCTGTTGTGGGCTTTCTTGAACCTTGATAAATATTTTCATCAAAGACACTGATGATGAATCAGAGAATATCTTTATTAAACTGTCAGACGATAACAAGCAGGGAAAGACTGCAAATGCTTTGGAGACTGCAATTTTAAGAATTTTACATGATCCTGACAAACTGTAGAAATAGGCAGGCAAAGAAAAAGGATGCAATTTGGTTAGGTCAAATGCCAGATATGGTATTTCAGCAGAAGCAGCCATCACCAACAGAAGACTGAAAGTGAATAAAGAGACAGTTGTTCGGGATGGGGGGGGGG
>NW_020799142.1:20015804-20050382 GCF_003259725.1 Athene cunicularia
ATTTCTTTTACCTTGGAACAAATTTTAAAAAAACTTTAATAGATCAAAGCTAAACATGAATCAGTGTTGTCATCCTTCCGAAAAACAAACAACAACAACAAAAAAGCATACTGAAGTGTATAAACAGGATTGTTATATGCAGGATGGATAAAGGAATCCTTCCAAAAGTGATAAGGCATGAGTTTAGTGTCCAGCCCTAGGCCACATATTTCAAGACTGATACTGAGAAAATTCTGATGGTGTCAAGAAAAGATGACATATAAGAAAATACTAGAATAATTGTTTTTGCAATAATAGATAAGATATTTGAAAGAAGAATTGCAAAAATGCAGATGTGTTGGTCTCCAAGTTTACTAAGGACAGGATTCAAATATGACAAAGTCAGGTATTATACAAACTTTCTAATATAAGAATGGAATATAATGCCATGGGATTTCTACCACTGGAAGGCTTTGGGAACATATTTCAAAAGACTCAATGAACTCGTATAGGAATGCTTAAGAACATCAGAGAATTCTGGGCTTTTCCAAATCTATTCATATACATCTGAATGTATGTTGGGTTTCAGGAGATTCTACATTTTACTCATACATATTTGCCTGCATTTCTTATAGTCCTGTCAATCTTCTGATAAATAGAGGTAACAATACCAATATAGGAATGACTACTAAAAATCAAACCAAAGGTCAGTGGGTACATTCAGGATACTATATGGTTCTTAAGAGCATGGCTTTTGTCTTTGTGACTAAGAGTCAGCTCTTGAGCTTGTAAATGGAAGCATGATGGCTGCATTCGAAGATATGCATTATGGCAGATAGCTGCATTGCCACCTCAAAAAATCATGAGCAACCAAGAGATTATCCTTCCATAAATAAAGTGCCCTCTCACTTAAACAGACTACATGGAGATACATAAATTTTAAGCTAAAAATCATAGAAAGGGCACAATTGGAGAGAATATCAAGCTGATCACTTAAACCAAATTCCTACAAGAAGGAAAGAATAAGCATGTTGAGATCTAACATATTTGTCCATCTGAAGAGTCACAAGCAACAAGAAGAGAACAAATACCTTCACATCTTACACAGAAGGCCCTGTTAATACATGCCTCCTTACAAAAACAAACAAACAAACAAACACAAACAAACAAACAAAAACAAACCCCACCCCACTATTTTTTATTTGTCCTCATTCTTCCACATGTAGGGAAACTTCAGCAGACAAAGTACGTGTTTACTCTTCCCTCCATAACACCACTGCAATGAAGAATAAATGAAGTAGAGGAAAGCACATGAACTTGATATCATTATTTCTCTTGTTTCTTGCCAGGCAAGGAGTTTCTTACTATTCAATCTGCCTAGACAGGGAAAAAAAATAAAAATCAACACATAATAAATTAACAGTCAGATGAAGTTTATAGTTCTGCCTTTTTCAATGTCACATAAGAATGGCCAGATGGAGTCTGCAGGAGTTACTTTAAGGACAACTGACCAGAGCAGAAAAGACAAGTATTAACATTTGTTGTCAACTATTTTATGTAATTCCCTAGGCCTGAAATCACCCAGCATTGCAAGTTATCCTTTCACAAGAACATGAAAAGATAAAGCCATACACCATCTGTACTCAGTGTATTCTTTTATATACTTATCAGACTTTGCAATGTTCCCTTATAGTTGCTGCCCTCTCAAGCAAGGTGCAGCAGAATCTGAAGCTTGTAATCCTGATATAACATTCCTGGAATTTCAGATGTGGATGGGAACAGCTGAGCTCTCAGCTTCTCATCTGTTCACCTTATCTGGCTCCACCTTTGACAGGCTCTGTGCTGCACCCAGACAAAGTGGCAGTGATTTCTGCATCCATAAAACACTATGATAATGCTAAGACCTTTCAGTTCTTCATGGTGCAAATGGCTCTGCTGCCTGGACAGACTGTGCCAAAAAGTTAGGGGAAACAGTCACAAAGACAGCGTGGAAGGTCTGAGAGATGTCTCCCTGCCTGAGTTGGAAAAAAAAAAATCCACATCCCTTTCAGTTCTTCTCATCTTTCACAGATCACACACCACCCACTGCACCCCCAGCTTAAGAAATATCTGTATTATAGAAGATAATACTGACAGCACCTAGTTCTGCCATCACAGTGTTGTTAGTAACTGTACACACTGTTAGTCACAGTTCCTGATAGTTAGATTTAAAAAAAAATCCTGACAAGGCTGATGACTGCAAGCCTCTCTGGATAAAAATCCCACCAGACATTAGCATCCGTCTTCTCTCTGAAAGGAATGCTGTCCTTTCTCTTGCTCTGTCCCACAAGTTTATTGAAAAATTTCCAGTACCAGAGTATCCTGAAGTATAATAATTGCAGCATTTCAATTTAATTGCATAGAAGATGCTCCATACTATATTTGTCATCTGTCATTGTGACAATTTTTAATTGCAGCATGAAACCCTAAACTAATTTCTGACAGTTGATTTCTAAACTATGCATTTTTTTTAAGAATCCCCATTTCATGACTTATAAAGTTCAGAGTATTTATATTCTTTTCTTCAAACTAAGATCAAAACATTATCATTCTTCACTCCAAACTGAAAGAAACTGCTACTAAATAAACAGCAACCCAATTACAAAGAGTAAGAGCAGAAAATTCTACTTGGACTGACAAGGCAAGACTAAACAGTTCATTTGCAGCATTTCTATTTTATCTGCAGACTTAAACTTTTTTTAGCCATTTTATTATAAGAAGAAAAATAATATTTTACAATAAAAGCATTATGCATGCCACATGAATTACAGAGAACTAGTCAAGCACTTCCACTGGACTTTTATCGTCATACAAGCAACACTTTGTCAGAATACAAACTTCCTAACATAAGAGCTGTTTTGAGTAGGACTATTTCCCTCATTGCAACCTAACCAGATATATTTATGTCAGTATGAACACACTTTTGCAGTTAACCTTTCCTATCAGGACTTATTGCAAGTCAGCTATGCTCAGAGGAAAATGATGAAGACATGGCACTCAGATGGAGTTCTCTGCAGATAAATGTGGTCCAGCAGCTTTTCAGTCATCTCTCCTTCTGTGATAGGAGAGTGGATTTAGGTAATCACAGTCATTCTTTGGGACATATCCCACACTTCAGGAAATGGCCACAGCCAGCCACCAAACTATCTCTATATCCCAAAGAGGAATTTCTAGGTGTTATGGGTGTGCTGATAGTAACCTTAAACCTCATAGCTCTGTACCATGATACTCAGTCCCAGGGCTGGGTTAAGAAGGACTTTTAGTTTAAAGAACTGGAATTAAATCCTTAGAGATCTTTGTCCCTAGGTCTAATGTAGGCTCCTGTTTTCTACTTCACTGCATATAATATTGCATCAAGATTCACAGCTGGTGTAGATCCAGTCACTTTAAGTGATAGGACACCACACAGGCTTGCTGTAAACAACAAATGCAGGAAGAGGGTCACAGATCTCTTCTCATCCTTCACCAGCAACGCACAGGTCTTCCTTGGACTGCCATTTCTACTCCATCAGTACTACATCATATCTAATTCCTACCATCCTTTCCCAAGAGAGGGAAGAGAAACCCTGAAGGGCAATGCATTGTGCACCTCCTGCCCCAGCTGTACAAGAATCTGCACTCCCCTTGTCCTCAGCATCCATCAACCCTGCAGCAAGGGGAGCTCCACTTGTGGACATGCAGGACTTTTTTTACAAGCTTGAGCTGAATGTTGCTCATAAGCAGAAAAGCACATGCAGCTCCTGAGCCTAAGGCTTCAGTGCATCTGTCAAAGCAGAGCTAAAATAAGGTTCAATATTTTGGCTTCACTGTACTGTACAAGATTATTTGGCACTGCATTTTCTGAGTTTGTGAAGGCAGATCTTCAATGGTGCTTTGTTATTATGTGGATTTAAGAGGTCAGTTTAAGGACTTCTAAGCTTTTAATTTTAAGACACTGTGTTGCTACCCATCCACACCCTTTCAAACAAAATGAAAGCAGCACAACAAATATTCAGTGAGAATCTCAGTTCTATCTCTGTGCGCCACAGGGAGATGAAAATCTCCTTTCAGCTTGAGTATTCATCATGGAGATGCTGTAAACTCAAGACATATATGTCAGGCATTTAAGACTTGTAATTTATAAAACTTTTTTCCAAATCTTCAGTACGGCTATGACTCTATTATAAACTGCTTCAAAACCTGCCTTTTTAAACTGCAGATGTAGGAATTTTCACATATTATCTATCTTTATTTGAAACATCTGAGATCCTGAAGTGCTGCCTTCTTGGACAGTGTAGTGAGTGATTATTTACACATACAGATGAAATAATAATTTAATTTGCTGTCTTAACCAGCAGTGTTGGTACTGTAGTGTGAGCCCTAATCACCTTCAGAGAGTAAATAAACACCTGTGAGGTCAGGTATTGACTTTAGGAGTGGCAGAACATGACCTCACACCTCATTTAGGTATTATCAAACTACACTTAGTGAATCACTAAGGAATTTTTTTTTGTTTGTTTGCCAGGACAAAAGCACTAATGACAGAAATATCCCACTGCAATTCTTTTCTCTTAAGAATATACCAGCTTATGGAAGTGGGGATGTTCATAAGCCTACTGAGCTCACTTCATTTAAAGTTTTGGCTTTTTATTGCACACCAATTTCCAGCATTTCAGGAAGACTGTGTGGCAAAAGTTAAGATTTCTCGCTCACAGTGAGAGAGAATTTACACTTTGATTTCAGGCACATTTGGGACAGATCTGATGGTTGTTGCCAAGAAAAATCTTGAACAGATCATATTAAGTAAAACAGAATACCTACAGAACCTATAGAACATTATTTATTAAATTTGCTTAATATTTCTTTATTTCATATTAGTTTGGTTTTCACAGCATCACAGCTTTTAACTACCTATGTACACATCAAAATATAAATGAAAATATAATTTGTGTTATACAGTCCCTGAGTTCTACAGTATTTTGAGTAACTCTACAGGAATTCTGAACATAAAACTTATTAAAACCATATGAGCCTATTATGCTAAATTTCAAAGGCAGATTTCTGAGGCTGTTGTCTTTTACGATGTGTTGGCACAAACCTAGATATTACTCTAACTACGAGACCATTGTAAAACATTTCCAGAGGCAATATCAATGCTATTTTGGATGAGAAATTACTTAAGATGTCTCTCAGAGCCAATGGCATATTAATTTTTAAATTTAAGAATCTGTTTCTGCCCAAATGTACCTTTTTTAACACTGCTGTTTTGCCTACAGGAATGGCACTGTTGATGAACTGGCATGTTAGCTACCTGAATCTCCATTTTACTAAAACAACAGTGCCTTACAAGGTCCTAGGGAACTTTCTGACATTGGAAAAAGCGCTGGCATTTGGCAGGTACCACTTTCCTTTGGTTATCTGCTCCCTGGACTCCACAGTCTCTGAAGAGATGCTCTTTTTAATCAGTTTTCATGTCTTAATCTAAAAAAATGGGCTTTTTTAATTTTTTTTTTTTTGAGAATGGATTAGTTACTACAGTTTTTAGCAAAGAGATCAAGCTAGATAAAAAAGCACTTTACTGCCAAGTATACTGAATATTTGACACCAGTGACCCTAACCAAAAAATTTTGTGTAGACCTGTTAAATAATCTCTTGTCCTATTTCCGAATAGGTGATACTAGAAATACCTATCTGAGATTATCCTTTGTGACCCAAAATAATGACAGAGAAACACTGTTTTTCTTATTCCTGAGGTCTTTATTCTTCCTTGTCCCCAAATAACATCTTCTTGACTTCATACAGAATTGCTTGCCAACTGCCTATAGATTCAGAATAATCATGGGATCTTCCTAAGACAGGGAGAAAAAGGTTTCACACTGTAGAATTAGCACAAAAATTCAACATTGCACTGTCATTTAAATTCCCTGTGTTATTCTTAGTCTTGAAGTGATATTCTGAACAGCTCTACAGCCTCTAAATGAAATGCTTCAACCCTTTGATGGTTGCCAACTGTCTACTACTGTCTTTACTACCCTTGAGGTAACTAAATAGGAAAATACAAGTGAGACAACATGACATCCTTGATCATAGCAGAATGGACACTTTCTATGTCCTCCGACTCTACAGTGAACAGAGTACTCGGAAGCATTGAAAATATGTAACAAGCTTTATCCTGTTCCTAAAAACCCTTCCTCTCTAACATGATAAATGCTATACAGGGTTTTAGAAGTAAGCTAAAATACAGCTAGAAGTAAATGCACAGGCAGTATACAAATGAAAAACTGTCCCAAATTGTTTCCCAATAACTATACGCTGAATGCATTTTCTTTCTTAGTTCTATTAAGTTGCCATTGCTATTCAAACTGTACAGAGCACATCTGTCAATCCTTATATTTTTATATCCTAGTCTATAGGAGTTCTTATACTGAGTTCATAACCAAGGTCAGTGCTTCACTGTATACCATTATCATGCACATATGTTGTGCTGGTTCGCCAAATAGCATTTAATTCCTGGAGTATGACCCTCCTCCATTAGAGCTATATGGAACAAATTCTGCTGATTTAACACAGAACAGGATGGTCCCCAGTGACATGACCTAAAGCTCCCCACACCAAAGTAATGTTTCTCCCCTGATAGCAGTGAACCCTAAACCAGATCTTCAGTTTCAAACTGAAAATAAACCACATGGCAATGGCAGTATTTTAAATGAAAGGTAAGGAAATACTCCATATTGCTCTGAATGGAGACTGGGAAGCTGCAGCTTCCCATCAGCACCCAGTAAAGGACTGACATATAATCCTGCAATCCTAAAGCTGCAGCCAGTCCTGAAAAAAAATATGCTCATGTTTAATGACAGTTCTCAAACAATTGCTCTATCTGACTGCCCAAATAGGCCATCTGGTTTTGCAGATAAAGTCAAAATCAAATAGTTAAAGCTGGTAAGTTTTTCAAAGTATATTTCTGGCAATCATTAAAATATTTAATAACATCAACTTCATAGCCTCTTTCTGGAATTAATCTCTGCAGTGAACTCTTCCCTTGGCATTCCTGATATTCAATATATTTTCAGCAGCAAGAGACATTTACTAACCTGTGGTAGAGTTGTCAAAACCTATGAGATCATATAATTTGGAAACTGAAAAATTGTTTGTGTCCGCATAATTAATTAGGGAAGAAAACGCTGGGTAGGATCTCACTTTTGTTGTGTTTTCTGTTCAAATATCAAACAGAGGTAAATTTTAATTTAAAACCTCTCCAATTAATATTATTTTCACATAGTTTTTCTCCTAATCACTGACATCTACCAAAGGTTTTCCCCTATTTACCTCAAAATGCTTTGTTTTATTCTTAGAAATGAGTAGCTACTGTGCAAACAGAAAGAACACTGGTTTCTATTTAGCTTTTAGAGGTCAATAATAAGGTTAAGCAATAGGAAAATCTACAGCAAGGATTCATAAATCATGATAAACAAACCAGAGTCTTCCTATGACAAAGGCAGGTCACAGCATGTGCACAAGTACCTGGACCATAGCATGAGATCCTCTATAAATTCAGCAGCATTTGTTTGCATTTAACAGTTACTGACAATTGACACTTCCTGCTCATGAGTTTAACTGAAAATAACTTGCAACTGTGTGCAGCATCCCAGCTATCCAATGACTCTCATGGCACCTGGTTCTGGCCAATGGAAAGAGGTAACTGCTTCCAAGGATAATCTATCCCCTTGAATGTCATCTCCATCATAGATCTGACTAGATTCCTTCTGTAGGTATCACATTGCATGCTTAAAGGTAACTAGAATTAATGCAGGTCTTTGTCTTTAAGAAAAGTTAGATTGATCTCAAAGCATACCTTTTCATGTGTACTTCAATCACATAGACAGTTTGCAGCAGACCCGGAAACTATATGAAGTACATCATAGCCAACAAAAGCCTCACATCTATAATCTTCAAAGACTCATAAAACTGGAGCAAATGATTCATAGTTCCTATTGCTGCATCCTAATCATGCACAACTCGCAGTTCTACGTGGTTTGGATGCAAAATGAAACTTCACAGTTATGAACAAGTTGTGCTTAAAAATCTGAATTTATTCAAGCACCAAACTTACATCTCAAATTTGTAGTTCTGCGATGCAAACTCACACTCCCTCACAAACACAATGAAAGAATTTTCATGAGACCCCCAAAGCAAAATGATCTGTTTAAGACTGCTATAGTGTGACATGCATTGTGCACTTTCTGTTCTGCACAGCAAAAAGTAGGAAGCAGAAATACAAACCATGGAGGCATTTGGGTCTGAACATCACAGAGTTCATTGCTTGCCAAGCTGTGTTAGATGGAGAATCAGAGTACCGGAGACCTCTCTGGCAACTTGCCAGCCAATGTCCTTTTATTAGAGAAGGGGAAAAAAAACCACTTATGTTATTTTTAACAGCAAATTGGCTAAAAATAGTTCTGTTGAAAAAGAAAGCAAAAAAGATAATCTTACCCTCATTTTCACTTTCTCCCTTTCACTTTTTTAGTAGAGATGAAGTATATTAACCCATCTGAAATTAAGAAGCTACTTGGCATGAAGCCAAATATTTAATAGCCTGAAATGAAGACAGATTATTTCCTTTTCTCTTTGCATCTCTCTTCTGTCTGCTTTTATTTTGTCTTGGTTGGATCAAAGCCAAAAGACTAGTATTAAAATATTTCCAGCCAGTCAGGATGTCTACTGGAAAACACCTTCCATGACTGATAGAACCACCTGCAACATGGGAATCCTATTATGAACTTCTTGGAGGAAAATTAAAAGTATATTTTTAAAGCCAACAAATTAATTTTTACCTAAGAGTCCTACTTAACAGTCATGTTATTTTCACAGAATAGATGATCATAATCTATGGATATACATAATAAAAAATAATAATTTTGTTTAATTCTCTGTTCCTTTGGCTGTGAGCTGTGTCAGACCATATCTTCACATGGACTGTTGATGAATGGAGTAACATCATCCCTGGCCAAATATAAATTGATATATGGCATTTTTCAAAATCATGCTGCTACAACATCCAAGGAAAACTGCCAGTTACTGATTTTCTGTAGATATTAATATTTACATTCAAAGACAAACTGAACTGTCCTTGCATACAAACCCAGGGAGTATTTATTCTATTAGTGTCAAAAACACTTTCTTCTGAAATGACCTGAGTAACCTCAAAGTAAACTTGGACCTATCATAGCATTAACATGTCATTTCTGTTTCAGGCCAGAAGAAAGGTTTATATGACTGAAAGATCAGTCCTCCTCCCACCTCCCTCAACTTTATCATTTTCATGTGCTAAAAGATACTATTTATACCCACAAACATTATCCAGGGCATAGATATAAACTTTAACAAAGAATGAACAGATGTATTAGAAAAGTAACTCAATGAGTTATTAACTTGAGTATGTTTTACACCGCACAATGTTACCAATGGGAAGTTCCGGTGCTTTCAGTTACCCAGAATTACAGCATGATTCTGCATATTATCTCAGCTTCTAGATGTTATTTCCTGTCTTTGATTTGAAAAACAAAGAAAATATATGATGTCATCATTTCTAAGTTACAATTCTCATTGTCAAACATAATTTCCTTTAAAATACTGCCTGTAACTGGGTGATAAAATGGCTGTGGAACTTATTTAGGTCAAGATTATTTGAAGATATGACTAAATAAGCGTAACAGGGTCATACAGCTGTCATTCTAAGAACAGCTTTTTTTTTGAAGTTGACTGGAAGCACATATTCAGTTCCCTTGGAAGGTATAACTGCCAGTAAATTAAGTATTCTTCTCATCTAAACATGTCAGCACCAATGACTTCTCAATCATTTTGTGTACTGAAATTCTTAAGGAATAGATTTCTATCCTCAATTAAATACTAACCCTAGATGTAGGACCAGTAAGTAGATTTTAATTCAGTAACACAATATCTTAATAAAGAGCCTTCCTAACCCCAGCTCATATATGTTCATTCTTAAAATAAATTAGCAGAGGTAGGTCATGGAATGTTTTCATCTCAGACTTAGTAAAGAATCTACAAACATCCATGCTTGCTTCCCATGTTGTTGTGGGGTATAGTGCTTTTGGTCATAGGAAAGTCTCAAAATTGCCAATACCACTGCGCAAAACTTTTAGCATCTGCCAAACTTTATGTACTGAAACTTCTTATTCAATCACAGAAGCCAACCAATTTTCTATCATTCTAAGTCAAGCTACTTTTACTTTTCTAGTATAACCTCACAGATACAGTTCATCTCCATTTACCTTTGCACATCTATTCATCCACATGACCTTCCTATATTACTTGAAATCTACATTATTCTAAATTTTGAAATTCATGAATCTCTGAAGTCACTGAAGGATTAAGTAACAACAGTCACTTCATCTTGTAGCACTTTGAGTCAGTGAATCTGAGCACCATTACAAGTGATTTGTAGACATTTCCTCTGTTGGAATGGGGAATATGGGGAATTTGTCACAGAGTAAGTTGGGCAACAGACATACAGCTGGCCAGTGGCAAGGTTGATAACAGCAGGCAAATCTACTGAATCATGAGAAATTCTGATACTTTCAGATGAAAAATAAACATTACAATACCTGAGTTTTGGCTGGGGTAGAATTAATTTTCTTCATAGTATCTAATATGGGGCTATGTTTTGGATTTGTGCTGGAAACAGTGCTGATAATACAGGGATGTGTTAGTTATTGCTGAGCAGTGCTGACAAAGAGTCCAGGCCTTTTCTGGTTCTCATACCACCTGCCAGCGAGCAGGCTGGGGCTACACAAGAAGCTGGGAGGGGACACGGCTGGGACAGCTGACCCCAACTGACAGAAAAAATATTCCATACCATATGACATCATGCTCAGCAATAAAACTAGGGGGAGGTTGGGAACAGGGAGGCACTGCTCAGGGACTGTCTGGGCATTGGTGGTGAGCAATTGTTTTCATTTGCATCACTTGTTTTTCTTGGATTTTATTTTTTTTCTCTGTTATTTTCCTTTTCATTACTATCATTATTACTATTATTATTATTGTTATTGTTCTGTTGTTGTTGTTGTTATATTGTTTTATTTCATTTCAATTATTAAACTGTTTTAATCTCAACCCACTAATTTTTTCACTTTGACCCTTCTGATTCCCCCATCCCACTGGGAGGGAGTGAGTGAGCAGCTGGGTGGAGTTTAGTTGCCATCTGGGGTTAAACCACAACAATGGGTTACAATAAATTCAGGAATGTGGGAGAAATGTATACATGCAGGTTAATGATGTGAGAAGTGTGTGGTTGCAACTCAGTGGTATGGTATGAATGTCAGTTCATGGTAGTGTCAGTTCATGGTAGGTGTTTAAATGGACAAATGCTGTGAATAAGTGTTAGTGTGTGGAAGTCAGTGTAATATCTTTTTGTAGCTGCAAAGGAGCTCATACAACATTTATGCTAGATCAATAGAAATCTCTTTTAATCCTCTTTGAAAGGATGCAAAGAGTTTGCAAACAATAGCTAATCTTGAAAATGCATGCACACTCAGTGTTTCCCCAGGGTTACTGTAGAGAACATGAGGATGGATGCCCACATATGGTGACCAGCAGCAGCTAAAGGAAGAAAACAGCAACACAAGATTCCTCACCACTGCATATGCCTTAGAACAAGGTAGACCTACGTATATTACAGGTACTGACACCAATCAACAGACTATTTAAGCTTCCATTTTGAGGACATTTAGTTTGGAATGGAACATAGCGTTATTCAGGTCTTAGAGTAAATTTAGAATATTATTTGTCCAAAATAATCCCCATTTTATCTTCTCTTTGTCCAAATGCTGTTCCAGAGCAGGAAGAGATAGAACATAAAATAGTCTGATTTCCTCTAACTTTCTATCATTTGATATTTAAGTTACCTGCCTGAAGCAATAAGGTACTCTTCACAGCTCTCACATATTTATCATGAACTTCAAGAAATGAAATCTCTTATTTCCCTAGGGCCTGCTGTATTACAGTTCTACAGAAGATACAGTTCAGAAGATACAATTCATCATAATTGTTTGTGAGGGGCATGTGGCATACATGAACGACAAGTCAAATCCAAGCAACTTCATGACACGCCCTTTATCCAAAGGAAATAATCAGCCCTTGGAGAATGCAGCTGGTGTGGCTTCATTTAGAATATTTCACAGTGACTGAGACAATCTAATCCCTTTTTGTGTCAAAATTGTTATAGAACACAGGAGCAAAGCATGGACTCATAATAATTTCAAATTCTTCTTCCCAAAGAACTTCAAACCACAGACCTTAAATTGCATCAGATGAGGCACTTACACATCTTTTCAAAACTGCCCACCTACTCTCATCCTACTCCTATCAGAGAGAATTAAAATCTGAAAGATTACACATGATTCACTGCCCAGTAATAGGAAACCAAACATCATTTTCAATACTGACATGCTGAGGATATTGCTGTTTTTTCCTTTGTAAATGACTGCAACTTAGTACACATGTTTCACAGATTCTTGAACCTGAATACAGAGAAATTTGTCAAAACTAACTGCACCATAAGAACCATTAAAAAAAAAAAAAATAAAAAGAAAAGAAGAAGTAGAATCTAATAGGGAAAATTACTCTGAAATACATTAAACTTTTGGCAGTGACAGCAGACAGCTAGGGAACATATTTATTATCACACTGAAGTATGTAAAACTTGCTATGTATTTCAGTGAAAAAAAAAAAGGCTAGGCTCAGGCTAGGAGAGAAGTCTATTTACAGATATTTACAGGAATTCACTCAGTTGCAGCAACTCAGGCAACAGGCCCTCCTTGTGAGAGCTGCTTTATCCTTCAGTAGTCATGGAGTCCCCCTATGCAGTGTACATGTGGTACTATAATACAGAATTATATAACTGTAGACACAATGTTGTGTGAGACACTACGGAAGTTAATGAACGATTTTTTCTGAAAAAAAATTTGTGATTTGACTCTCATCCCCATTCTCAAGCCAAACACTTGAAACAGGAAAGCTAAGATGGAGGGACAACAGTCATATTCTGATTTCTTGAATCTACTAGTCATATATGGAAAAAAGATGTCCAATTTCAATTTTAAATATCACAAAAAAGAAGCAAAAAGGGAAGTGAAATTACTACAGAACTGTAAATTTTCATATTCTCTTAGAGTCAGCTCTGCTTGGCAACCTGAATTGCTTTTGAGGATCTTGGTGGAAACCTGCAGGGTGTGGAAAGGTTCTTCAAGGACTCTCGTCAAACTTCTCTCACCAAACCTAGGCTGGATTGAAATACCCATTAACCCCCCAGCCCACCCCACCCCACCTTCCCAACGCATTTGTTTATATTGACAGCCCTGCTCAAATATGAGCAATGCCTTTGAAGAAATTTGTTGTGACCTCTTTCAGTGGAAGAAATACCCTTTCACTGCAGTCATCTTAGACCTCGTGCCCCAGAGCACTACACTTCCTAGTTCAGAGCAAGTACCAAGGAAAAAACTCAAAGCACTAAAAATAGAGGTTTTTCAACAACATAGTCATATCAATAACCACAGGATGGCAGCACTCCCAGTGACATGTTCTGCCTCACACATTGTTTCTTTGTATAGCACTGCTTTCAGCTTCATACAAGCTCATCTGCAACGTTTTGGAAGCAGAACCAAATCCCTTTCTTTTCTTGCACTCAGAAGGACACAGGAAGCAGTCCTGACTGCCTTTTTGAAGTAAGAAGTAGCATTTTTGGAGAAGACGTTTTCTTTATCACACCTTGTTTCAAAACAGAAGGTGGCTGCAGATGCAAACCTTACACTGCTTTATTTTCTTGGATAACGAGGCAATATTTTTTCATTAAGAAATAGTTGCCAGAGCCAGAACAATGTATTTTCTACTGTGAGTTTTGGTATTTTCAAAATGAAGACTTCAGCAATAATCTGACTTGATTTCTTGAGTCTGAATCATCCTTAGTGGCTATTGGATCTCTATTGTGGAGTTCATAGAAGCATGGGCCTACACTTATAAAATAATGAGACAGCATATGTGTGTGTATGTACATTAGAGGTCTATCTGCTCTTAGATGCTCATAATGTATTTAATAAGGCCACATTCCATATTGTGTAAATGATGCAACATATAACAGTATGTTTAAGTCTTATCAGTACTTACAGTTTTAACTGAAAAAAAACAAGTGGGGAAGGTTTTGCAGGGAAAGTATTATAGACCAAGCTAGATGGATATTCACTTCCAGATTAATGTAAAATGTTAACAAAGAGGAAAAAAGAAATGAGAATAGGGACTGATTTGCAGAGACAAGCAGATTTGAGGGAAGGAAACTGCTAGCAGTCAACCTTAGTAAAATCTCACAGAGAAAAATAAAACAAACAGGAAGTATATCAAAAAAAAAAAAAAAAAAAAAAAAAAAAAGACCTTTCTCTGATGCCAAGCAGTGCAAAATAAAGATGTTCTAGCTATCATCCATACAGAAATTAATATTTTACCTTAAATTGAATTAGGCTCCTAGGAGAAAGGCAATCATGAGGTCAATAATTCAGATGCTGGGATAATGTTTGGTTGGTTTGTGAAAGGGATCGTGGCTACCCGAAATAGGAGGGAATAATCTCAGTGACATAGAAAATCCCCTTCAGTCCCATTTTTCTTGATAAATAGATATTTTATGACAACTATGATGGCCACAGAGTTGTAAAGAATGAATTCTATTAAAATAACCCTGCTAACAAAGTGTTAAGGAACTAAAAAGAGGTAAACAAGACTCAAGTTTCTGTGTGCAGAGACTTGGGCTTGCTTGGTTGCCATGGCAGACACCATAGGAAACACATGTCGAAGTTTAGAAATGTACTGACTAAGAGAAAGTAAAAACAATCAAAGCAAGACATATTTTTCTGAATTTGAAATCAATTGATTCTCTGAGCAAATGTAATGAAAATACTTTTTTTGTCCCTTTCCACAACTGCTTATAATTTCCCATTCTGTTAGGCAGCCCTTTGCCACGGGAAAAAGAGTGAGTTTTGTTGTTCGGAGGCACTGCTCTTGCCTCTATGCAAGAAGAGCATGAGAAATGGAACAGGACCTGCCTGATTTTCGCATGAGCCCAGCCCAACAGGACACTGCTTACCAGGATTGAGACCTGGATAATATCTACATCCTTGCAGCTCCACACAGAGATCCAAGACTCTGAACTTGCGCTCATGCACTGCCTTAGTATTGCCAGAATATGGCACTTAAGAACTCTATTTGAGTTTTAAATGTGTATAAGACCTTTAAATATAGGATACGTATAATTTTAAAACATATTTTGGAGGTCATTAGCATGTCCCCTTTTTGTACAGCCATAACCTTCATTACACCATTCCTGAACTATAGCAACAGAGGTCTATAAATCAGACAGGGGGATCTACAGCTCCTGCTGCATCTGGGAGAAAGAGCATTTCTACATTGCTATTGCAATTCCAATCTTCTTTCCCCTTCTTCACAAACTTTAAAATCAGCCTCTCCCAAGGTATACTTAATTTAATTAACTGCCCAGTTTCATTTTCTGTCTTCTTTTCTATCTCCTTGTTTACCAAGTGTTCTTGCTTTTGTATAATTGTAACCTAGTTGCTGTGAATGCTGGAGTAAGGTTCCTAAAGTAAAAGCAGGATCAAACATTCTCTAAAGTTGTTTGCTGGGTCTGTGATCCTTCTCCACTATATTGCATTTCAACGCAAAATACATGGATCTGACTGTGCAAACAGAATCAAAGATTAAGAACATGAGTTCTTACATAGTTTGAGTAAACAGGTGTGAATAAACTCCATGTATAAAAACTGCTTAGACAAGCAGCTTTCAACAGATTGTCACACAGGACCCCAGGATGGTTAATACCCCACTCTACCTCCAGCCTCCAAGTTTTCATATTAAAAAAAATACAATTTCATAGTTTAGTCAAATTAGAAAAAAGCCTATTCAAATGGAAAAGGCCTGTTCCCAAAAATGCACCTTACAACACAACACAAATTCCAAAGGGAATTCACAGCACACTGGTACTGCTGACTCATTACATCGGCTGCTCCTGCAAAATAAAATGTTGCTTTAGTAAACTTTCAGCATCAAAGAGGTTATAGTGCAGCCCACTATGGACGTATCTGTTTGCTTTAAATTACTAGTTCAAATACCGATAGAACTTTCAATGACAGGCTGCAGCTCAATGCAAACTAATGGCATGGGTGTTTGTTTTCTCAGCTGAACTTTGCAGCCCTGCTCAACTCCATGCTGTCCTTATTCACGTTGCTGATGTACCATGGTTGAGCAGTTTAAAGTCAGCTTTATACCTTTACATCAATTGGAGATGATGACTGCTGTGTTAGCTGTCATAGACAAAGGATGCAGAAAGATATTTCTGAGTGAAAAGCAACAGTTATCCAAGTAAATACTGATTTGGATATATGGGTAAATTTAACTGAAGAAACTGAGTTTAAGTGAGAGACTCTCAGAAGTTGCTCACAACCTGCAAATAATAGCTTTGAAGTTACAGAACTAAAACAGAACAAAAAATTCAAATGCATGAATACATTCTATATAGCACCTCTGCATTAGTCCTACAAATCTGAATCAGTCCTAGAACACTTTATTTGCAGATTATACTTTTCTTGTGATTGGTTTGTTTATTCTGTGAAGTTTAGTGAACACCAGTCACGCTGTGTACTCTGCTTGCTAAACCCAGTTTCAGATCAGTCATTTATTTTATTCATGTGTTCACATTTGAACTTTAAATATGCTTCTAATAATTTCCACAAATTTTACAAAATTTGAAGTATTTCTTAGCACAGCACACATATACAAAAATTACCAAGAATATCAGCCCAGAATGTCATGCTTTTTCTTTCCTTTTACACAGAAAACTAAACAAAACAATTTGTTGTGATTGTCTGCATACCAAAGGTATTTCGAGGGTAGGAAGTGTGGTCCAGTGGTTTCAACACTTGACAGCATCAGCTTAAAGCAAAGCCATGAGGGCCTGAAAGTAATTATTAGGGTTTTGCAGCTAAAATAAAGGGAAGAGTAGAGAAATAGTTATAGACAAGCTATATGTCACCTTATGACTTTCATAAGCTATATGTCACCTTATGAAAAGATGCACTGAAAAGTTTTATTGCATACAGTGCACATAGCTAAAATTCAAAAAAAAAAAACCGAGTAAATGCATCATATAAACTTATTAGACCATAGATAAGCAGTAAGAAAGTGCCTGAGAACACCTCCAAGATACTGTTTAAAGGTGGTCCATTAGAGCTACAGATGGCCTTCCTTGGATTTTGTCTTTGCTGTATGTTATTTATTCAAAAAATACACAGAACTGTGCTTGTGACTGACTCTATTCCCTAAATAAAACCATTTCCATGGAAAAGCTGGTCTTGAACTCAGTTTGCTCTTAAAAACAACTGGATGAGTTAGGGTTCTGGCTGACTGGAAGGGCAGTATGTAGAGAACAGTCATCATGGCTGGAGAGCCGAGTGGGAACTCATAAAGTTCATAAGCAACATCACAATAACAGGTTGGTGCACTTGGCATGTCAGCCATACAAGGCAAGAAGTAGGACATGGACAGCTTGCCACTGGGTAACTCTGGGGGCTATGTCCTGTCAATCCTCTTTATGACCTTGGCTCAAGTCCTCAGTCGATATTAGTGACAAAATGGATGCTTACCTTTATGATGAACACTTACATTTCTTGGTCAACACACACCTAAATAACTCCCAACTTTCTCACCTCACCAACTCTGCAACATATTCAGACACTGTGAAAACGGACACCAATTAAATTGAACTCAGTTAAAAAAAAAAAAAAAAATGCACTAGATTTCCCTGATAGCAGGCTTGTAAATCAATGAATTTTTTTGTATGAATCTTGAAGAGTAATAAAAGAATTATAGGTATTAAAGTCTGAAATGTCCCTTTGAAGTATAAAAGACCTTGTGGAACAACTTGCAATTTCTGTGAGACAGAAAAACTGAAACTGATGAAGGAACTCATATGGCAGAATAACCTACTACCAGGACTAAAATTTGTTCTTCTCACCATGGTTAACATACATTCCTTTACCAAATAACAGATATATTCAGAGTCCCAGTGCTCTTTCTCAAAGCATGCCCAAGTATTCAGATCAAGTATTCCTTCCTAGAGAAAAATGCCCTTTGGATCCTAAGGGGGAGTGCCATCCCTGTGCCTATTCCAGTCAGTGTGTGGTTTCTGTGTGGCCTAGCTGGGAATGTGGGATTCAAAGGGGAATTCTGGTTCTGTAATGTAATGGAGACACAGAATCTCAGCAGTTTTATTATAGATTTAGCCTCTGCAAATGCTAATATTAATTTTGTAAAAATGAGAGTTAATATGATTATACTAAACAAACAAATACATATATATGTGTGTATTGGCCCTTTAGCCACATGATTTAAATGTAAACCCAGGGTTAACTACTTTCTGACCTGGGCCATAAATAAGTGACATTTCTTTGCTCTATAACTGAAAGATCAAGCAAGACAACATTTCCAAGAAGATCCTACAAAGCTCCAGGAACTCCCCTACTAAAAATTCGGGAAGTGCTTAAACAGATATAATAGTATAAAATAATAATTTATCAAAAAAATAATTTCATTAGAAGTATCAAGATTACAACATCTGCCATGTGCTTGTTAGAAGCCCAAAAGAGTGCAAACAAACAGCAGCATCTGCTACTATAATTCCTTCCAGCTACTCATTTGCAAGTGCAACTTGCTGAAGGACAGAATCATCCAGCCGATCGCTGTTGTAAAAGTTAGATTTAGCCATGCCTCTTTTCATCTCTTTTTGTGTAATTGTGTGTGTAAAAATACTAGTCATTTTTGCTGCTGTTGTGTATTTGTTACAGAAAGCCATTAATATTTCGTTCTGCAGCTAAATTAACGTCATACCCCAATTAGAGTTTTCTCCCCAGGTGCAATCTATGCTGGACTTACTATTCAATTTCCTTTTAGGCAGTAGAAAGCAAGTACTTTTCTGCAAGGAGTTACTGTTTCAGAACTCAGTGTTCTTTACCTAGGAATTCTGAAAGAGTTTTACATCTAAATACAGTGCACAAAAAAGAATTTCTCTACTTGTACTTCAAATATTAGTTGTCAGATATATACCTACTTGAAAATATAGACATGGTAGTAAAACAAAATTGCCAGAAAATAAAGGACTTAGCTCAATGCAAGTGAGAAAAATTTAGTACAATTTAAAGTTTGAGTAAGTTTTCAGATCTGAAAAGACACACAGAAATACATTGTTTGGAGGATTAGCATGACATTCATCTTTTTCTGGTTAAAGGTATATTATGTAAACTCTGATTTTCTGTTAGCACATAGAGGTATTGGAGATGTAAGCAGCTAATATTTATTAAAGTTACTGACTGTGCAACACACAAAACAGTCTAGATCAATTACAAATCTGAAACATGAGTATTTATGGACAGTATATTTGGGGCCATTCAGTGATAGACATAGTCTTTAATGATGAAATCACCAGAATTAATAAATGACAATAAATGTCAATTAAATCAATACCCTCAGATACACACTTTTTCACATTTGTAACTCTTTTGTTTTGTTTGTGTTGATGGGTGGATATTTCGTGATTTTTCTTTTTGAATCCATGCCAGATCCTGATTCAGTCAAGCTTTGTATTATTTCTGTATAGACCTTTTGTAATGTACTGAGGCTGGTGTTAACGATGCTACAACACCCGTAATTTCTAGGTATGTTTATCTTTCGAGAGTTTAGTTTCTATGGAAACAAGACAGGATACGCAGATGTCCTGCATGTTATTCCAGTTCCCTTCCTCCCCACATGAGATCTGAAACCCTTGGCCTGAACTTGCTAGAGGTAATGAGGTCTCTATAAGGTAAAAATAGACATGTGGATATACATTAGAAATTAATAACTTCTGATTTTATAGGTCTACTGCTACAGTCAAAACCAGCAACACTTATGTAGCTGAGTGGGGAACGCTTTCAAAGGTAAAGTAATAGGTAAGTATAACACAAAATCGTACTATAATTCAGTTAAGTAATCAATGAAAAGACACCACATGAAATCAGGTTTCTTTACATCTGGTGTTCGCAGATCTACCTGTTTATTGTTTGGATCAGTAATAAATTCCCATGATACGAGACAGTGTTTCACATTAGAACCATTCAGACCTGCATACAGGAATGGGCTTAACAGAAATGCATGTATGTATGTTCTTACCCTCTTCAGTAAAAAAAACAGCTCTGTTCCAGTCAGCTGCCTGAGAATAAATGTACCATCACCCTCTGCTGGAGAGTTTCAGTCAGAGACGACTGAAAATGCTAGATCCAGAACAAAACTCAGGCACACAAAGTTGAAGGTTGCAACACATTTTTACAGAAAATTATCACCTACGATGCAGATCATTACACTGGGCACCAAGACTCCCTATCTAGCACCAGGGCAAAGTCAGGCTTATCAGAATGGGAATCACAACCAAGACTGGGATGGTGAAAGAAAATTCCTGAACACCAAATAATAAGAAATGCTAACGGCACTGACTGGTCCTCACTCTGGTTTCTGGTTATTTTGGTGGTATTTTTTAGTTAGTTCTGGGGTTTATTGATTTTGGAGGGAAGGAGTAGAGCCCTTAAGTTTTTTATTTTGTTACTGATGAACCAAATTCTAATGCTCTCAATAGTGAGATATTTAAGAGCTCCACTCTGTGCAGCACAACATGAGTTCTGGATGCCAGTGGTGTGTCCTACCATCTCTTTAGTTTCCTTGGTATAATAAGGTAAATATAACACAGGCAAAAATCCTACCAACACCATACCATTTGGATAAAGAAAATCTGCAGCATTAGACAGCATCCTTTTGATAGTGCCTGATTATTTGTTAATGTGAACACTCATATTAATGAATTCTTACTTATTAGTAATTATTACAAATATCTTGCCTCAGTCAACAATTAAGCAAGGATTTTTCAGACCTTAAAGCACGTGTACAGGACCTTTGTTTCCTCAGAATTAAAATATTGGAATTCTTATTCCTTTCCTTGTATATGTTACTGGTTAGTTTTAATAAAGTAGAGCTGTTTGCTCAAAGAACTCTTGATGGTCCTAATACAGTCTTAAAAAAAAAAAAAAAAAAAAAGACAAAATGAGACAAAAAAGAAAAGCCAGCTGCTCAAATACCAAGGTTGAGAGAACTAAATGAGTAACAGATGGTACAGGCTACATTTGGCCATTGAAATCAAGACCAAGCAGTATACTACCCAGTTGTGCAGCAGAGTGGAAAAACAGATAGGTTCAAGTGAAGGGAAACACATAATGGCTTGAGGGTTTTAGTAATGAACTTATTTTAGTGAAGCAATATTAATGGACTACCACCTCTATTTTCGTGAATCTCTTTTCTTTCAGACCTGGAAGCAATAAAAGCTGTCCACTGTCTGGAAAAGTAGAAGGTGAAATGAGATATGAAAACCAGTTGCATTTCTGCTGTTAAAAAATAATCACACACACAGAGAATCATCTACGTTGGAAAGGACTCTGGAGATCATCTAGTCCAAATGTTCTCCTAGCACAGTTCCCACCTACGGCATATCCTTAAGCTCTAAATCGACCCGACTCTTGAACACCTCCAGGGATGGGGACTCCACCACCTCCCTGGGCAGCCCATTCCAACGCCTAACAAGAATAAAGAAATACTTCCTAATATTTAATCTAAACTTTCCCTGGCTCAACTTGAGGCCATTCCCTCTTGTCCTGTTGCTTTCTACACTATATATAAAGCAATTATGTTTTTCCACATGGAAAGATGCATGAAATTCTGGTCTCCCTGCCTTAGAAGGAATTAGCTGTTACAGACATAGACACAGATGTATCATGAAAAGATATTGAAATCACAAACAGCAGGGCATATTGGAAGAAAAATATAGAGCTTAGTTTTTAACAGCATCTTTTAATTTAACTTTCACTAAGTTCTGTCAGTGTGCTGGGCACTGCTTGCTCCCAAGTGTAACAGCCCAGCTTCACAAAAAAATGGAATAGCTTGAGAATGAAATATGTACCTTCTGCTGATCAGGGCAAAGTGAGAAATGGGGGTGCGAATGCTTAGTCAGAGAAGAATTGAGCATAGGCCACAGACACTGGGTGAGCTCCTCAGCTACTGCAGTGTGAAGCACACAGAAACAGTGCTATCACTCCTCTCACCAGTTTGAAGGAGAAGATCAACTCCTTTTTATCTTTCTATACAGATAAACCTTACATATCTAGCTCCAAAAGAAGATCCTGCATTGCCAACCCAACACAGAGAAGAGTGTGATCCTGGAAGTAAAACAAAGAGCTTTGTGACACCTTTAGGACTCTCCATTTCTGGAGGATTCCCTGGTGCCTAGTTTAGAGTCAAGGCTGGCATTGGTTAAAATGCTGAAGGCTTTGAACTGTCTCCTTCAGTTCCTTACTCCAGGCTGTGGATGCTACTTGTCCCTCTGGGGTTGGTTTGTTTGTTTGGGGTTTTTTTAAATTTACTCTACACAACAGGAGATTAATAAACTAAAGTGAAGCTGTCACACATTTCTGACCATAATAGTGAAGAAATAAGTACAAGAAAACCCTTGTTCCAACATAGTGATATCTTGATCTGAAGATCCCATTTCAATAGTTTTGAATACACACTGGTACTAGCCACTAGTACTGCTCACAGACAACTCCTTCTTGCTCAGCATTGACCTCTGAAAGAGGTTATGGACCAGTCTGGCATCCACATGAAATGTCCATGTGATTTTTCCTCAACACAGTTCCATCAAAATGAGCTTGAAATTCACTGTTTAAAATAACCTGGTTTATTCTGACTGAGACTAATATATTCAAAAAGTCTTCAGACATTTAATGTGGGGAAGATAGAAACTTTCAGAAAAGAAAGTTGGGGACAGGTAACAGTGAGTTCTTCAAGTTAGAACAAATGCAGCTGGAAAAGGACACATGCCACAGGCTAAATCACCACAGAAGTAAGGAAACTACCAGCTAGGATGAAGAGCTGAGCAACACCGATAATCTAAAAAAACCCAAAGATAGGTCGCTTTCAGAATATTGGGTTTGAACTGAGATCAGGACATTCAGAAAGACAGGCCAAAATGTGAAAATAAACGGAGAGAGACAGAATGAGGTGAAGAGGTAAGCTTGGGAGTTGCCTGCAAAGAGAAGCTAGCAAAAGCTCTCACAATGCTTTATATCATTCAGTCACTAAGAATAGGGAGGGAAAGAGAGGGAAATGTGAAAGAGTTCAAATAAGGAAAAAGAGATGATGTTAAAGGAGATTGATTCTTAAGCACCAGCCAGAGGAATAAGAGGAAATCATCAGAACAAAGAGAATACAGATTTGTCAAAAATGAAAAACTGGAAGAGTATACGAAAATGACAGGATTATCTGTGTCGAAATAAGTTGGCTGACTAAACAAGATAAGAATTAAATGATTCCATTTAATTTTTACTTTCAGATATATTTCTGAACAATTTTTTGCCCATGGCAATGAAGTTGAATATTAGAAAGATAAATATAACAGTTACAGGAAGCCCTAGAAAAGTCACTCTGGGAGTTGATTTGTACTTTATTGGATTTATTTTGGTGTGTTTCAGAAACCTCTGTGATCCATGTCCATATATATTTATCTTTGTAATTAATTACAGGATCACAATATACCATATTATTTCTCAAAGAATAATACCCTGACTATGCAGACTTCTGTATATTATTTAACCACACATTTCTAATTTCCAGATTTCCCCTCCATAAAATTTTCCTAAAAACCATGCTTATATAAGTAAGGTCATTTCAGGTACAACTTTAACAAATTAGCAGCTGTTATGCCACTATTAGTCACTGAGAAATCCAGGCTGTTCGCTCATTCAATTACGATGCTGCCAATTCCATTTCCTGGTTTTTGTCTTTCAGGCCAATGCATGCGGCTCAGGGAAAATTCACTTCTTCTGCCCTATAGACTTAACAGTACTGCACCACAACACTTTGACCTTAGAAAATGTCGAATAGTCACTGAGCAACAACATGGACTCATTTCAGGGTGAAATGCACATAGACAAATTGTATCATCTAATAAATTGACGAGGAAGACATGATATAGCCTAGTCCAGCCATATAATATAGTGAAGTTAACTTGTCAAAATTCAGACAAGATTCAGACATTAAGGTACAACTTTTACTTGTACATTTAGTATCATTTCCAGTCAGCTTACGTACCACCTAAATTCCTGTGCTTAGAGACAGCTACCGTATTCTGTAACACCCTAATTCTATGTTTGAAAACCATTTATGTTTCTTGCTTTTGCTACTTCAACTGGAAAACCACCTGAAGTACTGCTATACTGGTAAGAAAAGCAAGGCCAGTAAAATACAGACAAGACAGCAGTATCATCTGTAAGAAATTTGGAAACATTTTTTTAATTCTTGACTACTTCAGAGCATGCATGTAAATATTACGTCCTGTTCCAGAATGCATGTGAAAAATCTTTTAACCCTTTCTGTCATTTCTGCAGTGTTTTGTATCTCTTTGCCTTTATTTCGACAATTTAAGCAAAATCTCAGTTTCTTCTCTGTTCCCCTGTTACCACAGAGGACATTTGACATGCTTTCTCTGAGTTGAGACTGTGCTTTCCAAACACAGCTGACTAGACAGCAAGCACATTTATCCAAAAGACTGTTAGTGGTTTGGGCATTTCTGTTAATAATCACTTTCATCTTGAGTATATATAAAGATACCTTGGTTTATATTTTAGACTCACATTCACCTTTTTCTTTTGTTTTATCTCCTCAAAAGCAATAGCCAACTGCTGTCTTACAGTCATTATGTGATTAACCAATATATCAGATTTTTTTTCTCTCTAGTTCATGAAACCCCAGTTTACGGTATGACCTACATGTGCAACTTTGCAAACCATATTAATAAAATTTTATCTTATTTCTGTAACTCCACTACTCAAATACAGTAAGCATTCCTGTGTCTTGTACTGGTTCTTATATTGATAATTCCTGCCAATTTTGTCTCAAAAAATTTTCATAAATCTTCTGCCCTTCAATTCTAATCATTCATGAAAATATTAAATGACACTGCCAGTAAGATTCAAACTTTGGGAAAGTCCTTCAGACCAAATATTCATTTCAGAGATCCTATCAAGATATTAGGCTCATTTCTACCAATGCTAACTTAAGTCTTACAATTCCTACACTAACCTCCTTCTCCTCTAGCTTAATTAATAACATCATAGCTATTGCTATATCAAACACTTCAGTGAAAAGTAGGCAGGCTTCTTGTTTTCAGTGAATCACTTCAACATGAAAAGCACTAAGCTAGTAAAATGTGAGCATTTTGGTAAACAGAAAATGGGGTTAATTATGATTTACTTGTCTTCAATCATTATCCCCTTCAAAATGGTTCTTTAAAAGTAATATTGAAATAATATAACAAATTAAATTCCTGTAAAAACCTGGAACACTTCTCCACCCTTCACTTTTATCTGGATAATCCATTTTTTAGTCCTGGGATGCTAGACCACAATAATGTTGCATAAACAAAACCAATACCCCTCACTTTTGTGGGACAGAGATAATCAGGTTCCCTTCTTCTCCTCAGGTATAATAGTTGAATCCCTCTTTTCTTCACATACTGATAAAATGTACGCCCTCCTCCATGTCCCTTACTAGTCCATCTTAATCTTAATGTTAGGTCAGATTTCTTTTTGCAAAGAAAGATGTTCAAGTAATTTTTCCCGACCAGAGTGTCTTTAGTCTTGGCCCATCCTTGCTTTCCAGTATCCTCACTTGCTCTTTCCTTGTTCTCTTTTCATGTAGTTATAAGAAAACAAAACAAAACAAACAAAACCAAAACAAAACAAAACAAAACTACAATATCTGCTTTAGTTTCCTTTGTGAGGCTACACTTAGCTTAAGTTCTCACAAGTCTTATTTTATTCCTACCCTTTCTGACTTCCAAGATATACCTTTCTTTGTCAATCAGATTCTCTCTCCATGTCTGTATTTGGCTCTTCTTTGGACATAATTCAGTTAAGGAAATTGGATGTGCCTGGCTTCTCATATACAGCACTCAGCATTTTACAAGATCACATCCTGTAATGGAATAAATCTGCATAAACTAACTGTGAATAAATTGTCTTAAAATGAAAACAAGGTTTTTGATCTATCAAAGAAATATGTTCTGAAACCTTTTCCCGACAGAAGGAGGGCAAACCCCCTGAACTCATTTTAGGAATGAGATCTCCTCACTCTATGGAAGAAATTTATATTATCAGTAACCTTCCTTCTATTCAGAATGTTCTTCCCTGTTGAAAACAAAAATGTCAGGTTTTAAACAAATTGACATATGAAGCTGTATGCAGTTACTTATCAGCGTTTCTTATAATTAGAAAATAGGTATTTAACCTGCACATCAATCCTCAGAGAGAGGACCACAGTTTCCAGGATGTCGAGCTTCATTGGACTGCCATGGCTACATACTGGTGTTCAAAATATGGCACAGGATTTACATACCTTCACATCATATCAGATAACAGTAGTTTCTTGAATTTTTATCTCTGTCCATAAAGAAAGACAAAATTATTATTATCTGTTATTTGGATAAAACTTAAGAATTCCTTGAGAATCTGAACTATCAATGCTTAATTAAATACAGATTATGCTTTGCATTTGATGATTCATTTGGGTGTCTAAGACATTCCCATTAAAGATTTTGGGCATTCCTAAGTCTGGTCTTTTCTAACAGTAAACTAATTCTGAAAATTTGTTTTCAGTTCTTTCACTTCTAGTGTCTCTGTCTTCTACTGGACTTGTTTTTACAGAACTTGAACTAACTTAATCGTCTTCCTTATTTCAACCCTTTCATATCTGTGTTATCTGGACACATGTACTGACTACATTCACACAAGCCTGGTTTCTAGAGGCTAAAACAGAGGAAAAAGAACATATTTCAGTATCCTCCTTCCTTCCTTATACTCAGCAGCTAACTCTTTTAGTCTAGAACAGAAAGAAAGGAAGATGGGACCTGCTTCAATCTAAGCTTTTTTAAATATCCACTGTTTTTTTGTGTCTTATTTCTAACTACATAATTACAAAGCTGTATTAAAAGTTTCTATCAAGTCAGATACATCTAAAACCTGATGCTCTGCAGCATTTCCATTTAATTTTTTTTCTATACAGATATGAATATTTTTTTACAATTTTCTGATCCCTATTTTAGTATATTGTTTACTTAATGGTTTTACTAATGTATTTAACAGAAACCATCACCAAAAAACCACCAGGACCCAGGTTGCTTCCAGCAGTATCAGTACAAGCAAGTTGAGCCAATATTTTCTTATAACATGCCAGTCAGATGTAATTAAAAACTATTGTAAATTTTGAGGATTTCAGAGAACTGTTAGCAGTCACAGCTGTCTGAAAATATCCGCCACAGGGAAAATGTTGGGGTTTGTTACTGATAAGTCCTATATGGACAGACTCTGTAGATTTCCTCAGAAGACACATTTATACAATATGGCTCTTGTGTTAGTGGATCTGAGATTTCATTTACCATATCAGAGGTAGACCTGGGTTTGACTTGACAGAGCAAGCTAAAGAATGGTCTTACCAAGCTAACTCAAAGTGTGTTCTACAAGAAGAAAGGACTTCACCAGTGAAACATGAAATTTTAAACAATACAGAAGTCTCACATTTGCTCCTGAATAATAACAAATTCTCTTCTCAAAATAAAAAACAAGCATACCAAATATACCAGGTGCTTATTAACTATTCATGTTTCCTTGCTGCCCATTAGACAAACCATGCTTCTTGACATTTTTGAAAGAACAAAAATCAATTACTACCACATTTATCAAGTCTCTCAGTATACAGCACTAAACGGAAAGTGGTTTGATTTTCTAATGTATTACTTCCTCCAGGTATTCAATCATGGATGAGATTAAATACACTGACTTAATATTTTCATGAACTTCCTGGTCTGTGAGGAACTGTCCCCAAATTTTTATCGAAACTGTTCCCAAAAATTTCAGCCACATTATGACAGCTTGCTTGGCTTTTCTCTTTATCAGGGACTCCATCCAACTCCAGAATCTGTCAGTTCTACAGCTAAAGGCTGATGTTTCCTCTAAGGCTTTCATTATACTAGCATCAATCCATGTAAGTGACACATAAAAGTTCCCAAATTCCAAAATATGGCCAGTAAAATTGTTAACCTGTGATGGCATCAAAACCTTATATGAAACCAATAACACATATTTGGGAAGGTCTGGGTTAGAAGAGCATTCCTCTAGCAAAATCAGAACAGAAGACCCTTACAATAAAGACAGCCATGACCTATGTCCAGACATGCTCAACAGTCCCAAGGTGACAGAGTGAACACTGACTGGAGACAGTAAAATAGGGGTTTTTTTTTTTTTTTTTTTAATAATTTCATTCCATATTGCTAAAAATTCCTCCTTGTTGTGGATCCACTGCCACATGTGACATTTCTTTGGCTTTAACAGGACTTGGGCTTTAACAGGAGGTGGGAGAGGTAAGAAGGAGGTTGTTCTCATCTGTAACACAACTGGAGCCTAACATTGCATCTCTCCTCTTCTTTAGGATGTCCATATCACCAAGCACAACAGTATCTAGGCTCCATCCTTTTTTTCTCCCTTCTCTAATAAACAGCCATATATTCACAGCCAAAATAAAGACCTTTTCCATCTACAAAGATGGCAAATGGAGAACAGGAGCCCACACACTCTTGTGCATTCCCTATTGCTTTTTCATTCATTAATAATGAAAAAAAAAAAAAAACAAAACCATAAACAAATCCATCAGTCTCCATTATGAAAATATAACATATTTTATGAATACATGATAAGCAGTAAGTCTTTACGTGTTGTAACACCTTCTTTCAATTCATGTATTGACTTTATTCAGGTGAGCTTAAAAGACCTACAATCTCACTGGGACTTTATTTCATAACAAACACAATTGTCTCTCCCATACGTTATTATGCTGTAAAAGGTCAGCACATGCTAATATAAAGCAAATAAAAAGGAAAAAAAATAGTTTTTGAAAATTAATTACTTTGCCAGATATTTTTTCCCTTCCTTAAGCATGGGAGAGAGGTATAAAGGGAGCCTAAGAAATATGTTTGTCCTATGGTATTTAGGAAGGCAGATTCAAAATACCAACCTATGCACCCTAACCCACAGAGAGGGCTCCAGCTCAAGGCTAGGAAAAGTTTGACTGTCGAGAAGGGTCAGCCAGGCTCTGCACTGGGAGCAGGAGGGCCTGGCTTGGGAGAACCTCCTCCACAAGGGAGGGTGCCAGTAGGGCCAAGTCACCCTTGGCACCTCTGTCCTCTCCATTCACTGCTGCCCACAGCATCCCTCAGCTGTCCCCTGAGGGAATACAAAACTTTGTTTGCTAAAATCTTCCTTCTGTTTATATATGTTCAAAAAATAATCAAAAATTCTTGTTAACTCATCAGTATCAAAATTTCTGCCTCATCAAGCAGGGGAATAGAAAACGACCCATGTAGACAGACATGCAAAGCTGCATTTCTGTCAGGCACAAATTCTGTGTCTCACAAAAATAGTGACTTGAAGCACTTGAGTAAATTACTTCCAAGTAGTTCTGTCAACGGTGACTGTACAATGTATCTCTCATTTTCAGCCACTGGAAAAACATCTGTAATATGTTCTTGGAAGACCTCTGGTGGCAAATACTAAGCACTGACCATTCATTTTTGAATACAGACAAAATCTCCACTGGCAAGGGTCATGCAGTGATTTTGAATGGCAAACCTGTGCACCTTTGAACAACTTTCACAGGGGCTGACTGCAGTTTTGCTGTAGCTCACAACTCCTGAAACTAATATATCACTGACCTCATAATATCCAGCATCATGTACAATTGCATAACTAGAGCCGAGCAAATAATTAATTTAGCTTCTTTTATGATTCATGGAGTTATCTAAAAATTGCAACATAATGTTAGATAAAAGAAATCAAGCTTATTCAAATTACTAACCATTATTTATGCTTCTTTCTTTTGCCTCCCTCCCTTCTAACCTACAGGGTTAAGGCAGGAAAAAACATAAATGATCATGACATATTCCCACCTCTCTTTCACTTCAAGGAAAAAAAATAGCATTCCATTTTCCCTTTGTTTCCTTTTTCTTTTGCTTATATTAGTTCAACTAGTCAAAATGATCCAAGCCACTCTATAAAGCTCAACATCTGGCTATAGATCCTTTTGGACACTATGCTAGCTAATAATAAAACCCTGCTTTCCAAGATATAAAACCATCTTTTCCAATGACACAATACTACCTAAGAGTTATTGTTTTATGAATTAAGTTGTTATCAGCCTATCCAAACAGCTCTACTTCTTGTTCCTTTCCTAAATCAGGATCTACAAAACTACAATATAAACATCATGAAATGTTAAACTGGCATCCTAGTATTTTTAGCCACTTTAGAAGTTTTAGTATATCCATTTTTCCCAGACAGCAACAACCCATATCATCAAGAAAAATGGGTCAGGAGTAAAAGGCAAGATTTTCTCAATTTGAAGCTGGATTTCACAAGAAAGGCTGAAATTAGCATCCTCTGTTTTTCAAAAAAAGCAGAAATGTACACTTCACCAACAGATGTCCTAAACATGTCAAATGTCCAAAGAGATGCCTTCTCTTCTTCAGTAACATCAGTAAAAAGTGACACTGCACTTAAAGGCAAGACAACCAGCTGCATTGTTTTAGTGTTTGAGGAGCCTAAAATCTTTGGGGACTCAGAGTCCCTGCAAGCCACAGCTCACACATTACCCTAAATGCTGAGTACTCCAGCTTCACAAGCTACCTTTTTCTTTATTTAAAGTGCTGTTAGAGCTCCACCAAGCTCTAAGATTAAACCATAGTGGTCTGATGGAGTCTAGCACCACCAATGTCTTAACACACATCTGAACTTGAATATCAGGTCAGTCCAAACTGCTCATTACAGTCAAACAATCTCATTCCTCTGATTATAAATGAAAAATGATTATGACATAGCTAATTTGCCGTGATATTTTTACATCTTTTTAAATAAAACATGCATAGAGGGGATTTCCTCATTTGTTTTTCAAAGCTACACCATCCCAATTATTCCTTGATTAAAGCACTGTGGGAACAGAGATGAAAAATGTCAGTTCCACTGCAGATTTTGCAACAGATCTTTCAACCACGGTGAAAAACCTAGACAAGAAATCTGGCAATGTATCCAAATGCAACAATTTTACTGGTTTAAAAATCAGCCTATGATTTACTTTTAAACCATTCCATAAACTGTTCATAGTAGAAGTCACAGTTTGATCCTCAAAGCATGATATATTTCATGGGTGACTAAAACAAGTATTTTGTAATTCCTTTGCTAATAAGGTATGTCGGGGGAAAAACTATAGGAAAATGAACAAGATGGATAATGAACTATATGCAAAATATGCAGGGGAGAGCAGCAGCAAGACCTGAACTTGTTTCAGAATATCAGAACACTATCCATACAGTTATGAGTGAAACAGTCATCAAAGCCATTCACCCCGACAGAGCATTATGGATACCTTTGGGCTCTACCAGTTGGTCCATATTTTAGTATTCTTCATTGGGGGTGGGCAAAAGACATCAGGCTGGCAAACAACTGCTGCTTTGACTGGAAAAAAAAGGTGGCCATAAAGTTCTGAGATGTGCAGTGTTAATAAAAAGTTGCTTTCATAATTTGGAGATTAGCAGCAGGGAAGAACAGCTCCTCTTTATCTCAGGAATTGTATAAAAGTTCACAGCAAACCCAAAGAAGACTGGGAACACATCTGATTCAGTGGAAGGGTTACAATGAAATCCAAAACATCAAGTGTCTATCTTGGGTTTGACAACTCCTGCTTTATTGCGTCTCTCCAGGATTGTCTTCACATGTATGATAGACCAGGGAATGCCTCATCTGAGAATTGCTGCAGGTGGCCACTGAGACTTTGGTTTTAGATACAGTTTCAAGTGGTCTGCATAAACAACATCAGTCCTTAGATACCTTTGTACTTCTCAAATAGCACATACTCAAATGATATATATTATCAGTTGGGCTCAGAATTAAAAATTCTAGGGCATATACCTAATGACATAGGTATCTAAAGATGGTTAAAATCATACTTACCTAGCTACTTTGAGGGACTAGAAGATCTTATAAAGATGTCCAGACATTCCGTGTGCCAGAGTAAAACAGTTAATCTGCTCCAAGTCTAATGCTTTGCTTTTTGTGAGAGTTTATAATGATTCTTCAAATGTAAACACCTAACAGGATCTCTAAATTCTGTTTGATAAATGCTTTTTCTTTTTTAGAATTTGAAGAATAGATTGTACTGAGACAAGCATGAAATGAGAAAGTTCATAAACCAACAGCTGCAATCATTCAACAAAGGAAATTCAAATACCTGGTCTGAGATTGTATGAGATTGAGCACATGATATTATAAAAATAATTTTGTCCATCCTGACACCAGGAAAATATGGATATTTAAAATAGAAAATAGAAAGTACCATGTGAAAAATTTCTCCACAGAGCTCTTAGCCCAAGACCACTTGAGACTGCATGAAAATGGGAAGCTCCACTGATGCTAGAGGAAGTCCAGTTATTTTGAGGTGCTGCTGTGTGAAGCATTTCACAAGGATAGAAAACAAGCCCATCTGCAAAACTAACATTTGCCCAGAACTTGAGTTTACTTTAAATGGATGATGAGTGGCATAGTCCGTAAAACAAAGGAGAGCAAAACAGTTCTGCTCTATAATCATTCTTTGTGGTCCTTCACCAGTTTTATAAAAATTGCATCATGGCAGTAACACTTTAAGCTTTGTGACTTTCCGTCATTAGTGATTATGAATGGTGCTCATCAATATCCTTTTGGATTCTTCAGATGGTTTCAGTATTCTCTAATACATATTCTACGTAATTTGTGGTCTGAAACAAGTATTTCCTTTTGAATAATTTATCCAATTTACACTTGTATTAAAGACCAAGTTTCTATCACAGTAACACACCTAAAACATGATGAAGAGTTCAAGTCCCAAGCACTGTATTAAGCCTCTTTTCTGTGATTTTTGTTGAAGTACAGAAAAAAATTGCATTAGCCTATGACTTGCAAAGTCCCTTTACATATATGTAAATGCTGTATTCTGTTTGCGGTTTGACACTGTGTTTTGACTCTGTTTGAGTCCTGTGTTTTGTTATTTGATTTATAAAAATAGGCCTCAAACTTTTCAAGACTACATTTCTTTTGCCCATATCACCCTCATTGTTCTCGAAAGAACTGGAGCCCTAAATGTATTATCTAAGGAGTTAGACAAGCAACCGCTTCCAATCACAGGTCACAATCTCCCTAGCCCATCAACCTGATCTTGCTAAATCCTCCTAAATCCACTAGCTTCTGCTCCTCTAATCATGAGGGTTAGAAGCTGCAAGGACTGCTTTTCACTTCATTAAAATTTCATTTTAATCTTTTATAATCTATTAGCGCAGTACATAAACACCCCGCAGAAGCTTATTTCTTCAAACTTCATAAAATGGGATAATTTTACTATACATTCCATATTTGCAGTATTAAGCTTCATTTCACACCACCATAAACTTTGCTCAAAAGGATTAACAGTTAAGCAGTTGAGGAAATGGCATTTACAGCTACAGCTGCATGCATTATCCATTATGAAGCACTTATTTGGTGAAGTTAAACCTTAGTTTTTCTTATGAAACATCTGAAAGTTAATCTCAAATTATTTCAGTGTGTGGAGCTTTTATCACAAAGTACATTTTGGACTGTGTTGTTTTCTGTTGTGACCCTGGCGTGACTGGCTATCTAAATCAGACTAGACTAGTTCTCCTTCCTGAGAGGGTGACTAAAACTTTAAAAGTGAAAAAAACTACTTACCCCAGTAGGTCATCTGAATGATCTGAACCAGTCATCTTCTGTGACAAATTTCCAAAACTTCAGTGAGTAAATTAACAATTATCTAAATATTCAGTCCCAATTATTAATAAAACATCTTTCCCTTATTATTATCACCTCATAGCTCTACATAACTGTACTGGGTCTGGCTGAACTGGAATTGGTTTTCCCCTACAGCAGCCCTCACGGTGCTGTGTTTTATGCTGGGAGCTGGCAGGGTGCTGGTAGCACCCTGGTGTTGCGGCTACTGCTGAGCAGTGCTTACACAGCACCAAGGCTCTTTCTGATATTTCCCCCAGTGGGACGGGGTGGGCAAGATCTTGGGAGGGGACACAGCCAGGACAGCTGACCCAAACCGACCAAAGGGATATTCCAGACCATGTGACATCTGCTCAGTATAAAGCTGGGAGAAAGGAGGAAGGGGGTGGGCTCACCCTTGCTCCTCCGAGGCAACCACTACGCGTACTGGAACCCTGCTTCCTGAGAAGGCCCGACATCGCCTGTCCATGGGAAGTAGAGACTAAATCTGTTTGCTTTTGCTTCC
>NW_020799142.1:20050432-20195477 GCF_003259725.1 Athene cunicularia
GGGGGGGGGGGGGGGGGGGGGGGGGGGGGGGGGGGAAGTGATAGAGCGACTTGGTGGATACCTGGCATTTAGCCAGAGTCAAACCATCACAATAACTTACATAACATTATCATCCTATGGCTGAAATGACTTCAGATAAATCCTCTAGGAAACCATAACATATTTACAAGGGTTCTTCAGGTACATAAACAACAAGCAGAAACAGAAGGAAAGTTTCAGCCCACTGTTAAACAAGAGAGGTGGATTAGTCACCAATGCTGAAAAGGCAGAACTCCTCAACACTTTCTTCACCCCTATCTTTACCAGCACTGTTGGCCCCCAGGCCTTGGGAACAAAACCCCAGGTCAGTGCAAACACAGACTCACTGTCAGTGAAGGAAGAGGTGGTATGTGAACTATTACAGGTTCCTGACCCTTACAAATCAATGGGCTCTGACAATATCCACCCAAGGTTGTTAAGAGAGCTGGCTGACATCATTGTGAGACTGCTCTCTGTAATCTCTGAGCAGTCACGGAGTTTGGGGACATCCCAGAAGACTGGAAGAAAGCTAATATCACCCTCATCTACAAGAAGGACTTCAAGGAGGATCCAGGAAATTACAGGCCCACCAGTCTTACTTCAATCCCTGGGAAATTCTTGGAACAAATCCTCCTGGGGGCTTTCACAAGTCAAATAAAGCACATGATTGGAAAAAGCCAGTACAGATTCATGAAGGGCAAATCATGCTGACAAACTTGATCACCTACTACAACAAAGTAACCTGCTTGGTTGATGTAGGGCAAGCAGTGAACATTGTGTACCTGGATTTCTCCAAGTCTTTTGATGCAGTTCCCCACAGTCTCCTCCTACAGAAACTGATGTTTTACACTCTACATAAATGATTTGTGTGGTGGGTGGGGAACTGCCTGACAATCCACACCCAGAGAGTGGTGGGAAATAGATCCTTTTCAAACCGGCAACAAGTAGGGTACCCCAGGCATAGATATTGGTCCCGATGCTGTTTAATATATTCATAGGGCATCTGGATGATGGGATTAAGTGTACCCTGATGAAGTTTTCTAATGATACCAAACTGAGTGGGAAAGTGGACATTTCATAAGGGAGACCCACCCTGCAGGAAAACCTAAATAGTCTGGAAGAGTGGGCTAACAAGAACATTATAAAGTTCAACAAGGACAAGTGTAAAGTCTTGCACCTGGGTAAACATAATCCAGCAGTGCAGCACAGGCTGGGATCTACCTCGCTGGGTAACAGCTCTGTGGAAAGGTACCTGGGGGTTGTGGTGGACACGTTCAATATGAGTGAACAGTGTACTGCAGGAGCAAAGCAAGCCAGTAGGATGTTGGGCTGCATCAACAAGGGCATCACCAGCAGAGATAAAGAAGTCATTACCACACTCTGCTCAGCACTTGTCAGGCCACACCTGGAATACTGTGTTCAGTTTTGGTCCTCATAGTACAAAAAAGATGTGGACAGGCTGGAGAGAGTCCATAGGGGGGCCACAAAGATAATCAAGGGACTGGGAAGCCTGCCATATCAGGAAAGGCTGAGAGAACAGGGTTTGTTCAGCCTTGAGAAAAGAAGGCTTAGGGAAGACCTTATCACCATGTCCCAGTATTAAAAGGGTGGCTACTCCTTTTTACAAGGAGTCATATGGAAAAGACGAGAGGTAATGGGTACAAGTTATTCCTGGGGAGATTCTGATTGGACACAAGAGGAAAATTTTTCACAATGAGAACAATCAGCCACTGGAATAAACTCCCCAGGGAAGTGGTGGGTTCCCCAACACTGGACAATTTTAAGATTCAGCTGGACCAGGTGCTGGGGCATTTTGTCTAGACCATGCTTTTGTCAAGAAAGCTTGGACCTTGAGGTCGCTTCCAACCTGGTATTCTATGTTTCTATGATACAATGCAAGCTTACAACATAAACTAAGAAGTGAAAATTATGTACATTCTTTCAAACTATATTCTCTGACAAGTAACAATGAGAGAGTTCTCACTTATGAGAGCAGTAGTTTAGCAACACTTTTTCTCTCCTTCCCTTTGTAGAAGTACAGTGTCGCGGTAGAGACGGTCATGCGACAATTGACAGTTAAGTTAAGAGTAAAAGAAGAAGTCCGTTTATTGTTTTTCTACATACCTTATATATCTTTTACAACTACCGCAAGCTCTAACACAATTGGCTAAACCCATAGCAACGGTACATGATTAGATAGCTTTCTTAAAGTTTTACTTCTAAACACAATTAACAAAACTCTTTATCTGTGATCAACAGTTTCATGATTCTTCTAGCAGATGTTTGCTGTCCTTGCTCCTTATCTGTGGTATGCCCTCCTGCATGCAGACTCCTCACAGGTACGGGATGATCTGGCTGAGGTCAAATTCCATCTGCTCTGTCAGGCGTTCAGCAGACCTGCTGCCTACCCCGACAGTACAGAAGGATTTAGAGTGGAAGGGAGCACTGGAGGTGATCTAGTTCAAACTCTTACTCAAAGCAGGGCTAAATTCAAAGTTTTATTCCATTCCATTTTCATTCTAACATTTTCTTATAAGCACCTCATAAGAGAATATGTTAAAGACAAAGGGAAATTGCAAATTTCAAGCTGATGTTGGCTATATCTAATTTATTATCCTTTTCCTTAGGTTTCTCTTCTTGGGGTGGGTTTAGTTTCATGTGTTTTGGTTTGGGATTTTTTGTAAACATGAAGCACTGAGGTTCTCTGGTTTTTAGAAGAAACAAACATAATGTGAATATTAAACTAATACGTTTTTTCCCCTGTAACACTGTAACCACCAGACATCTCTACTCATAAATATAGGTCAGCTACTAGTCTCCAAAGCAGTCCCATTTGGAAATACACAAAATCATGAACTGCATGAAAGTTCTGAAGCACTTCCTTGAGATGAGACACTGTTTAGCAAGCATTTTCTCATAAAACTAAAATAAAAAGGAATCAATATATGAGTTGCTAGTTCTAAGTATGTTTAAATATGGAATTACATGGTTTTGCACTCTCCTCAATTTTATTGTACACTCTTTATTTTGCCACTTCTTCCTATTTTGTTTAATAGTTCTCAGTTCTAATACATACCCCGACTCTTCCAGTATGTACAAAAATACCCTTGCCTTCATTGCCATTTCTGGACACAGAAGGCAGTATGTTTCTTCACTCTCAGAATTTTTTCACCTCAAAAAATTTAGTAAGTTAGGCTTCACATACTCATATATAGTAACAAGCAGCCAGTATTACAATTGTTACTCTAGCAAAAGCTTGAATAAAGTAACTCCAAATTTATACCAGTGTAACTGAGACTACAATTTGCATTCTATTAACTGCAGCAGACGCTTTTCAGAACAGCTTCCCAGTAAAAACTGAGTGACAGTGAAGTAAGGAATTTAAGGTTAAACTCTATCTGCAGATGAGCTCCTTGGTTCTCTTTACAGTATTCAAAATAAGTACTTTCCTATTCCACTTCACGTTTGATTTTCTTTTGCCCCAGAAGACAGTGAAATAAGTGGGTGTTTATTTGAAGGAAAAATCACTCCTCTTATTCAGGGAAGCACTTTACTTCCATTAGGTACACATCTAAAAGTCATGCCACAAACATTTCATCCATTCTAATCTTTACATGGCATAAAGAACAGTATATGAATTTATAAGGCCTCACCTTTTCTCCATGCAACACATAATGAGGAATCTACATCTGATTTAAACAACAGGAAATAAGGTCTGAAGTTAACTCTAAGTGACACAAGGAAAAGTGATTATGAAGTGGTAGCAAATTATTAAAATTTAGCAGTAAAAGCTCGATGGAAATATTATTAGGCTCTTTTAAATCTTCTGTCACTGATTTCAACACTGCTTCCCTCTAGACTTCAGCTCCAGCACTGTACTACATTTATTCACTCTTTCTTGTGATAACTCCTCCCCTTCTGCCAACCACATTATAGAATCACAGAATCATAGAATCGTTTAGGTTGGAAAAGACCTTTAAGACCATCAAGTCCAACCATTAACCTAACACTGCCAAGTCCACCACTAAACCATGACCCTAAGTGCCACATCTACACATCTTTTAAATACCTTAATGAATGGTGACTCAACCACTTCCCTGGTCAGCCTGTTCCAATGTTTGACAACCCTTTCAGTGAAGAAATTTTTCCTGATATCCAAACTAAACCTCCTCTGGTGCAACCTGATGCCATTTCCTCTCATCCTATCACTTGTTAGTTGGGAGAAGAGACTGACACCCACCTTGCTGCAACCTCCTGTCAGGCAGTTGTAGAGAAGGTCTCCGCTCAGCAACCCTTTTCTCCAGGCTAAACAACACCAGTTCCCCCAGCTGCTCCTGGTAAGACTTGTGCTCCAGACTCTTCACCAGCTTCGTTGCCCTTCTTTGGACACACTCCAGCACCTCAATGTTCTTCTTGTAGTGATGGGCCCAAAACTGAACATGGTGTTCAAGGTGCAGCCTCACCAACGCCAAGTACAGGGGGACGATCACTTCCCTGTCCCTGCTGGCCACACTGTTTCTGATACAAGCCAGGATGCTGGTGGCCTTCTTGGCCACCTGGACACACTACTGGCTCATATTCAGCTGGCTGTTGACCAACACTTCCAGATCCTTTTCTACGAGGCAGTTTTCCAGCCACTCTTCCCCAAGCCTGTAGCACTGCATGGGGTAGTTGCAAGACCTGGCACTCAGCCTTGTTGAAGCTCATACAGTTGGCTTTGGCCCATGGCTCCAGCCTGTCCAGGTCTCTCTGCAGAGACTCCCTACCCTCGAGCTGATCAACTCCCACCCAACTTGGTGTCATCTGCAAACTTACTGAGGGTGCACTCGATCCCCTCTTCCAGATCACTGATAAAGATCTTAAGCAGAACTGGCTGAGTCCTGGGGAACACCACTTGTGACTGGCCTCCAACTGAATTTATTTCCATTCACCACAACTCTTGGGCTCAGCCACAAAGACACTTTTTTACCCAGCAAAGAGCATGCATGTTGAAATTGTGAGCAGCCTGTTTCTCCAGGAGAATACTGTGGGAAACAGTGTCAGAGGCTTGACTAAAGTCCAGGCAAACAATATCCAGGGCCTGTTCCTCATCCATTAAGTCATCTTGTCATAGAAGATGAGGTTAGTCAAGCAGGACCTGCCTTTAATAAACCTATGCTGACTGGGCCTGATCACCTGGTTGTCCTGTATGTGCCACATGATGGCACTAAAGATGATCTGCTCCATAACCTTCCCCAGCACTGAAGTCAGGCTGGAACTGCCCGTAGTTCCCTAGATCTCCCTTCTGGCCTTTCTTGTAGATGCATGTCAGATTTGCTAACTTCCAGTCAATTGGGACCTCCCCTACTAGCCAGGACTGCTGATGAATGATTGAAAGTGGCTTGGCGAGCACCTCCACCAGCTCCCTCAGTACCCTTGGGTAGATCCCACCAGGACCCATAGACTTGTGTGTGTCTAAGTGGTGTAGCAGGTCACTAATAATTTCCCCTTGGATTATGGGGGCTTCATACTGCTGCCCATCCCTGTTTTACAGCTCAGCATGCTGAGAACAGAGAAAAATTGGTCTTAAAGACCAAGGCAAAGAACGTATTGAATACCTCAGCTTTTTCTCATTCTTTGTCACTGTTTCCCCCCACATCCAATAAAGTAAGGAGATTCTCTTCAGCCTCTCTTTTGTTGATAATGTATTTATAGAAAAAAATTTAAGTATCCTTTATGGCAGTAGCCAGATTAAATTCTAGCTGGGACTTGCCCCTTCTCATTTTCTCCCTGCACAACCTTTCAACATCCTTATAGACCTCCTGAGTTGCCTGTCCCTTCTTCCAAAGGTCATAAACCCTTTCTTTTTTTTCCTGAGTTCAAGACAAAGCTTTCTGTTCAGCAAGGCCAGCCTTCCCTGCTGGCTCATCTTCCGGCCTATGGGAACAGACAGTTTCTGAGCCTGAAGTGTCCAGCCTTCCTGGACTCCTTTTCCCTTCAGAACTGCCTTTCAAAGCCTCTGTCAACCAGGCCCCTAAACAGGACAAAGTCTGCCCTCCAGAAGTCCAACATAGCAGTTGTACTAACCTCCATCTTTACTTCTCCAAGAATCATAAATGCTATCATTTTTGTGATCACTGCAGCCAAGGCAGCCTCCAACCATCGCATCACCCACAAGTCCTCTTCTGTTCACAAAAATCAGGTCCAGCTGCGCACCTTCCCTCATTGGCTCCCTCACCAACTGTGGTCTCTTCCACACACTCCAGGAACCTCCAAGACTGTTTCTTCTCCACTGTATTGTATTTCCAGCAGACATCCATTAAACTGAAGTCCCTCCCCTCCAGCCCACCCCACCAAAAAAAAAAAAAAAAAAAAAAAAAAAAAAGGGCTAGTGATTTTGAGACTTCTCCCAGCCATTTATAGAATATTTTTTCTGCTTCTTCATCCTGGTTGGGTGGTCTATCACAGACATTCACCATGATAGCTGCCTTATTGGTCTTTTCCTTGATTCTTGCCCACAAACACTCAACCCTATCATCACCATTATTAATTTCTAGATACTCCCTAAAACACAGGGGTCTCCCACCCCTTCTCCTTCCTTGCCTATCCCTTCTAAGTTTATAGCCATCCATTGCAACACTCCAATTGTGTGAGTCATCCCATCATGTTTCTGTGATGGCAACTATGTCATACTTTTCAAGCTGCACAACTCCTCCTGTTTGTTGCCCTTGCTTTGTGCATTGATGCACTTCAATTGGGCTATTGATCGCAATGTCTTTTTGGGGTTAGAAGCCCTAAATCATATATGACTGTTCTCAGGTGCTTCCATGGTTTCTAACACATCGATAACTCTTGCATCTTTGCTGCCACATAGATCTCCATCCCCCACCTCCACTAAGACAGCAGATGGAAGGAATTCACTAGTACATGGTCCCTCAAATATTGGCATGTTGCCCCATGGCTTATCTCTAGCAAGACTGGTTTGATCCCTTTCCTCATCCAAATCTAGTTTAAAGCTCTTTCAATGGGCCCTGCTAACTCCTGTGCAAAGACCCTTATCATTCTTTGAGAGAGGTATATCCCATGTTGTCAGCAGGCCTGGTGTCACAAAAACCAACCCATGATCAAAACCCTCAAAATTCTGCCAGTGACATCAGGCTCAGAGCCACGTATGAATCAGCTGTCTCCTTGTTTATTCCCTCATCATTCACTGCAACTGGAAGGATAGAAGAGAACACTACTTGTGCTCCTGATCCCTTAACCAGTTGTCCCGAGGCCCTGAAGTCTCCATTGATTGCTCCCAGACTTCTTGTTGCAACTGCCTACCTGAAAAATCAGTAATGGATAATATTTTGAGACCTGTTCCAGGGTAGGAAGCTTTCTTTTCACATCTTTAACCTGGGCCCCAAGAAGACAGCAGGCTTCCTTAAGAAGTGGGTCTGGTCTGCATACTGGGCCTTCTGTTCCCTTCAGAACAGATTATATACTGTAACAACTATTCCATGATGCATAGGAAAAAATAACTGCAACATTAAAGGATTTTAAAACTGCTTATCTCAAAAGTGGTTTGAAATTAAATATCGTATTTCTTTAGACAGGAGCTAAGCACATTTATTTTAAAGTACTGAATGTAACTAAAAATTCCCTTGACTTTCCATAATGAAATTCAGTAACCTCCTTCACAAACGTGATAGAAAGCTTTCAGTATGATATGATGCCACATTCCCACTCCTCCAAATACTGCTGAAGACTGCCAAAAAAAAAAAAAAAAAAGAACACAGAGACACAAAGCTGAAACAAGAAGAACAAAAGCCCTTTCAAAGTCCATCCAGCTATCTCTCCTACTGGCCGAGACCAAGACAAGAAAATTAAATGCTATTAACGCTTTTAAAAATAATTGTTACAACTTCTGCATACAATGGTGCTTGATATTCTGAAGGATACAGAGATTTCTGCATGAATGCCTGGGGGAAGTCACCTTGACTACCCAGTTCAGTCTCCTTTTGAACAGTGATGACTAGGATACCCAGCTCAGAAGGATCCATAAAGCATCTATTCCCCATGCTATCATATTTCAAGCATCACAGAACACTTCTAAATAAGACCTATAGGAGAGAAAGAATCAAAGATACAATCACTGGAAGAAAGAGTGAGACTGAAAATGTTGCTACTATCTTTGAATTGGCAGCTGCAGAGACTGTTACATTAATTCTCAGAGGGACTGAACTGTTCTTCAGAGGGTTCTTACCTGACACTGACTCCAAAAGAGATGATGTTACTACATACGATAGCTAGGTTTTAGACAAAGTGCTTCCATTATGCAAGCTAAATCTCCATTCTCTATTAAATGTTTCTTAAATCTGATTTGGCAACCATATCTAGACACCTCAATTTTAAAGTACCTTAAAAGCACAAGAGGGAGAAGCAAAAATCCTCTTAGTGAAGCTAAGCTTTCAGCACTGACCCAACTTCTGGTGGGATTCACACTGCTTCCCTGGTTATCATATCTGATCTGAAATCCAGGATGCACAGTTCAGAACCAGGGTCTGACCAGAAGGAGTTTGGGAGAGAAGGGTGTGTGATCTCACTGTGGAAAGCTCCAGAAAATTGAAGATGGGGGGGGGAACCTTTTTTCTTCCTCACAGTCCTTCACCTGATTACTACAGAGGCTCCCCACCCATACCCTTCCCTCCGCTCATAGCACCCATATGCTGTGACACTTGCCCCTATCTCTGTATATATACACATACCTGCTAGCAGATCTCCCTTTTAGGCAATCTTCTCCCTAGTGTGTTTCTCTAGGATTTTGGACACGAGACTCTTAGAAAGGACATGCCTAGATCAGAAGTGCCTTGTCTTGGTTACTTACTGTCAATATCAATTAAATACATTAATACCTAACAATAGAGACAGACAGTTTGCATTATTTTAATCCCATTAGCTACTGTTTTTCAAAGTAATGATTTTTAGATGATATAAATAATCTATCCTCTCCTGTAAAGACATTTCTGTTTACAGTTTCAGGATGCACAATTCACTTTTAATCCACAGCTCAGAGTCTGCCTTTAGGAGACAGAATTAATTGTGTCTTCCCAGTTGCTCCTTTACATTATTTGGCTCAAGTGGTAGTCAGTGAGGTGTTTCAGTTCACCCTGCCCTTTCCTAGACATCTTTTAATACAGAAGGTAAAATGACAACATCACACTTGATATTTAAACTTCAGTCCCAGTTGCTTCTAGCCATCCACAGATTCAGGGTAATGCCATAGTGTGATCCAATGGCTTGAAACTAAAAATACAGTTGATTTATTTAAGCCATAATTCTTTGTGCACATATAACTTTTTCAGAAAAGTAGATATGTCTCCAGAGAGAGCAAATGTCCAGACACACAGTCATTATGTTGATTTTGTTTAGCATCTCTTCAATGCCATTCTGGCCATGTGCTAATTCAGCTCATGGTAGGCATAACACTATGCTTACAAGAGTGAAAAGCAGCACACCTCGGAAGTTCTGTAATATACAGTCTGAGCCAATACTTGAATACTTTATTTATTAGATGTGTATTGTAATGAAATCTTGCTGAAAATTTTCAAAAGGCATGTTAGTGCCTTTAGAAATACATTTTAAAATAAGTAAAATATCTATGTACTGTAGAAACCTAAATAAAAATTCCATTTATATTAGGATTTAGGAATGTAACCTGTTTAGATACTTCAAAAAAAACCTAATGGGAACCTATGTAATTGCAACATTAAGCATATAAGGTTTTTTTTTCAATACCCAGTCTCTAATTATGTTCATCAAGAATAACATGCTGTTAAGAAAAATCAAAATTACAGCTTGTTATTACTTTCAAAACTATAAAATAATCTAAAAATGCAAATCCCTTGTGTAAACACAGTTATAACCATAAATCTTACTATCCTAACAAAGAGTCTGGCTCTTAATTCCATCTCAAATTTATCTTTAATCTTTTGTATAATTTCTCTAAGCAGTAGGCAGTACTACTCCCATGCTTTTCCCCTATCCTTCTTTGCTTTTCTTATCAACTTGAGAAGCTTTTCAAGGCAAGGTCTGTCTATGTGTTCCTACATGATTTCCCAGAATGTTATGTGGGCATATCTGCCCTATTAACGACAAAATACTTGACATCAGCTTCTTAACAGTAACTAGATTAGAGTGGGTCATTATTCACACAGGTAAAACACTACATACCTTCAGAAAGAATGGTGTCGTACCCTAGCAGTTGTCACTGGGAGGTTCAGGAGATGTTTGAATTTCATATCTGTACTTCAATACAGAATGAAGCACCTACATTCATCTCCAGACAACACAGACAGTCATCACTGCCTGCTGTTGGCTTCTGGAAGGGAGGAGACACTTGGGCATGCCAGAGGTCATAGGAAACATAAGAGGCAAATCTGCTTTCAGATAAACTTGGAGATACAATAATTCAATGGGTAGCCTTAACTGCATTCAGAGTGTCATTACTCTGCCAACAAAGGAAGATGTAATATAAGGGTCTTCTACTGAAGTCATTTGCAGCTGCGTATGAAGTAAAATTTGTCTATGCTGAATTAATGCACAAATACGGACGGCCACACTAAGACGAAAAGAGAGAAGGTCCAGGCCCAATGTCCACTATCTACCCAAATATCCACACATGGTTTCTTCCTACAGATTCACAGTGTCTCATCCACTCACTGACCACTAATTTATTTTCACAGAAACAGAGAGTGATTAAGCCACTTGAAGTCAACCCTTCACCTACACCTGGTCACCTACAGCAGGTTGCCAGGTCTGACTAGCCTGATTTTTAGTATCTCCAGGGATGGAAAGTCCACATCCTTCTCTGAGCAACCTGTCCCATTGATCAGTTGCAATTATAGTAAAAAAAAAAAAAAAAAAGTCTTAAGTACAATTTCCAGTTTTTCACTTTCTGAGTATTTCCTCTCACCTTTTGCCCTTTCACAGGACATCACTGAAATAGCCAAATCTTCTTCACTTTTTCCCATCAGGTATTTATACACACTGATAAGATGCCTCCTGAACCTTCTAATCAGTCTAAACAATTCCTGAACTTGAGTTTTAAAATTCCAACTCCTGATCACCTTCAGTTACCTAAAGAAATGTGCTGGTGCAGAAACTGAAACAAACAAAGAAACAAAAAGCCTTTACAGTCTGAAATTCAAGCTTGAAATTTAAACCTGCTCTGGGATTTCTGACAAAAACGTGCACATTTGCAGTGCAGACACTCTTGTGTTAGAAGCTACATCTTCCAACAGTGAAAACAATCCTATATTGTGTCCCCTGAGTGCACTGATAAAGTGTACTGAGTTGATTACAGTTTAAAGGAATGCTGAAAGCAAAAAAGAAGAAAAAAATGGAAGGAAGATTTCCTTTAAAGGAGACACATTGCCAATTATTCTTGCTATACAAGGAAAGAAACAAAAGAAATCAAGCATGACTTAGTAGGAATGAGGAAGGAATACAGAGAAGATGCTGTAGCAGATGCAGTTCAATAAATTGAACTTCAAACAGTTATTAGAAGACCAAGAAGAAATACTGAATGTTCACGCAAAGAATATTTCAGCTGAAGACAAAACCTTCCAATTATGCAGAAACCATGCACAATTTAAAAAAAAAAAAAAAAAAAAGACAGATTAAAATTAATTATTGCAGATAGTTACAGGTCAATACAGCTGAGCAGACACCATAAAGCTGCCTGTCCTGTCCGGAAGAATTATTTATCTTTCTAATAGCATAAGCTAGATAGCACTTAGTACTGCAGAGACATAAAAAAGCATGCCAAGATTCCTTTTACCTCTTTGCCTTCTTCACAGATTTTTTAAAAATGTTGTAAATAAATTCTTCATAGGGCACCTGTTACTGGTGGTAAATGGCCCACCCACGTCACCTTCAAAGATGAGGAAACAATTGTTTACCTCTGATCTTTGAACTCCAGCTTCAAGACCAAAGGGTTACTTAGCAGTCTGAATAGCATGGCAGACTTTAGACTGCCTTCCTTCATTCTGAATTAGATACAAATAATTCTTTGAATTCTAAACTCCTGCTCCTGTAGGATGCAGTGAGGTTCACAACTTCCTCTCTTAGCATCACAACGTGCATTAATAAATGTATTAGTAGTGTCTGTATGCTAACTCTTGAAATACTAGTCTATTTCTAGCACAGCCAAGTCTTCCATAAAACTTAGGTGGTTTTGTTGGTTTTTTTTCTGTGTATTTACCAAGTCATTCTTTTGTACTAGACCAGACTTTGTGCTAACTCAATGCAAACTTCACTAGTCTTCTACTCTGGTGCATTTTGGTTACACTGCTGGTTGTGGATGGCACATTTTAGCACGGGATGCACTAGAAAGCCACTTGCATTGCTTCCATCAGAGATATACCACCAGTACGTGGTCTCTACAAAACCAGTAGGCCAAGTTGTCAGTAGACTCCCTCACCAACAGCCGATTCCAACAGTTGCTCTTGCCTCAGGACCTGCCTCCCCCCCCTCCCCCGTGGAGCTCCAGAACAAGGAAACCATCTGCTTCTCAAATAAAAGGAGCAGGTGCCTTCTCCAATTACATAAAACCTGAGTACAGAACAGATACCACAAGACACAAGAGACTTCTGCAGAAACAAGCAGACATAAATATTGAAGCTACTCCTCCTGTCTGAAACAGATCTACCCCAACAACTTGGTGCAACACGACCCTTTATAGATATAAGAAACTTTCAGAGTATTCCCATCTTCTCCTTTCCACTTTAATTTTAGGAAAGACTGCTTAGCAGTTCCATTCCAAGTCACCACTTGCAGTCTCATAATCTGAATCAACAGTACAGTTAGAATTTCATAAATCAGTCACCCACTTGAAGGTGATACAAGTTTTAAGCAAAATAGAAAATACTTGCTTCATTATGTAAAAACAAATCTTAATTTTAGGTTCTGCCTTATGTTCCCTTGTGATATGTTCCAATAGGCCTAAACAGAAATTATTATAGGAAAAAGGATCCAAACTTGGAGATTTCCATCCTGTGTTCCTTTAATCACCTTTGGTTTGTTTAAACAGCAGACTCAACAAAATAGGATGCTGAGGAATGATGCTCCCATGAGACTTAAAGTAGAATCACGAGAAGTTTCTGCTGAACAAAGCTCAAGAATAGAAATGCTACAGCTTTTAAGCTTTCTACTTTTAAACATTTAGTAGGTATACAGTCTTTAAAGTTTTATTTTGACTTTATCATTGTAAGGCAGTATTAAATATCCTGAGCAGATGACTACACGATGAAAGATTACTGCACACATAATGCTGTCTCAGCTTTGCCAGTGACAAAAAAAAAGCAAAACAATGCCCATTACACTTTTTCCCCAGTAGAAGGTAAAACAGTGCCACCCACTGCTTTTCCAGAGTAACCCCTTGCTTTTGAGACAGCTGCAGAAAGCTGAAGTTGGTACTTTGCAATTACAAAATAGCCAGCTCATGCTGAGCCTTCTTCCCCTCATTCCAACACTGGGTTCTTCTACCAGGTAACACATTTACAGTGATAACTTCAGTCACTAGTAAAGCTGTGTAAAGGAAAAAAAAAAAAGTGCTTTGAACTTGCTCTACTACAGCTGAAGGCTGAGGATAAGACAAAAGCTGAATCACATGAGTGGTTTTTTACCCTGGGATGAGTTTTTTTGACTATGCATTTCAGCTTTCCACAGCCACTATTAAGCAATTCACAGGTTCAAGCTGATGGTAATATTATATTGCATCAACTTATCTTGAGGGTCAGAATACCATTTTTTTTCATATCCTTCTATTTATTTTGCATCATCCCTTTAACACACAAGAAAGCAAGTATCACTTTTCACCTAGGTCACAGACCATTCTCTAAAATCAACATGCCTGCCCAGCAGTTTATCTTCTGTTCCTACATAGAGAATTTGTTTAATCCAAGGATCAGCAGAGTAATACTCAAGCACTGTCAAGACAGAAAGATCGCTTAAGGACTTTTTACTTGTTAAAAAGAAACCGGTACTCATATGCACATTTTATTAATCTAGACTATACTCTGCTGGTGGAGATAGTGGCAACTATAGTTCATTCCAACATAGCACAGTACCTGTCAAGTAAGACTCTACAACTACTTCATCTTTCATTAGCAAAATTCTCTGTAAACCAGTTTACAACAGAAAGCACGACTTCCCATTGCTCAGGCTGAAGAATGTGCATACAAGTATTTCAACAAGCCACGTATGATTCAGTAGTCTCTTTAAAAACAAACTATTTGACCCTTAACAAGAACCCTAGAACATTCTACAAAGGTCAGTGTACAGAACTATGTAAAAATTCTAGGCATGTTTAATTACCTCAAAACCAGATACACTTTGTTGATTAAGTAAATATTGCTAAACAGTCCTTACATCTTGTACCTTATGAATCAGAGATCCTAGTCATGGTCTGGGCTCAGCTGTGATCTACTAAAAGCAGCCATAAGACATCCAACTATTAGCAAGGAAAACATCAAGTTGTCTACAACTGAAATCAAGGTCCCAAGCTAAAGGGAAAACTGTAGACTCAAAATGCATTTTAGAGGTCTCTCTGTGGTTCCTGAGGTGAGAGCTTAAAAATGGGTATGCATGTTCACAACAGACTCTTTGGAAGCATGTTTGTGTTTATACTGCTGCTTGATAGGTGTCTAAGAATTTGCCTTGCTATGTAATTAAACTTCCAACCATTCACTTTTACATCTTTTACTTTTCACTTTCTATTCTGAGCTCATTTTCTCTTTAGGAAGAGTAAGCATTTAAGACAACTAACTTACTTTCAGGCACAAAATCAGAAATTTTTCACTGGTCCCAAATATCAAGACAGCAGTTACCTAGCAACATAATCAGATGGTCATGTGAATTCATCCTTTACTGTGATAGTTCAACATAGAGCTGCAGATCTGCTAAAAGAAAGTATTCACATGACTTTGAATCCATGCAATACACTTCTAACAGTAAATACACAGAAGACATTAAGGTATTTAAACATTTATTTTTCACTGTACAGTATCATACATTTAAAATAAAGAAATAAGGCCCAAGTATCATAAAAGATATATATAGTGTTTGCTAGACACATACTTGACTAAGAACAAGGCATATTCTAGGCCATACTTCATGGAGTTACAATGAAGTTCAGGCACGTAAACAGGAATACTTTATTGTTTAATGATTTATACCTCTTTTGGCCTGTTTAACAGAAAACGAACCAACTGAAGCAGAACTTCATCATTAAAGCCTTTCACACTACCATCTTCCACAACATCATACAATGGCTTACTGTCTGTACCCCAACAGATATTCTTCCGAGGGTTATTTTTAATAGTTTCTGCAGTTAATGCTAAAGTATTTAGCTGGTAACAAAAGAAAGCAAAGTATTTTCCATCAGTCACTACTGCCTGCGATACAAAAGGACGGGTCACATCTGCTTCATTCCAGAATCCTACAAAATAAAGGAACAACACTAGTTATACAGAATTCGAAATTCCTATCAGCACACACATCTGAAATACCGAAAAATACTGGGAATTGCAGCAGTCACCTAGTAGGGAAAAAGTCCCATCTCCTTTAGCAACAGAAGCATTCTTCATACAAACTAACTAAAACACAACCACCAATTAAGGATATTTCCAAGGTCAGGGACACAGTGGTCTTTTTGTATTTTGTACACAGTTCCCTATCACTGACTGATAAAAAGCCCATGCTAATCAGCCAACTGACTAAGTTACTAGTGCAACTAAGTCCTACAAGTGATCTGAAGGGAAATGCCTTTCAACTATTCCACGCTTCTCACAGGGTAGTGAACATTTGTTTCATGACAGAAGCATGCATATCTATGTTATGAGCATAATTGACTATAGTAACCAGTCAGACAATACCAAGAACACTACGTCAATAAGTATTAATGCTTCAAACCCCCACTGCACATCGTCCTTTTAAAATAATTTTCTTTACATAGTTATGTGTGTACACAGCATACACTAATATCCTTAGAGGATATTTGGTATTATGTGTAACAAACACCCCTAAAAACTGTTACAGAACAAAGAGAAAGCTTTTGAATCATGCTGTCTTTATAACTCATAATGTGCTTACAACTGTAACAAGATTTGAAGCCAAGACTTAATTGACTTCAGTGTTTCATGTCCACAAAAAAAGTCACACTTTCTAATATGCCATTATATTAAAAAATTGATGCAGAGCCAGCTATATACATCACAGTCAAAGGATTTTCTTCCATGTGTTTTTTCACAAGTGAAAACTACAAACCAGCAGGTATCTTCCAGTAACACTAGATAAATTATATTTACATGAATAAGCAAAAGACTGACCTGGTCAGTCTTAATCAAACATAGACATAAAATCCTAACATAAGGCTACTGACATTTTTCTTTCACTGACTGTAGTTTCCTACAATTGACATTTCTGAAACAAGGGGCTAAGCAACATAATTGTTTTGCAAATAACAAACTGCTTGATATTTACCACCATTCCCCGCAACCAGTGTGGAGTGAGCAAGTGAATGCAGGACTGAGGGGGTTGCACAGGTTTAGTGTTACATGTGACAAAAATATTTTTCTGTGTAATTAATTCTCTTGGAGTAGAAGTACTCAAAGAAAGTCTTAACTAACCCCCTGGTATAAGGTCTGCTTCATTCATTGGTTGAATTAAATTTTCAAATATCTACTTGAAGGATGGTCTTCTTATGAGAAAAAGGTTTTGGGGGAGAAAATATTAGAGAATTTCACAGTAGGCATTCATCAAGCTGACTTTCTCACCTTGATACATTGCTTGTGCTGCTGTCCAGGCAAACAGACTTGCAATACCATTAGCTCGATAAAGAACTTCAATCTGATCCTCAAGGTGTGCTTTTACAAACCTCTCCCGTTTTAGTTTATCAGGAATAAGATGAAACTGGGTGTGTCCGTAACAGCATGGATCTGCTACCTTTGATCCTGTGTTCCCCAAAAAGAAAAAAATTAAAGAGTCAGAAAATGCTCTTTATTATGCATACAAATACATTCTATCAGACTCCAAACAACAGAAGTTTAGAACCTCTGCTGCAGATCTATATAAATGTGGAGACACTTCCATTTCTGGATGAGACTGGAGGGCTCGCCCAGCTCCAAAAAGCAAGAGTTCACATACTAAAATGTCTCTGAGGAGATGTAAGAAATTTTAAAGCCAGTTTTCTGCCGATTTTCAATTCAACCCAACTCCTTCAAGCAAATCTTGACAGAGACTACCATATGCACAGGAGGATGCTTGTCCCCATTGCCTAACTGACATGAAATCTCAAGAGATTTAAATACCATATTTACATAATATAGTTATATATAAAAATACACAATTTGTTTTTCTTTTGATGGGAGGTAAAAGGTTGAGGTGGTAGTGTTTAGTTTGGGTTTTTTCCACAAAAAACCTAGTTAACATTCCATGACTAGAAACTCTTACCTATAAATACCTTGTTTTCATACTGCTTTTTGAACAATGGCAGTTTGGATGGTTTGTGATTAATAACGGGAACATCTCCAAGATCTGACTCCAGTGGGACAATCTTGAAAGAAGGAGAAGGAAAAGACATAAGTCATGTTTCTGACATCAGGCCTCACATAATATGCCACTTTCTGTCAGGTAGCAGAAGGTTTAAGTCTTGCTTACATACGCCATGTATATAACTTAAATTAATCTTTTACAGCAGAACTTCTTGTCTTGTGATGAGTGCTAGCTAGTACACACATACTGATGTCTTAATTTTCATTACAAAAACATTGTGTGAAATGGTACTAACAAAGCTGCCAATTGGTACTATCTTCAAAACGAGAATCCACTTCTGTAGAAGAGGCGCAAAAACAGTTCTAGCAGCGGTGAATAAAGTAACTTGAACGAACAGAGTGAGTTTACAAGTATTCAGTGTTTTGCACTAAATAACATTTTAAATTGTCAAAACAGTTCTTCCAAAATGCAAAGGATTGTAACATCTGACAGTACTAACCTAAGCAAATTGTACAATTAAGTTAGCCAGAAAAGTTCAACATTTACAGAAACTGAAGTAGTCTTCTGTTTGTGGTAGAAACTGGGCAACAGAGACCTTCAAATGCTACACAATTACCAGCGTATAAGCATAAAAGGAAAAGATTAGAATACTGATTCAGCTTCCAGAAAAGCCAGCATTCAAAGGAATCAACTGTTAGGCAATACTAATAGGTAACAGTGCTCACATTCTGATTATACATGCTCTCTCTTACTCCACTCTTTTTTTCTCCATTTCTCCCACTTTATTCTCCTGCACTGAGGAATGTTCCACACCGTATTTCTTATAGTTGCCTCCACTTACAAGTTAAAACCTTTATTTAATTAAATGTAACAACATACAGTTTCTCTAAACACGAAGATGACAAAGGTTAAATTCAGAAGACTGTCTCAATATCTACAAAGCAGTTACCACAAGGCAGTGAAGGCATGAAGACTTGAAAAATGCACAAATATGCTACATGCCTGATTAACCAGGTCCTCCATATACTACCTATGGCATGGTTTCAGTGGCTGTCAGAAACGTAATTGAAAACGCATGCAATTAACTTGCTGATGAACATATCCACACCTCTGGAAGTTGCTTTGGTACGCGGATCTGGAGGTGCGGTTTATCATCTATCTGAAATCGCACAGGATCGACTCTACCCTTTCGATGCCCATGAACAACAATTTCCTCACCATGGTGCCAGTAATAGTTAACTTCAGGTTTTAGATCTGAAACAAAACAGAGGAATTGAGAGAAACAGAGATCTGCATTTTAAAACCCTCACAATTCTTGTTCTGCATCTGCTGTAAAATAGAAAAATCAAAATCCACTCGCAACATGTGGGACATTGGAGACAAGATGAACTACCAGTGGTGGTCTGAATAACTCAGCTACACCAGCGACACTCCTGTCGGCTGCACTGACCGGCCCCACCGCCCAAGGGCTCCCACTCCCCTCTCCCTCTCACCCCCTCCCCGTACCAAGGGAGGAGGCTGCCAGCAGCGGGTTGCGACCGGACAGGAAAGCGAAAAAAAAAAAAAAAAAAAAAAAAGAACACTTTTCTGTACAGAACCCCTATTAAAGGCAAAGGATTTTGTACAAACCACGAACTGTAGCAGAAATACAAGACAATTTATTGACAAAACGTGGAAATTGGAGCATGCATGCATGGCTCAGCCTGGGGCATGAGGAGTGCAAGTCAGCCTGACTGCATAAATCCTTGCTGCTCTGATCTCTTGTAGGAAAGACTTGTATTTACAGGATAGTGGGTACCCATAGCTCTGAGTGTAAGATGACAGCAGCTTGTCAGAAACTGCAAAGCCTATGAAGCTGTCTTTCATAAAGGAATTCAGCTCTGCTAAAATACATCTGTAAGCCTGTTTTTCCCTTGATTGATAACAGACACTGGCCAGATGTGTCCAAGGTAAAGATACTGAATCTCTTCCATTGTGATCACAGCCAGACATGTCACAAACTTACACAAACTGTTACAAAAAATCACCATTACTGTTCTTGGGCATTTTGCTGCTGCACCTCCTGTTTCAAAACTTGTTCTATTTGGTGGTTTGAAATATTCTTATTTTGTGCTTAAATGTATTCATGATCAATTTATACCTTCTTGTCATTGTGCCAAAATTTTTCTTTAGTTTAATTAACTTTTTTCCCTCTCCAGCCTTTGCCTTCTAAAATATTGATGTACAACAGTCATATCACCTCTCAATCCTCATTGACAGAGACTAAACTAGTTCTCACACAGATAGGTCTCCATTTCCCTGATCATCTTAACATCTTTCTTGCATTTCCTCCAGTTTTGCATTTTTCTCAGGGATATGTGACCAGACTGTACGCATTATTTCATACAAAGGATTGTATTACCTACACCAGGATTACTGACATTTTAACACTCTTAAAAACATTTTTTATTATGTTGTCAAAACAGAATTGCCTGCTTTGCAGCCATACAACACAATGAACAACTTTTGCGTAGGATATTTTAAACCCTCAAGAAACTCAATACAGAAACTGAATATAAGTGATGAAGTAAGTTTAAAGGACCATTTTATTCTCCCTACATTATGCAAAGGCTTATAGGTTTCTTACGCTCTGGTATTGACTATAATATTAGATAAGAGATGTCAGGAACTAGTGCTATGCTTTAACCTACACTTAAAATTCTTGAACTACCTATTGATGTTCTGGTCACAGGTCAATTTTATTTGCTTGGTGTGCATTGTAGCATCATTCATCTTGATGCAGGAGCCACAAGGGCTTGGATAAAAGGGCCCAATGGACAGCCTGGTTAAAAGTACCGGCATGCTTTTCTGACAGCTATGTCATTAGCTTTTAATAAAAATATATTATCCAACCATAGTTCTCACAGTTCAAAAAAGCAAACCAACAGTTCTAAAAAGACCTGTTTTCCTTCTTTACTGAGATAATCCACAATATCCCAACTATCCTAAGTCTATAAAGCCAGAGCATCTTTACTTTGGTTAAATGAATGCTTAAAAAGAGCCTGGATTAGAAAAATCATACCGTGCCTAACATGTTCAATGCAAATGCTAAAGCAAATGCCATAGCCTCAAAATAAATCTCTAGAATTGAACTAGAAAAAAACCCTTGCATCTCAGTTCCAGTGTGAATGTCATCGAGGAGAGTTAGTTTGAAGCCCAAAAGTACTTCAGAAACTAGTGCAGTTCAACTTATGAACCTACTCTATGGGGAGGAATGACATAGAAGTTATTATGTTTCTGAAACTCAGAAATAAGAGTAAATATATTAAATGTACTCAGAGATGAGATTGCATAGACATTAATTACCATGAAGGCTCAGTATCCCCTATATGCAAGTGCAGAAGCTGCTTAAGTGCACACACTTCTTCAGTAGCCTTCACTGGAAGTGCAGAAGCCCAAACAGGATCATAGGTATTGCATAATGGAGGCCTATCTTATCCAAGGCCCAGCTGGGGGTGTGAGGTGTGAGTCTGCTTCCCCTGGCCAGGGAGAGGTTGCTGTATGTCCCATGGGAGTCACTGCAAGATCTCCAGCCACTGCAAAAGGATTCAGCCCTCAGAGCTGCTGAACCATCTCTTCCATACCTGTGCCATGGTGCTGGCACTGTATATCTTCTCAGTGATCTGCATCTTATTTTAGAAGACAGAAAAAGGACATAACAGTGAGATTAAAGCCCTTCAAATTAAGAAACCTCTAGGAGCCACAAACTAGAGATGGGTTTTGTTGTAGGCTTAGTAACAAAAGATACAGCAGTTTGATTCTATAGTAGTGATGGCAGACCCCTGGCACATCTGAGGACATGCTAAGGATTGATGATGTCCTGTTCCAGTTCTCTTAGAAAGTTAGTCCAAAGGTACACAAGAAAACAGCTTAGAAGTCAGTTCTGGAAAGTTCATAGTCTCTAGAGCTGTTGAAAAACAAAGTTACTAATCTGTATCAGGTATTCCTCTTGTAATAGTATCTCAATATCTTGGAGAAAAACTTAAGCTCCATTGTATGAAACATCATGTCCTACACCTGCATAATAAATAAAGTGGTTCTTTTTGTCATGTACTTCTCAGTTTGTAAAGTTGTAGAAAGGACCAACACTCTACTCTTAGGTTAATGTCACAAGACAGATAACATGCCTTTCAATTTATTCTAACCAGTTCAGATTTATTTTAAAATTTCTTCAGAAGCTGCAGAATCAGCCAATGTCTCTCTTAATCTGGGTACAGATTTTGAATAGGGCATATTCTTCTTGGTGCTCATCTTGGAGGATGAGAACCAGACTTCAACTGAACAGGAATATGTCCAGTTTTAACCAGTTAAGGTTTAATTTCCTGCCTAGCCACATGTTTTGTTTGTGACTTAGGGCTAGGTCCACAAAAGAGCTTTAGTGAGGACTCTGCTTCGTGCTCTCATGCCTACCTAAAGTCTTACTAATAGTGGAACCCACCTTTTTATTGCTAAAGTTGATAGACTAACCCAAAAAGTATGGTGTATTTCAAAACTGGAAGGAATAGATCTCCCAAATCTTTTCACCCTCTTATTAGACCAGTTCTCTTTAGAAGACATTTTAAAAATTTAAAAGTTCATTATTTTTCAGATCAAGCACGGTATTGAATATTCTTTGGAGAAAAAGACAGTGTCATATTCATACTTACAATGTCTCTCTCAGACTGACTCAATGGCTAGAGAGAGTGTCAGCTTCTTCCCACCTGATTCAGATGAGATTTTTATGTTTAGAGATTTTTTGATTTATATACAATCTACAGCACTTGTCAGCTTAGGTAGCATCAGCAGAACTGTATGCTCCATGTAAATTTCTGCATACTGCAATAAACACAACTTTAACTGTTGAAAAGATGGTCATTATTTTTGATTTATGTCTTTAGCTCATTGTAAAACATTATATGTTACAACAACAGTTGTCAGATGATCATTTAAAGCAACTCATAGCATAGATACATGCAGTAGGGAAAACCCATTATCATCTTTACTAATTGAGATCTGTGGACAAAAACATGTTTCTTATAGGATTTCCAGATATCTTTATATCAGTGTAAAATGCTTATGACAGGCTGGATTATGCATCCTTCAAAATTAAAGTGCTTCTAGAACTACATAGCATTCCAAACAGCACCAGTTAGAATTAAGTTTGAATTATTTTCAACTGCTATTTTAACGCAGTTTCTCAGACAAATTCCTTTTTGGCTAAAATTGCCTGTGTTTGTCTATAGACCAAAGATCACACCCTCCCCACCACGACCCCCTGCCCCATTTAAAGAAAAATCAAAGCACCTTTGTTACGGGACTATGGGAATGGGGGGAAATTGTGTTTCAGACCAAAGATTCCCTTTAATTAGGAAAAAATGTTAAAAGAATTACCTTCAAAGTTGGACCACTTTGTACTTCTTATGTGAGAGCTGGGAGTACAGATTAATTTAATGAAAACCTCTCACATAATTTTAAAAAAGGAGCCTTCCAACGGGAAATTCAAAAGAGGCATAGCCACATTCTTCCTTCTGTGGCTTTAGATACCATTATAGCAGGGCAGCTGAGAATGGTGATGACATTTAAGACCACTCTGGCTTGATACTGCTGTAAAGATAAAAGCTTGTTTTGAAGACATGTTTTGACAAAGCTTAGTGTCACTGCATCATGCCCATTAGGTAAGAAAGTCAGAAATCCTTTGGGAAAACTAGATGTCTTAGTTTTTATATAGTATTTCAGTGCTAGTGTAGCAACTATGAAAGAATATCTCTCATAATCCCCGTGCATTTTGGGTAATATCTAACTAGTGGATATCCCATATGTGCCATTTCAGGCCATTGCATTCAATATTCCTAAGGTCTGTTTTGTATGTGCAGAAAATCCAGCTAATTTTGACCCCTAGTCCTTGGGATAACTGAGTGCTTAATAAAAGCTCTGGATTGGGAAATCAGTGAGTAAACTGAAAGAAACAGAAGTTGTTTGATTGGAGGAAATAATATACCGTCATTTTGAAAGGCAGATAGAGCTATTTGGATTCTGATGTGATTTCTAAGTGATGATTCAAAATTTGCAGTAAGAAAGAGACTTTGTCATTCTCACAATTGCAATGTTCAGCTGATGAAAGTGTACACTTTTATGAGAAAATTTGTGGAGTCAGCGACAGCATTCCAAAGATCACTCAAAGGGAAGACTGCTGAGTAGACTTGGCTCAGTATGAAGATGAAGGACTGGATGAGGAACACAAGTGTTGCAGAATAAAGCTAATGTATAGAAATACTTTATTATATGGTATTATTGAGATGCCAATTGTTTATGTTTGCTCTTAAAAGGTGTTATGAAGGTGGAATTTGAGGAACAATAGGCATTCCACTTGCATTCTCTTTTCTTCTGGTATCGAGGACACCAGACTTTTTTATGTGGTTTAAATGGAAAATTGGAAACCTAACTTCAAGTCCGATAATTAACCCATAGGCTTCTTTTGGCAAATGAGGGCTGGTGATCAAGTATTTCTCTGCTACTTTAAAAACACCCAGTCCACACATTTACTAAATCTGAGTAGCATGAGCTCTGATTTACCAAGTTAGACGCTTATTTTAGTCAGCCAAAATATATTTCTCACTCTCAAAAAGTGAAAAGTGTGAGTACGAAAAAAAACAGACATTCCGATACCCATCAAAACCTAAAGAAAACTACCTCCACAGACTCTAGTATATCCTCTATATTTCTCCAGCTTCACAAGTGAGCTGCTTCTCACCAGCAGGCAAAAATGTAGGCCTTGTATTGTATCCTGAAACTTCATTCCAGGCTATTACAAGCCTAAGGAAGTTGTGGATCTGAAGGATACAGTGTGCTAAATGAAGAGTATCCTGCCATCTGCATTGTATACCATTTCTGCCATCCTGAGAAGTACTTACAGAAGATAGCACAGCGTCGAAGGCATGGGGCTGCTCTTTGCAGACATTTAGCTGGTGTGGCATTGGGAAGTGTGCTGCTGCACTTGACATGGTAAATTCACACCCTGAACTTACTACTTCAAACCCAAGACTGTACAAAGAGAGAATTTCTGGACTGAGTATGATCATTCATTAGTCTGAATAGTTTGAGGCTTTAGAGCAGTATAGATGGTAATACAAAAAAAATTGCATCTTCTTCTAAACAGTAGAAGAGCCTTCATTGCTTAGATTCTCAAGTGCTAACCATGAAAAGTACTTAGACTGTCTTCCCTAACTGTGCAAAATTTTGGTATATAAAAGTCAGCTGATATTTATCCTTGGTGATTAAGTCTAGAGGATGACTGTAAGATAAATACATGACCTGACTAATGACTCACAACTGACTCACAGTCAAGTGATTGCTGAGATTGTATTTCTAAAAAGAAAAATAAGTACATATAATTACAGATATTTTTTTCTTTCTACATATCCTTAGAATGCTGATTCACTGATTTCTGAAATGACATCCTTTTAACATCACAGAAGCAGTCAGACTGAAGGAGACCTCCAGAGGACACCAGTCCAACCTCCTACTCAAGGCAGGACCAGTTAGATCAGGTTGCTCAGCACTGTGCCCAACCAAGGTTTAAATACCTCCAGGGATGTAGATTCCAGTGTTTCTGTGCGTCCCTGTTCCAGTGCTTGACCATCCTCATGGTAAAAACATATTTTTGTATATCATGTCAAAATTTCCCAAGTTCCATCTTGGGCCAGCCACCTCTCAGCCTTTTACCATGCTCCTCCTTAAAAAGTCTGTCTTCTCTAAGCTCTCCCATTAGGTACTGGGAGACAGCAATTAGATCTTGCCTGAACTTTCGCTTCTTCAAGCTGAAGAAGTCCTGGTCCCTCAGCCTCTCCTCACAGGGCAAGTGGTCCAGCCACTGAACATCCCTCCACAATCACCCTCCACTAAATTCAGTTTGTCAATATCCTTCTTTTTCTAAGGAGTCCAAAACTGGACACAGTACTCCAGATTCAGTCTCACAAATGCCAAATAAAAGGAAAGAATTACCTCTCTCAGCTTGGGGGCTGCCCTCCTGTTCGTACAGCCTGGGATACTGGTGACTTTTGCTGGGTGTTAGGGCACACTGTGGCTCATGCTGAATTTGTTGTACATCAAGACCCTCAGCACATTTTCTGCAAAGCTGTTCTACAACTCATTGGTCCTCTGCCTATACAGATATATGGGGGTTATTCTGTCCAAAATCTTTTCATTTGTCTTTGTTTGGCTTCAGGAGGTTTCTGTCAGCCCGTGTCTCCAGCCTCTCTAGTTGCAATTGCCTCAGTACAGTCATAGCCATAAAATTGCATGGACAACAAAACGTGCTATACTACATATCCCATATAATACCGAATCTACTTGGGAACCTGGTACTGGGCCAGCTAAAGGTGAAGACAAAGGAGGAGGGAGTCAGTGAATGCTGAAAATTTTTAGAAATTATCTTTGTTGCATTTTCAAGCTGCATCACAAACATAATAAACACTTACCACTGTTGTGTTTGGAGAGCATCTCACGTTAGAGTAACTGACTACATCTCTACTAGTAAAGCAGCTGGCATGGAACAGCCTACCTCTATACTATGAACTTGTCTTTTTTCTCAAACCAAGGGGCCCATACACACAGCATATTGGGAATGTCCCCTGCCCATGACCAGCAACTACCAGGGAGCATCCAGCTGATCCAGATTGTGGCCTGCTCCAGCAGGTAAATATTTCATATATTTGGGCTCTAGCACTAAAAAAAAGCCCTAGTGCTGGCTGATTTTCTGTTATAGATATTACTTCGATTTTTCTACATACTCCAATTTTTTATCTTTGTAATGGTTTAAGCCCTGCCGGGACCAGAGAGCACGTTGCTGTTGCCCCTCCCACACCTGCAGCCTGTTGGGCTGGAAGTGAGGCACAAACCTGGGTTAAAATAAGAAGAAATTAAATACAACAGTGTGATAAACAATCTGAACAACAACAGTGGCAATGATACCAACAATAAACAGCAATAACAGTGAACAAGACAAATGATATACAGAGAAATACCGCAAAATGGTCAGGGAACAAAACCGACATGTGGGGCCCCGACACCAAAAAGCCAAAGAGAAAGTAAAATCAAAGTTTCCCGCCCCTGAACCTGACATCAGCATGGTATGAATAACCTGTCTGGAGATCCCTTCCCCCTCTCTCTCTGCTGGGGAAACTTAACCCTATCCTAGCTGAATCAGGAAAATCTTTCTTTATCCAAACTTCTCTTTAAGACACATTTCCAGCAGTTCTATCAATGATTTAATAAACTAGACTTTATTGACATTGAATAAGAGAGAAGCACCAAAGTCACAGAATCACAGAATTGTCTAGGTTGGAAAAGACCTTGAAGATCATCCAGTCCAACCATCAACCCAACATTAACAGTTCCCAACTACACCATATCCCTCAGTGCTAGGTCAACCCTACTCTTAAACAACTCCAGGGATGGGGACTCCACGACCTCCCTGGGCAGCCCATTCCAACCCCTAACAACCCCTTCTGTAAAGAAATACTTCCTAAATATCCAGTCTAAAGTTCCGTGGCACAACTTGAGGCCATTCCCTCTTGTCCTATCGCTTGTTACTTGGTTAAAGAGGCTCATCCCCAGCTCTCTGCAATCTCCTTTCAGGGAGCTGTAGAGGGCGATGAGGTCTCCCCTCAGCCTCCTCTTCTCCAGACTGAACACCCCCAGTTCCCTCAGGCGCTACTACAACATGCACTCCAGACCCTTCAGCTCCGTTGCCCTTCTCTGGACACGCTCGAGTCATTCAATGTCCTTTTTGTAGTGAGGGGCCCAAAACTGAACACAGGAATCGAGGGGTGGCCTCACCAGTGCCGAGTACAGGGGTCAGATCCCTTCCCTGTCCCTGCTGGCCACACTAGTGCTGACACAAGCCAGGATGCCATTGGCCTTCTTGCCCACCTAGGAACACTGCTGGCTCCCGTTCAGCTGGCTGTCAATCAACCCCCCCAGGTCCCTCTCTGACTGGCAGCTCTCCAGCCACTCCTCCCCAAGCCTGTAGCGCTGCTGCGGGTTGTTGTGGCCCAAGGGCAGCCCCCGGCATTTGCCCTTAGTGAAACTCCTGCAGTTGGGCTCAGCCCATGGCTCCAGCCTGTCCAGGTCTCTCTGCAGAGCCTCCCCACCCTCGAGCAGATCAACACTCCCACCCAACCTGGTGTCATCTGCAAACTGACTGAGGGTGCACTCGATCCCCTTGTCTAGATCATCAATAAAGATGTTAAACAGGAGTGGTCCCAAAACCCAGCCCTGGGGGACACCACTCGTGACTGGCCGCCAGCTGGATTTAACTCCGTTCACCACAACCCTTTGGGCCCGACAATCCAGACAGTTTTTTACCCAGCAAAGCCTGTGCCCATACAAGCCACGAGCAGCCAGTTTCTCCAGGAGAATGCTGTGGGAAACGGTGTCAAAGGCCTTACTAAAGTCAGGGTAGGCAACATCCACAGCCTTTCCCTCATCCAATAAGCAGGTTGCCCTGTTGTAGAAGAAGATCGGGTTGTCAAGCAGGACCTGCCTTTCATAAACCCGCTGACTGGGCCTGAGCATCTGGTTGTCCCACATGTGTTATGTGATGCTACTCAGGATGAGCTGCTCCATCAGCTTCCCGGGCACTGAAGTCAAGCTGACAGGCCTGTAATTTCCCGGATCATCCTTCTGACCCTTCTTATATATGGGTATCACATTGGCCAATTTACAATCTGTCAGGACCTCCCCGGTCAGCCAGGACTGCTGGTAAATGATGGATAGTGGCTTGGTGATCACTGCAGCCAGCTCCTTCAGCACCCCCGGGTGTATCCCATCCAGTCCCATGGACTTGTGTGTGTCTGTGTGATGCAGAAGGTCACTGACTGTCTTCTCCTGGATTGCTGGGGGGGTCGTTCTCCCAGTCTCTGTCTTCTGGCTGTGGAGGCTGAATTCCCTCAGTACAACTGGTCTTCTTTTTAAAGACTGAGGGAAGAAGGCATTAAGCACCTCAGCCTTTCTTACTTAATTTCAAGTGTCACAGTTAGGCATCTATACTATACTAATTACCAAATCAGAGAGAGAGAAGCACCTACAGTGATTTCTTCCATCCTTTCTTAATAATTTATTTTTAGGAGGAATAAATCACACTCTGGAGCTAAGTCCTTACTGAAACGGAGTTCATCATGTCATTCTGATGCAAAAACTTAAGTCATTATTTCAGAGAAAAATCTAAGTTGACACCACAATATTTGCAAAGTGTTTTATGATACAGCTTTATTTGTAGACTACTGAATCACTTCTTTATGACAACTTTTTTTTTTTTTTTTTTTTTTTTTTGGGGCAAATATATTTGACAAATTCAGAGGCCACCATGTTTGGTGCAAAGCTGATACAGCATAAATTATTAAAAGTTTCAAAATCGAATGAATTAAGTATGTAAAATAATATGTGACGGTACTACTGACAGCATGCTTTGAGACATAATGTGAAGGGCTGCATTGAGAGCAATACCACTAGATGTCACCAGCCTTCCACCAAAAATCCATCAGCACCAGCTGGCTTTTCCTGAGTATGATTTACAAGTACCACTGATTCCACCACCACCACACTGAGATGAATCCTTAGGTCATCTCTTGCCAGCTCTGTTGCTTTGTAATCCAATCAAAACCTATGTGGTATAATTTCTTTCTGGTGTCATTGTGTTTAGATAGTTTTAAAACACTAATTCTCAGCTGAGAACACTATTTGGGGTTTGATGCTAGCCCCGATTCATGAATCTAAGAAGAAACATTGTCAATTGAGTTCATCCACTGCTGCAGCTCAGTCCAACAGACAGTGGACTGGTGGAGAGTATGAAGACAAAATCCTATACCCATCTTTTTTAGTGATCTATTGTATGACTTTGGCAAGCCATTTCACCTTAGCTTTTCTGTTTTCTGTTTACTATTAACCATAGCTTCCTCAGTACAGGAACTGTGCTCGGTTATGTGGTTCATTGGACATTGGATTATCTTTATCCTAATTCAGTGATAGGTATTCTGCAAAGGGTCTGGAAAAAACAGCTATATTTTCTCCAGCTAAGAAAAATGCTGGAGGGAAATATCTGTCCCCTATTCTAGCCTTACTCATTAGCCCCTTATTCAGTAATCACTGAAACTTCCCTAGAGCTAGGACTGGGGTTAGAGGACTTAGTGGATCCACTCAGTACTAGACATCTGAAGTCATGAGTTCTTGCTCTCTCTCATCTTGTTCCACTGAGTGGTGTCACCTTGCATTCAGTTTAAAGTTTTTAATATCCTATCTGATACAGGTAGGAGCTGAATTCAATTCATCTCCTGGATAGGCCATTCATCTTTTATCTGCTCTGATCAAAGATGAGGTTTTCTACTAATTTTTTTCATCACTGTCTTTCACAGAAATATGATTAAGTGGAACATTATAAATATATCTTATTGATAGGATCTTTATTTTCTCATGGTTATATCTGATCATTTGGAATTTAAGGGAAATAATTCCATGTTTAATAGATGATGGAGAAAATGCGACCTTCTCTGCATTTGAATTTTCTCCTATCATATTTCATTAAGTGTTTTTGTTCTTCAAAGAGAGAAATACAAAAATAATTGCATAATACCCACAACAGAAAAGACCATAGCTGAAGTCAAATTAACTATGTATGCTTCACAGATCAAACCAAATTACTCAACAAGGATTTAATAAGCACTCATTGTCGAACTTGCAGTCCCCCCTCACTCCTACAGTGATCTTCTCCTTGAGTGGAACTCCCATATTACCAGGTATGAGTGGGTAAGACCCCAAACATGAAAGGTTCCTTTCATGTACTGATGAGAGTACTGGGTTTTGGATTTGAAGAAGAAAAGGATTTTTGAACCAGCATGTCTTATTACCACTGCAGTATGAATTACTAGAAAAGCAAAAAGTGACTGATGAGGAAAAGTACAAAGGTTATTAAATACTTCCTATAAGAAGAACATAGGCTGTCAGCCCTAATATCATAATGATTACATTTAATTACACGTTTAAATGTTGAACAGCTTCACTGGACATGCTCATGTCTATCAGTATTTGTTACCAATGAAAGGCTATGCCAAACATTTTTCTTCATCCTGTCAGCACATTAGGTGACAACACAAAGTAGTAGTCCACACTGTTCCCTGGAGGCTGCTCATTTCGGAATGATGTGCAGGGTGGTAGACAATGGACAGACTGCAAAATAAACAGCAATAAACCTGCATAAGATCTCACAGACTAGATAAAATTTGATGCTATGTAAATAAATTCCCAGCCCATCATTCGTAATTTTCCCACAAACACTCTGTTTTAGTGTTACACATTCTGAAATGACCAAAGAAAAAATTTCTTCTATTACAATATGAGATTTGAAATGTATTCATAAAATGATAACACCAAGGATACTTTCAAAATACAGGAACTCCAGTCTTCTGTGACAAAGTGTTTGACAGATGTTGGTCAACCACAGGATTACTCTTTGAATGAATCTGACCCATTCTGTCCAGTGAAAGCTGTCAGATACTCAGTACCCCAACCCAACCATTTTTAATGATCATAACAGTAATCTTTTATTCTTTATACGACATTGTCATGCGTAGTGCACAACACAGATTTAAATGGCTTTCAACTCCTATTTCAGAGCCATTTGTTAAAAAGCAAATGGTCTGGAGCTTCCCTCAGAGAAAGCAGCTATGCTATGCTGAAGTTGGATTGGGAAGAAGGAAAATTCTGTATGCTTGGTTTTACATGCATTTGGTTTCTGATAATTCATTTCAACACTGTTATATCATATTACACTAGTAGCCATGGCAGGATTAGTAGCAATACTATAAATGGCAGTGTCATCAGGCAAAAATGTATAGCTTTGTGGTTTCAGAAAAATAAAGGCATTCAAAGTCATTAACATATAAAAGATTGAATAATGGCCTTTACAATAGACTGCTAAAGAAGACCAGATGTTGCTCAGAGTAGATCTGAATCTGGGCGACAAGATGTTGCTACTTGTTCATTAAATGAGACAACTGAATATTACAATTGCACTTCCACCAAAAGCTCTGTAGATATGGCAGCTCATCCACCCTTAGCATTATATTAACATGACAGCCATTCAGGGAGTGTGTTATAGCATAGATAGAAAATTCACTGCTAAAGAAGCAGAAGTCTTCTTTCTCCAAAATACATACAAAAAAAAAAATCAGAAGAAAAAGAAATCATAATATATTTTTATATGTTGTAGATTAGGACATAGAGGAACATCCTTTCCTAAATAAGCCTTTTTGCACAAAGACACGTTGTGAAACAGGTAACTATATTCAGAATTATGTAAGGAAAAACAAAAAGATGGCAACTAGGACAACATTCAAGGATATATACAATATAAACAAACTGTCATTATATTCTGCTCAGATTCAGTCCACTCTTAAGTCTCCAGGTTCATGAAGATCAGTTAATGAGCAGACATGTATGAGGTTTTAGATGAGGATGAAGAATACAAATTGTCTTCTCATGATTTTTTGCAACAAATCATAAGCTTTTAAATGAATTTTTAAAACCATGGTCTAAGATGTTCAATGTGCAGCCCTAGGACTAACCAGTGAAAGAGTTACTATTTTTATTTCATGCAGTTTTAAAGTTTACATATGATGTATTTTATGTAGCCATTTATAGGACATCTTGGTTAAAATTAATATCATCAATCTATTAGTATCTACACCTGAGAGGTATTAAGATTACAGGCTTCCTATGTATTCAGGGGATATATGGAGTCAGTAGAATCTAGAAGGCAATTTCTCTCTCTTTCAAGTAGACACATTTAGTGATCTGAATAAGTTCTCCGGCTATTCTCTGTAATGGCAAATTATACATCCAGCCACCATAGCAGACACACACATGGTAGACACCAAGATGAATCCATCCCTGATCACTTGTGTAGATAGTGCCTTTTCTTCAGCTAACACATTAGGGTTGAACAAAGCCAGCTAAAGGTGTTTTCACAGTGTGGGCAAACTTGAACGTTACTGTGACATGAATGAGACACTTGCTATTCTTCCTGGGAAGGTAATGAGGCAGCTATTACTTTCTGGAGGCAATGATCTGCAGTAACCTCCTCTGCATGTTTCTGCCCATCTCACAGTCACCCCAGCAGCACCTAGCTTACTTTGGGGTTGTAATTTATACAAAACAAGAAGACAGATCATTGTGCAGTTCCTACAAGTGTGCAGCTCTGGGCAGTTGTCTTTATAGTGCTGAGGAACAGCCCAAATCTACTGGAACAGTGAAAAATCTGCATTTTCATTCAGAAGACTCTGCAAAATTCAAGTATCTGAAAAGACTGTTTTAATTATTCAGTTATTAACTAAGTATTTAGATAAAACTGGTTTCAGCTACTAAAACTGAAGAGAAAATTAAAAAAAACAGCTTTGTTTTGTGTCTGGATTTTGAGACATTGGACGCACTCACAACACATTGTTTTTATAGTTCTCCATAACTATATGGGACAGAAGCTTCCTGTAAAAAACTTTTTTTCCACAAAAAAACAATTTTAAAAAAATCATCTTTTCATGCCAGTCCAGAATGGGAATAAGTTTCAACATATCAGAATTTCCTGTTGGACAATATGCCTTTTTCCCTTCATTTTAGAGCCTTTACTAGAATGATATCTGAAATGTGATCTCTAATGTACTTCCTTATGCCTACATTGTACCTTCTTTGAGTCCAGCAATTTGCACTGTCTGTCCTTCAATTTTCTCATTTTCTTCTTCTCAGATGTTAAATTAAACACTGAGCCTGATTTGCTTCTTTTACTCCCACATATCTTTCAGAAAAAACCTTGCTTTTGAAATCCTGCTGCTATCACACATGGCCTGTTATATATCAACAAATTATATTTTTATTTGATCCAAAAGAAGTGAAGTCAGCAGTTGGAGCCCGACAATGTCCTTCATTTTTTTTGTTTTTATTTGACAGCATGGTGTACAGTGTAAAATATTTATAGCGTTTATTGCTCTTCCACACTAAAATATCTCCATTTCAAATTAACAGTTTGGTTTAGGGCTTTAACATTAAAAAATATAATTTTGAATCATTACTTTAGTTTTTCTTTCTATTCCCTAACAAAATCTAAAAGCTGTCCTTCAAGATGTAGCTTCTGGGATTTCAGAAAAACTTTAAAAATTCCATCCCACAAATTATTTTGAAAAGCTCAACTTCCCTTATCTTTTCTTTCCAGGTATCTAAGATCATAATTTTCCCATCCAAGCAGAGGGAAGACAGTAGGTTTATAGATGTATTTACTGTAAGCCAGCTCTTCCTCACTACTCTAAGCATGTCTGGATTTATCCTTGGACAGAGGCACCTTACCAGTATTAAATACTGTTCAGCACAAAGTCAATAGTGTTAAACCACTAGCAGTCATCAGTACCTGGATTAACTTCTTACAGCAGGGAAGGCAGAGGAAGAGTAAAACATATACACAAAGGCTTTGTATGTCATAGAATCATAGAATCACAAAGTCACTTAGGTTGGAAAAGACCTTTAAGATCATCAGGTCCAACCATTAACCTAACACTGCCAAGTCCACCACTAAGCCATGTCCCTAAGTGCCACATCTACACATCTTTTAAATACCTCCAGGAATGGTGACTCCACCACTTCCCTGGTCAGCCTGTTCCAATACTTCACAACCCTCTGGTGAATAAATGTTTCCCAATACCCAATCTAAATTTCTACTGGCACAACTTGAGGCCATTTCCTCTCATCCTATCACTTGTTACTAGGGAGAAGAGACCAACACCCACCCCGCTGCGACCTTCTTTCAGGCATTTGTAGAGAGCAATAAGGTCTCCTCTCAGCCTCCTTTTCTCCAGGTTAAACAACCCTTGTCCCTGAAAATTACCCACTAGCCCATTCCTTGCCAACCACAACTTCCTAATTCTTCTGCTTGTCCAACTCCCTGATTTTGTCTCTTTTCATTGCCTCCTCTCCATCTGGGAAGGGAGGAAGCTGTAGAAGGTGGAGCTGCATGGCACACTGGGTATGATTTCTAAGCAGCAATCTACTCCCATGTCATCACCTGCCATACTTGGTGCATATATTCAGTCTTTCTGACCCTCTGTGTCCTGAGTAAATATGGTCTTCTGGAGACCTTGATGCATAAAGAATTCAAGTATTTAATATTTCTGTCAGTGCGCACATGCTTAAAGTTAAGCAGAAGCATAAATAATAGAGGTAGTTTACAGAATCAGGGTCTAATTCTGGTAGAGGACTATGTATTGACGGTATTAGTTCTTCCTCTCAAAGAGCTATATAAAGTCCCTCTGCAGGCCCAGATTCTAAAGCATTGCAGCCAAAATCATCCCTGGAATTACACTGTTAAGCTTCCAAAAACAATTCTGCAAAGAAAACAGTCTGTAAGCCCAGCAGATGATTTTGATTAATAAGAATCTATTCCTAAGAGTAAAGTTACAGAGACTCTTAAAAAGTGCTACAGAGTTCTTAACTGCTAAAACAAAATGTGAAACAAAGACACCTTCTAAGATAACACACACTTAAGGTTACAAATTACCTGACAGATTTCTCAAAAGAAAATAGCTGGCCCTAAACAAAGTGAAAGATGCTGAGGGGCGGTACCCGTAAGTGTGTTTTGCCTTTGCCATTTACATTCTGGAAACATTTTTGGAGGTTGTATTGCATGAGGCAGCCAAATCACCCCTAATTTAGAAGTAAGTATGAGATTAAATAAACTTTCTGTAAAAGCCCGTTAAAAGAAAATTGTCCATTTCTTCTACTCTCAGCCCCTTTTGTTGTCCCTGCTTTACATTTGCAGCACCTTCCAGATGTGCGTGTGCGTGTCTGTGTGTGAGCTTTCATCATCATGAGAACTGCTATTTGCAAGGCACTACTTTTTATGAATAAAAGAGTCAGAGCTCATGTACCAGCCCACCATCTCCCTCCCTGTAAAAAAATTAGTTTAAAAAACATGGCACTTTAAAAACTCTAAATTTGTGTTGTGTTTATATGTTCTTGTAGATTTTGAGTTGTTTTGCATGGACAACAGGAACAGAGCTCCATTTGTAACTATTTAAATCTTACATTTCACTGAAGACTTGCAGAATGCTTGAAGAACCAAAGGACAATAATAAAAGACATAAATATAACAAGAATAAAGAGAAAATCACAGGCTTTCACAATTCTTTCTCCTTAATCTCTTCCCTTGCTCCAGGATATTTTCCTTTTTTTGATTAGCTTGTTTTCCCTTCTATTTACCTCAGACATGTACACAAACACATCAGTGTTGCCATGCCGTCTGCCAACCCCAAACACGAACTTTTACAGTTTGCTGATAACAGCCTCTTTTCACCTTTACCCTTTTTATTCCAGTTCTTCTCAACTTTTATGGGGAACAAAGCCTTTTAGTGTTTCATTTTTGATTTTCCTTCTGCATTCTGATAACAACTAATCAACTGAGCCCCTAGGGAAACCGTCATATCTCCTAGTTTTTTGATTCCTGGATGGCTGGAGTTGTGCCATGCTGCTCTGTGATAAAAAGGCTGTTCAGGACACCTATGGACACAATCAGAGGATGACTGAAGAACTTCACAAACTGAGACACAACAAAGTTGATTACTATCTGAATGGATGGGTTAAGGATCCAGTTTGGGGCTTGCATGACCCAGTTCTGCCTCATTCACATGCAGGAGTACCACTAGGCTGACAAATGTGGACAAACCTTCTTTAATTGACCCCCAAAACTGGAAATACAGGATATGTCCAGACAGGCTGACAAAAGACAACCTGTGTCCAAACACAGTCTGGCAGCATCAGTCCAGAGCTGCACCTGAACTAAAGCACTTAGCCAAGGGCTTACTACCTTGGATACCTCACCACACCTAACATAGCTAGACTCCATTTGGATCCAACTGCCTATTTTCACAGAAGTCTGGACTTGCCAAAGATGTATGGCCACAGACCTCAAATCTCTGCTAGATAAGACCTAGTTTCCCTTGAGATTGAGGTCTAAATGCATTTTTCTTCTGTGCAGAAATACCCATAAGGTGTTGGGGGAAAGAAAGGTGGACAAGAGACTTTTCAGCTTGGAGGGATAAGAAAAGGCCATACAGGAATAAGGGAGAGACAAGCAAAGAGTGACGATATGTGAAGAAATGCCACAATGACAGACAGGGAATAGTCTGCAGACTCCCAATGCTGCTTGTTGTCATTCAGAAAAATACACAAAATCACAGGCAAGCCCTCGATTGTCAAAAAGAAAATGAACGCTGACTTCTGTGCACACACACAAAAAGCTGCAGCTTATGTTTGATTGTCTTTTTTTTTAGTTTCCAAGGGAACAGAACATATAGTGATTGAAAGCACATGTTGCTAAATTTATGCCCTGGAAAAATCCCAAGTGGCTTAATGTCATGCAGCCTAATTTAATTTGCATTAGTAGTACAGTTTGCCAAAAACATTGCTGGTAGTGCGAGGTTTGGGGAGTGTGTGCTACTGCAAAAGGTAAATGAAGATTGTATCAACATTTTAGCGTTCTGTGTTTGCTGACCTGCAAAATATATCCAGGGTCCATCCAGATCCCCAGAATAATTTAGGTGCCTAAACGCCACTGTCACTGCCACTTTCAGAGAGTGCCACTTTCTGTCTTACTGTAATGAGGTGTCTGTGTTTTGGAGCACGTTAAAGAAGTGTAACAGAGGCATTTAAGAACTTATCCTAGATATGCTGCAGAGTCTAGTGGTGTTTCCTATACTTCCAATGGTCTAAAATATAAAACTGGTAATCTCTCTAAAACCAGAATGAAGTAAGGGTTTCCATTTCATAGCATGTTAACAACAGAATAGCCATCAAAGTTTAGAGATTGACAAAAAGGCATATATTAAAATTAGGATCAGGAAGAAAGCTGTTAAGATCAAGCTTAATGTGCTGCGATGGTGACCACTAGCCTCAGTGACACAAAAATATCAACTCAGCTCAGGGGCTTTAAGACTCACGGCTGCCACTTGCAGGAGTAAACAGAAGTTGTGATTGACTTGAGTCACTCTGGTGACTCTGCAGATTATGAAGACAAGAATAAGTATGTAATTCAAGCAAGCAGGGAAAAGTCAAGAAACAAATAATACACAATAAGCAAGGTCCATCAAGGAAAACAAGAAACCATAAGGACATTCATACTAGGAGGAAGACCAGGGAGACAAAGGCCTATTCTGCTGCTCTGCAGAGGGTCAGAATTATCAGGAAGACTTTGATAAAGATTACAAAAAACACTTAATACCTTTTACACTAGTTTTCACTAACAAATGATGTTATCACAATTAATGACAATCAACATAGAAAAATTCTCAGCTTTAAATAGGAATAGATCATTTTAAATATTTTCAAATTATGAGGAAATATTAAATTTCATTTGTCATCCTTGAAGAGACACCAAATACAATTTAGAAACCATTAGCAGTTATCTGTAAACAACTCAAAGTGAGTGGATGAGTAGAGAGAAAACAAAGTGCTAGTAGTCTTCAAAAGATGGGGAAACAGTGTGTGAAATTACAGGTTTTCTGTTTACATTAATTTCCCAGAAAAATATTGGAGCAAATAACTGAACTATTCATTGTCATCTACAAGAAAACAGAGAACAGACTGACAACTTATATGAATTTATCATGAATAAAAAACCTGGAGGGTCATGCAAAAGAAAGTACATGTCATACACCTGGTCTTGACCTTAGTGTATTTAGAATCACCAGTGATTTAGATGATGATATATGCAAAAGGATGCTATTCAATAGAGACAGCTCTGAAGCTCTGCATGTAAACTGGAATAATCCATTATCTGAATAGAGGATAGGTAACAACAGACTAGGAAGCAGTTCTGCAAAAAAGGATTGAATGAGAGAGGGATTAAGAGGGTCAGTCAACAGTATCATGCTGTTAAGAGAAATGCAAACACCATACTGTTAAATAAATAGTAGTATGTAAGACATCTCACATATCCCTCCAGGATTTGTCATGGTTACAGTACTGTGAACAGTTTCTAACTACAAAGCGCTAACATCTTTTTGAGCAATGCAGAAATAGATTGCCTGGGGAGGTTGTGGAATTTCTACCAGTCCTTGAAAACACGGCAGATAAGCATCTGTTACAAATGCCTATACCTGTATAGCATTCTGAGGGGTGCAAAGGAAAGTCAGCTGTAAAGACCACATTCATGGGTCACAAGTGTGTCTGGAAAAATGAGCATTGCGATTAAAAAAAAAAAAAATGTTAACTGTGATATTTAATATATTGCTCAAATGCCAGCATATAACGCATGTTGCTCTAGCTGGTCTTTGCCAGTCTATGCACTGGGCATAAGCAGGCTCCTAGGGCAGACCTGCTCAGGTATTATTGAATCCTGTACTCCCCGGGACATGTCCCTGCATGCAGGGTTCCATGCTAGGAAAGAAAACTAAGTCTCTGCTGCCTGTGGTGTTGCTTACAGCAGTGAGTACTGTGGTTACTCTATGCAAAGGGAGCTGGCAACAATTTATTCTCCTCTTTCACCATCTGCAGGCAGTGCAAGAAATTATCTTCTCCTTACATTAAACAAGTGTGTCCATGGCTATTAAATATTTCTTTGTGACTGAATGCATAAAGGGTTTTTCATACTTCTTTGCAGCTCAGTGTTTTTCTTGGAAGTATATTAATTATCATGTTATTACTAGGGAGATCCATGTTGTCTCCTGTGCAGTTGCAGGACGTACAGATTCAAAATGGATCAAAGACACAGCCACAATGTTTTGATCACTTGAGAACAGAATGAAAATATATCATCCACTCTTCTTTCAAAGCTGATTATAAGTAATTATGACATATGGCACATGTGTTGGAATAATTTCATTTTGCTGGCACAGGACTCATTCCACAAAAACTCTATTAAAAAACAAAACTAGAATTCAAGCTCTACACTTTTTTTAATATATCTCTTCTGAGCTTCTGCTGGGCCTGTTTTTATTATATGCTGTTAAGGACTTTGCAAGCATGGCACAAATCAAAGGCCAAATCTATCCCTTGAAAACAAAGTTACAAACTGAGATTAATTCGGTTCCCTGGGAAGTGGGCTAAAGTTGGAAGTTAGGGCTTTAGCTCATTTAACTCCCTCAAGCTAAAGACAAGCATCTATTATAAAATAGAATTCATGGTCCTCATGCATTAGGAGTCTAGTCTGCATTTTGATAATTCTGCAGGTAAGCTGCTACTAGACCTTGATTTGTCAGATCACATGGCTCCTGGATTTCTGGTCCTGGACTAATTTCTAAAGTTTGCCTCCCTCAGGGAAAGCTCTAGTGGCATAATTGTAGCAGTGTTAATGCATTTTCAGTGTATGATTGTGCCTCAAATCAGTGCATACAATTCAGTCTTCCTATGTATTTCTTAGCATGATTAATTTCTATATCTTAGAGTGCTTTAAAGCTCTAAATCCTTTGCTTTTTCTTAGCTTCTCAGGTATGGATGTGTTTTGTCATTATGCCTAACAGATTGCCTTTTTGATACCACAGCTGTGTAGTAGATGAGTTTGCCAAAGTACTCAGCTCACGAGTTTGGCTCTTTAACCTCAGTGGCAAAGATCTGCAATTTCAACTTAAAAAATGCCTTGTAGTATGACAGGTAATATAGAATCTATTGGATTTCAATTCAGATGAAGAATATTACCCCCAGCAGCTGTGGCCAAGTTAGACAACTGTTTCCTGAGACTTCTGTTAACTGGGCACAGAAAACTGTCTCCTATGACTAGTGAAGGCACTCAGGGAGACTGCTTGATGTAGCTGGCTAAATGACATGTCTCAAGTGGGATGGTGTGAATCCCTCCAGATTTCTAATTGAGAAGGTCTGAAGCTGGAGGAAAGGACCCATTAATTTTTTCCCATAAATTTTTGCATCGATCCTTTTGGCATTGTAAATAAAGTTAAGGCAGTTTCTTTCTGTAAATCACTGGCAGTTTGGAGAGTCAGACACTCAAATGAACTGATTTTTGATTCATCCCATGCTGATTTAGACCCGCACTATTCCTTTCCTCTTCACTTCTCTTGCCATTGTCTGAATCCAGAATTTTTTCTTCTCTGCCAGAACATACTCATGTGATGAGCACAAAGCAGTGCTCTTTTTAGGACTATTAACTTCCATTTCAGGAACTTAGCAACAACATTCCTTCTACCCCACACTAACTTCTCTATCCAATTTCCATGCCTGATTTTTTCCAAGTTTTATAAGGTTTAGGTTTTATTATAAGCTTCATGGAAAGGACAGTCTCTTTTTTGATAATGCATGAACTGTGTCATGAGTTACAGGTCAGAGAGACCGTTTTAATAGTCCCTTTTTTCAAAGTTGAAATAAAGTATTCCAAAAAAATGGACTAATGCTTGTGCCCAAGACAAGTTACCAAGGCAAGTTAATCTGCAAATTAATCTGTGCCCAAAAGAAGTTACCTTTTTGCAAGTTAATCTGCTTCCCCCTTCTCTTACCTACACTCTTCTGATCAAATTTGCCATCAGTGTTTTCCCCTTTATAAAGATATGTGACTCTCTGCTTCTTTACCCTCATTTATTCGTACATTAATCACCTTGTATAGTCTCCCTGAAACGGGACAGTTTTTGTATTGTAAAGCATTTTGCACATTGTAGATGATTTAGAAATAGAAAATAATATTTAGGACTGCATGAAAGCTGACATTTATATAGAATATTCATTAGTATATTTGTAAACAAAGATATGAATATTCCACATAAATAAATGTGCTTAGATTTACCCCATACCCCAGAAATGAGAGAGAGAAAAAACCCTGTGATTTGGTACAAAGAGCATTTCAGGCATTTGTGCATATTGTTTGCTACTGTCACATGCACTTACCTTATCAAGGTCCATTGAAAAATTCATAGAGGCTTTGCAAGGCTTTGAACGAAACCCACTAGGGTTTTTAATTTGTTGAATTAATTGTGGAGTTTCTAAATATGATTGGTTAAATAGGACTTAATTAGTAAAGATCACCCATTTTTTGTTTTGTTTTGGTTTAAGTTTGCATACAGTCCCAAGAACATTCAGCAGTCAGCTCCCTCTCAGATCCACAGCATGCAGATAGCAGATGGGTCAGCCCCTAATGCAGAGTCACAGAGTTTTAACACACAATTTTTGTCCAACATTTTCTCTATATCTTACATGACTTGAGTTTACCCTGTTGTAATGTAATTTCTTTTATTGATGACTCTGGTGTCTGTTTTCTGTAATTGTCAAAGAAATTCCTTGAAGGCTTGACCCACTCTTTACTTTAAACCATGCCCCTGAGTTCTTGCCCACTTGTGAGTTCTTACACACGACACATCCTTAAGGAAGGTTTAGTATCTGCCCTCTTAATTCCTTCCAAATTTTGTATACTGCAGTCAAATCAACTCATAGTTACCTTTCCCCAAAGAAAACAGATTTTACTTCTGCAGTTTCTCTTATAAACAAGACCACAGTGCTGAGGAACCACATTTAAAAACACCCCAACAACAAAACAACAAAACCACCGGAAAAAAAAAAACCTGCATTGAAATATTTATTATTGTAGTGGATGACCAGGGCAGTAAGGGAGAAACTAGCTGACCATGTTTATTTTCCACAGTAGTAAAGTTCATCACTGAAAAATAATGTTGTAAGTAGATGTCCATTACATTAAAAAAAAAAAAAAAAAAAAAAAAGGTACGTTATTAGTAAATAATTATGAAAAAGTGCAAACATTTCAGTCTGAAGGAGTTATAGCTAAGAATAACCGTTACGGCATATTCTGTTCCCTGGCTCATCCTCAGGCAGAGAGCATCTCTCTGTCATAACACTTAAATAGTGCAAAGCAGAGGGACTTTCTGGGTCTGAGCCTTTAAAGCATTCTGTAATGTGTGTAATCCCATGTTTTTTTCATGAAGTACACTTGAAACGATATAATAAAGATTAACATAGTGAAATATTTTAAGGTTCTGACATTTAGTTTCATTTCACAGTGTGATGAAAAAAAACAAGATCTTTTCAAATAATTTTGAAATTAATGTGCAATAGAAGTACTTCATCAATAATAATTTTGTAAGCGTATTTCAATAACCGCTTATAAATCTTAAATACTAAATAAAGCAAACCCTGTCTGTCCTAAAGATAAATCACAGCTAAAAATGTATACCATAAACAACACAAGTTTGTTTCTCATTCTGGGACATTGGTTTTCCCACTACTAAAAAGTGGACTAAACGCTATAACCATTTACCTTGAACTGACAGTACATTGTTCTACAAAGTCTGGAAAGATGTCTACCAGACATTTCTTATTTATCCAGACTTTCAGAAAAAAAAGTTGAAAGTTCTTCCAAAAATTTTGAACGTTCTTTATATTTCTGGAGTCTAAAATCCTGCCTTTTGGGAGCTAGCTTTTTTAATAAATCTTGGTAAAACCACTCACCTCTCAAATAGTTCACAGGCTTTCTTCTCTCATATTTTATGTGCCATATAAACAAGTTGAAGATTCACTGAATAAATTAGATAAATAGGCAGATAAACAAACACCACTCCTATTTCTGTGTTTTTAAAATGCTATGATTTTTGGGTCATAGAACAAATGTTTGATTCCTTCTTGCATATCATTTTATTTCTCCTGATTTGTGTATTTTATGCTCTCCCCATTCCCCATTCAGGGGGACATTCTTCTCACCTAATTCTGGTTCTCTTAAAACTGAGTATGAAATTTAAGCCTTAAGGCATGTAGACTTTTCTAGTCTAGGTGCTATGAGAGGAATATCCAGAGGGCAGTTAACTGGGGTAGTATGTGGAACAAATATTAAAAACAGTCAGCTACACATGCAAGTATCACACAACTGCTAGTTTACTGGAAATCAGTTTGGTTCTTATCCCCTATTTTGGACGTACGACTTTGATCTTCCAAGATAACTCCCACTGAGACAAGCTTGCAGGACAGTCATCATTTCATTAGACTAAATAATTTTAATTTTGAGTGAATTTGCTGGTTGAAACTACTTTGGTCTGTGGGAAAAGCTTGGAAAAATACAATTATAGACTTTTTAAGGATAGTTAAGATTAAGTAATTGAAAATTAATTAAAATTCATTTGGTCTTGGTTAAAATTTTACAAATGGTACAAAATATGAAATTTCTGGTGTAAAATTTTACTGTCATCTAACATTTCTCAATCTTTATTAAGCTTATAAAATTGGGGAAAAAAAAGCAGGAAATGTTATAAATTATGCAGATGTTTTATCTATTTTTAATAGTAATTTGGATTAGCGTATGCAAGTTCATAGTCACATTAGTTGGCATAAACACTGTACATGTTTTTTCCTCAGCCAGTGCACTAGAACCTGATGCAGCATCAAAGAGATTCCACTTTGGAGCACCACCTAACTGGGTTTGTTAATAAATAATTTTATATGTCATCATTATTCAGCACAGTGTAGAGTGCTTTGACAAGCAAAAAGGGGAAAAAAGATATGGCAGAATTTCATCTCTAGTACAGTACCTATAAACTGATACAGAGCCATATGTTCATCTCCCATAAGAAATCATTTTGTCAAGTTGAGTTTGCTTATGGCTGTGACAGAACAAGTTTTTCAGGAAGATGACAATGATGGGAGGCATACAAAACCCTTCAAGCTTATCAGCGTGGAAATAAAAGTTGGTAGTCTCCTTTATCCAGAACCTTCCACACCATCTTGACTCATAAAAGAAGTGGAATTCAGTTTTCAAATACAAACATAGTCTCAGCTTTTATTTTTATTAAACACAAGGAATTTATCTTGTATATTTATATACATTAGTATCAGGTGAGCCAACATCTGGCATTGCCTTTCATAAATATAATACCTTGATACTGTTTTGTGAATGTTGAAGCACAGGTGCTGGACTGATGTACCTAATGTATTCTCTCATGAGTAATACTGCTTATTCTGGGAGGTGGTATATCGGTGCTGTGATGGGTTGACAGTAACTGTTCAGACTAGAAAATCTATTATTTTACAGGCTTCCATATACAGCACCATAAAATGCTAAGGTACTGTACTTCTGCTCAGCTCTGCTGGAGCAAAGAAATCAATGAACACTGAGGAATTCAAATTCTCTCTTGCCTCAGCCCATATGTAAACATAATACAGAGAGGTGACCTGCAGTAATCCTGAGGCCTATCCCATCTGCCTCTAGGTAAAGTTCTGGGGAGAAAAGAAAAATAGACAAAGGTGAGGTGGATGTTATGAGCATACCAATGAACCTCTACACCTTTCTGTATGACCCAGTGGCAATAAAGCAGCTCTTTTACCTATATTACACCACAAAACAGCAGCTTTGCAAAAAGAAATAGTTTCTTCTCTAAAATGTCTTTTTTCATTCCCTTCAGTTCATTTAATACATACTTTTCACCATATGAAAGAGTGAACAAATATAGTTACTTGCCTGTTTGCTTTTGAGTCAGAGGGTTCAGCTACCATATGTTTCTACCCTGAGAAACAAAGTAGAAATGACTTGTGCTCCATGTGTCCATGAAATAGTACTAACAGCTAAATGACTGCAAAAGAAATGCTGTGACAATATGTTTTTCTTTGACACAGGTGCACCACGGAACCACAGCCTCAAAAATGTCAAAAGTTCAGAGCAAGCAGAAAGGATCATATCCAGCTTCACTCCAAACACTCCACAGTATCCCCAGTTTGAGCAGACAATCACCGGACCCCAGCTGGAGTCTGCGGTCAGATGGATGACGTCGGTTGGACATGCATATATCTTTCCCTGCAGGCCCCTAAAGTGCTGGGTGAAGGAGCAAGGTAGGGTGAGGGAGGAGTCAGAAGGAGCCTACAGATCTAAGAATAAATTCTGGTAAATACATAACAGTCTTCAAGATGGTACAAGATTTTAAAAGAGGTAAAGTACAGTATGTGGGTGGAGGTGGGCTCCCCTTCACTAAATGTCTAGTGGATGTGCAAGTGTAGCTGCAGGGGAATGAACTTGCTGGTTTGAGTCTAATCTCCATTCCATTTTCCCATCTAACTCAGGCCCAGTGAGGTTTGCTGGGGTGATCAGGTGACACCCATCATTTTCACAGGCCCAGAGAATTTTGCAGTTACTATGATCAGCAAACAACTTCTGAACATTTGGACATTCCCCCAGCCATAGGCTCAGAGACACTTGTGTGACCCAAATGGGCCCTCTGGCCTCCCTCTGTGTCACCAGGGAGGCCTCAGTGCCCTCAGCCAAAACCCTGCCTGGAAATACATCTCCCCCTCTTGCTGGTGAAGGGAGTGTGAGGAGGGTGTTCACCTGCACACCATATTAAAGAAGTGACTCTGCATACACATTCGCTAGCTCCCTTCACATGGTGCCTCTCCACTCCAGCTTCATTCACCACCTCCTTCCTCCATGGATTTCGGAGCTTCCAATGTCTTTCTCCAAACTGCTGGCTCCACTCACTCATGGGACCCCTTTCCCTTTTCCCAGATGCTGCTGAAATGGATTGCCACAGGAAGATAGCCAACAGCCATGCTTCCTCTTACAAACGAGTAGTAGAAGAGACAGCTATGGATGGAATACAACTTTTTAAAGCTTTATACCAGTCTAATAATTGCTATAAATACCTCTAAAATATATTCCTAGCAACCTTTGGATCAATATGTTTACTTCACATACAGCAAAGTTTACAAATAAGTTAATATACTTTTGTTTGGGAATTGTTTAAAATGGGCTGTCTTTTATTTTATGAAACTCATCAACTGTTTGATAAATATGGGAATATTTTGTGTAATTTTTCCACTTTTGCAGAACGTGGAGTAAGTAGCAAGTTATACCTATGAAGCCAAGGTAACAAAACCTGGTGGACTCATAGCCTTAAATGAGGCTTTGAATACACTTTGTTACAGCAGTTTAAGTACGATGACATTAATGCAATTAAACATAATTATGCTATGATTCTGCTACAGAAGAAATCTGAGATGTTTATTCTTACCAGGGACTGAAATCCTGAACACAGAGCTTTGTTTTCTGTCTAAAAGTCTTAGCACATTCAGGCTGAATGGAGTTCTACCAGCAATACTTTTTGCCTCAGCTCTGGTCCTGTCTTGCCTATTCTGACAAATCAAGAAAAATTTTGCTCTGATCAAGTAGCAGTGGTAGGTAAAAGTACAAACACTCCATGTGTATAATTGAATACTTCAGTGAATGGCTGAAAGCTGTGTGAGACTGTACTCTAGCCAAGGTTTGCATAAGTTATCCCTAGTAATATTCCTATAGAAGTCAATTCAGTTGCTCTTTAACTTTTGTAGATAGTCATTTGGGGAGATGTGGGAAGTGCTGGGGCTGGCATTTCTGACAGCTGCACTCCTTCACCCACCTGAAGCTAATTTTAAAATAACAGTTACAATGTTACAGAAGCTCCAATAAAGATAAATCTCTTGAACTCTCTAATGAAGTTAAGTCATTTTGTAAATTAACTTGTTTCATTTATCTGGGGTTTGTCCCTGAGTATGGAGATCCTCACATTTATTCAATTATATCAATTAAAGGCTGAATAATCTGTGTGAATAATAGAAGTTCCAAAGCCAATTTATGAGCACTTTATTGTAGGCAGCCTTGTCAAACAGTTCACGAGGAGCAAATGAAGAGACTAGGCTTGTCTTTTTCCCTGTTTGCTACTTAAATTTTTCATCGTTTATGTGGGGAACTGAGTCGTGTCTGTGGGATTTCATTTGCTTTGTAGCAAAGATTTCTTTTTAACACTTTGCTTTCATTCATACAAATTACACTATATACTCAACTTCTTGACAGGTAAACTGATGTGGACCTGCAGAAAGAGAAGTAATTTGTGATGCTGAAGTTCCTCTGTGATGGAATAAGATGGTTTTAAGTAATCGGACAGTGGAAGGTAAGTTTGAAAGTTCAGTCTGAAGTCTTACAATCTTCACAAGTGTTTTTTGGATGAGGAAAAAATATATCCACAGATTGCTTTGGCTAAAACCATAGAAAACTGTGAATTCAGCTATACAGACTGAAATGTAGAATTTACATCTACTTTTCCCCTGATACGCCCAACTGAATTTACTTTTCTCCTGTTACCCCCAACCAGGTGCAGATTTTCAAAAGCACAAACAGACAGTCAAGTGCTCAGTTAGACTGAAAATATATGCACGTGCATTGCTCCATTTTTCTGCATTCAAAAACATATTTTTGTTAGCTTTGTGTCAAATGTAAACCTACTATAAACAGTTTCATGAATACTCTAGAATAATATTTTACAATAATTTAAACTAATATTTATGTCCTTATTCATGCATTGGTGCCTATCAGTACTTGCTGTATAAAAACTGTCACTTCAACTGTTTATCAGAAACAGATTTGACCATTTCAGTATTCATAAGATTTGCTTGACAATTTTCTGTTGAACTGAAAGTAAAATTTAGAAAGCATTGATATTAGTTGCACACCACTCTTTGAGCAACAGGTCTCCATATTTGACATCTGAATGCAACCCGATATTTACATATGCATTTCTTTTCCCTAAAGGACTGTCATATCTTATATCTTTGAAATGTGCTCTTTGAAAATATTTGTGGCTATTATGCTGCTCAGGTGTGCTGGAAAGAAGTTAACTGCATAATCTGAAGGGAGGATATATTGTCCCTAGCAGCCTGCTTGGCCAGAAGAACCAGGGTAGCAAGCAACAATGTTCTTGTATTTCTACAGCACCAAGATGAGCCAGGGTGTAGAATAGAAAAAGCAGCATTTTGAAACATCTTCCTTAGTAACAGAAGAGGTTTGGAGATGACTGATATTTGCTACAGCACTCTTGCCCATAGGGTCAGTTAGGCATGAGTCTGAGAACCTTCTGCATGGAGCCCATGGCAGAGGAGAGGCAAGATGCCGCACTACTCCTGCATAACCAGCACCATGGTAAGGAGAGCAAATGCTAAGGCGTTCAGTAGTCCAAATCAGACCTCACAAATTGCTTTTGTTAGGCAGAACTCTGGACATCACCCGAAAAAATGCAGGTTTTAAAATTCCACCTTGTCCTCAGTGTATAAGTGACTACCACCGAGGGCACCTCCCACACAGGATCAGTTGGCTAATCAGCAAAGCAAGCACAGAAGACTGGACTTGCCATCAGCCATGCTCTTAAAGGTGAGATACTACTCCCTCCTCAGCCAACAGTGTAAAAGGGTTAATGACTTCAGAGACATCAATGGTTGTGTGAATTGGTTGCCTGTGAAGTTGTGGATGCTCCATCAATGGAAGTGTTCAAAGTGACATTGGATGGGGCTTTGAGCAACCTGATCTAGTGAAGGATGTCCCTGACCATGACAGGGGGGTTGGACTAGATGATACTTCAAGATTCCTTCTGACACAAACCATTCTGTGATTCTATGATAATACTGGTTGTATGGTAATACCAGAAATCTGAAGAACTAGTGTACCCTTTCTCAAGCACTTGGAAAGAATACAGCACATAGGAAAGGATTCAGGGGTCCACCATGATCATCTGTGACAAGTGTAACCATGGGCCATGAAGAAAGTGTTTCACGGATGCTGTAACCGCACATCTGATTGGACACTAACTATCCTGTGCTTCGGGTGCACCACACATAGGCACTGGGGTACACACTGCTCTGCGGCTTCCTTCTTGGGCAGGAAAAGCCTGCAAGAGGCATAGAGGCAGGAACTGCTGGTCACAGGATTGACAGGCACTGAAAACTATGTAACAGGTTCTGTACAAACTCTCTGCCTGTCAGTCTTGACACCCAAGAGAGTCTGACCAAGGAATCACTTCCCATAAGCAGACCAGAAATACTAATATACCACTTTTTTTCCCAGTCTCTGAAGAGTGATTAGTTCTCTTCTTCCCAATTAGCTCCTACAACAAAATGTTCATTCTATCTGAAACAAGACAAAAGTTCCCGAGTCAGTGAATGAGGTTTATCCTGGTTTAACTCAAATTCTTGTTGCTGTGATGTCCCTGAAAATCTGCAGTTGGTGAAGACTCTGGCAGCTCCAGATGATTACTGGAAAATTGTTTTCAGGAAGATCTATTATAAGAATGCTTTCTTTTAAGAGATGCATACCATAAAAGTACCTAATTTACAGTAGCTACATTACAGAATATGACATGCAAAATGTATCTAGATGACCAAATTTAGCTGTGCTAAAAGATACTGGACATTACTTTACACTAACTGATTTCCACTAATGCAGTAAACTGGAGTACAAAGCCATTACTAGATTAAAATTTAATGCTAGATGAGGTAACACACACTGTAGTATAACACAAGAGGGGTTTTTTTAAAACAACCCTAATGTGGACTATGATGATATATATACTAAATCCATTTGCTGACCTCTAGCCAATATTCTAGAAAAACTGTAAATTTTTTGGAATATGAAGATACTCATATGCTGCCAAGAAGCAGCAAATTTACAAACTAAAAGACACAGGTTATTCAGTCAGGGGAAATCTGGAAGAAAAGTAAAAGTTGGTAATAAAAGTATCATCTGAAAACTGGACAATATAGCAAAATAAGATATTTTCAGACTTAACAGATGCAGTATATTCAGTTACAGTGTGGGTGCTTTTCATGTCCAGCCTGGAAAATCAAATATGAAATTTAAGACATTTTTCAATTTACATAGAATGAAAAAAAAAAAAATCTTGAAAATAGCACAAACTGCATCCAAATGTTTGGAAAAAAATATACAGGATATTTATGTGATCACATAATCTCCTTAGGGTAAACAAGAATGCTCATTAGAACCTCTATATCAGGAAAAAATAACAAGTCATTTAAAATTATTCTACACAGTAAACACACGGAAACTATTAAATGTACATATTTCAGCATATTAATTGAAGTGAAGGCATATTTTAAGACTGTAGATATTTGGTAATAAATTGCTTATATGAGCAAATCTTCCTCTTTAGGTTAACTAAGAATTTTGAATTATGGCTGTCATAAGGCAACATTTATACTATGCATCTTATTAAAAGAAATCAGGCCAGATTGTATGCTGATTTACAACTGGAGAAATCCCCATGGAAGGTGACTTCATTATGCAGGCTATAAACCAATACAGAACCTGTCTTACTGTATTTAATTCAAGATATTCACATAGCCCAAAGAAATACTTTCATTTACACAGACTTACTCAGTAACTTTGGTAGAGCAGGGCTTCCAAAAATGAGATCAGAACTGAACTCTTTAGTTTGAAAATACTGAAAGGAAAAACAACCACAACACAATTAGTGTATTCCTTCCTGTACTAGAAAGAAAAAAAGCAAGGTTAATGAATATACCAAGCTCATACTAAAATCCTTTTCATTACTTAAAGAACACTCAGAAGAGCCACATTTTGCTGTAAAACTTTATTAACTAAAATTAAATACTTTTAAATTAATACACTGAATATCTAAAATCACTAACAAGAAATCTGACAAGTTATTATAACTAAGAACTGGTGCTTTCAGTCCTTTTCTGGTTACATTGTTCTAGTGCCTATCATTACTTTACATTGAAATGCCGTAAGGTAGTCCTACTGTCCTGTGTCTTTCTATTGCAATGAAAAAATTAAATTATTTAGGATGACTAAATAAGTAAATTGTGGAATGCCAGACAGCTCAAAACAAATGTGACTTTTACAAAAGTAACTTATTATTATAGTCTCTCAGCCTCCTTTAAATCTGAGAATATAGAATATTTTATCTAGAATTTCTAAAATACATTAAACAATGATTTTCAGTTACTCCACAATCTGTTTATATGCTGTTTCAACATAAAGAGATAATAAAAAAGGATAAACTTTATCAGGAGGACTTTTCCTTAACAGAAAAATCATTAGAAGCTGAACTAGACAGGTTCTGTTCACCTGAGATCAGAAACTAAATTTGCAGATTTGATCTAAAAATATAAATATGCATCAGTAGCATTTTTTAAATTAGATACTCTGTCTCCTTTAAACCAATGCAAGCTCACCTGATTTTGTTTGTTTGTTTGTTTGTTTGGGGTTTTTTTTGTATGTGTGTCACCACATCCTTGCTTAATTACATGATTCTAAAAAAATGCAGGTAAGAGAAAACTTTAGTTTATATTTTGGAAGAAAAGTAAAAAACCAAACAAACAAAAAAAACAACCAAAAAAACCCAACCTGTGCAAGTCAGTAGGTCATATGTAAAGGAGAGGAGGAGAAGCTGTTTGTAATTATGAGGTTACCTATAAAAATAAAATATTAAAAACACTTACTTCACTCCTTGACTGACCAGGTTCTTGTGTTCAAGCCTGTCTTTTGCTTAATCTTCTGATTGCACTCACACCAATATTTGCAATATCCTCTGATAGATGGGAAAATATTATCACATCTTGCAGAGGAAACACAGAACCTCTGCACACAAATTTTGGCTGATTAAAATATTTCTCAGTTCATCTTTTGGTTTTGATTATGGCTCTTAAAATTTGCCTCCAGCTTTCTGGGTAACATTTTTGTTTCTATAATCAATTGCAGACTCAAAAGCAAAGAAAACTTGGTTTTGCACTTTTAACATTTTGGCTCCAGTCCTGCAAACATCTTTGTGCAGGTGGACCCACCCTGTTGAAATCACTAACACTTTTTTCCCAGAGAGTTGATTGTCACTGAGGAAAATGGTGACAGATGCTGCTGAGCCTATGCCAGGAGATGCAGAAAAGTTCATGGGTAAGATTTTCCAGATTACACCAACATGAGTTTTTCAGAGTTGTTAATCTCCATCTCCTGTGTACACACCTCACTCCCACAAAAATCTACTGACTAGTGAATGTAGCTGTCCTAAACTCTTTCAGGAACTGGAGAGCACTAAACCAAAGGCCAGCTGGGATTTGAGGTAGGACCACCTCCGCCACCAGCCTCTCTGCTACACTACTGTACTGTGTATTACTCCCTCTGCAGCAGATTCGGGAGTGTCTACCTGTGTCCCACTGCGACAATTCACAGACTCTTGTAGTTGTAAAAAACCCACCTAAACTGTCAGACTAATTGAATATGAATTTTTTAAACCTCCCTTTCCCCTGTAGCTACCAAGACAAGTTTGCACAGAGGAGCATGGAGCTACATCTTCGCACACCTGGTAGAGGTTGTTACCTAGCAGACCAAAGGCATACTGAAGGACAAGAAAACTTGGGTTACAGCAGGCATGGATTTTAGTTATAGTTAGTAGCCAAAGATTGATATTAGCTTCTCAATACTTCTAGGCCCCAACTTGAACTACCTTTGGAAATCCAGTCCTTGGTACGTCAAGCCCTTCTGTGACTGTTTTAGACTCCTAAATTGTTTACACATATTTTTAACCTTAGTAAACCTTCAGTCAATCACCACTTCAGATATTTATGGTCCCTAAGCTTTTATTTTTCACTAGCCAGGAAGAGAGTTTGTATTTGTGAACACTGTGACTAAACAAGAAGTCTAAAAATTCAAAACATATTGCTGCTCTGATTTAATTTAAGAAGATTTAAAGTTATTTTAGGAATTGCATCTTGCTGGTTTATCTGTTAAAGGAAATGTCTTGCTACTAGAGATATTGCAAACCAAACAGCATCTGGGAAAAAAGTGTGCACACACACTGAAATCATCCCTCTGTGTGTGTTAATCTCTGATCCCTGGATATTTCAGTCGGTCTTAAAAGCAGTATCTTCTTACAGTGCGATGAGCTAAAGAATAAATACGTTAAAGCAGTTTGACACTTGCGGATTCAGGTCTTCCACAACTTCTGCTGTTTGGGTACCCAATTTGAAAGCGGGCACTGTGGGCCAGCACTGTACCTTTGTAGCAAAGAAGGCCGATGATATCCTTAGCTTCATTAGGAGGAGTGTTGCCAGCAGGTCAAGAAAGGTGATCCTTCCCCTCTACTCAGCACTGGTGTGGTCACCTCCAGAGTACTGGTCCCAGTCCTGGGCTTATCAGTAAAAGAGAGATGGGGCTACTGGAGATCAACTCCAGCAAAGGGCCACAAAGATGGTTAAGGGACTGGAGCATCTCCCATAGGAGGAAAGACAGAGATCTGAGACTGTTCTGTCTACAGGAATGGAGGTCTCAGGGCAGATCACGTGATGGTGTACAAACATCTGATGTAGCCAGGCTCTTTCTTCTGGCATCCAGCTGAGACAAAGGGTAAAAAACAATGGGCACAAACTGAAACAGGAGGTTCTGAGAAAGTGGCTTTAGGTGACCCTACTTGATCAAAAGGCTTGGACCAGATGATCTCCAGAGGTCCCTGACAACCTCAACCATTCTGTCATCTCTGGGACTTTCTCACCAGTGACATGGGGTGAGTCTCTCTCCCCTGACAGCCCTAGAAGGAGCCAAGTCAGAACACTGCTGCAGGGAGATCACCAACCCACCTGCGTTGGGCTCCCCATTGCTGGGCCCTTGTGCTCAGGGACACCAGCCTCTCACCATAGGCCCCAACATGCCTGAGGTAAAACCTCAGCCCCATCACAAGGCAAGGTCACATGAAGATGGCCAATGTCCCATGAAGCAGAAGTTTTCCCTGCTTGGGATGTTTAGCAGCCCCCATCACATTGTGCTCAGGGCTCCTGTGGGCACACACGAATGGCATGCACACTCGAGCAGGACTGTAGGCTTGGGATTGAGTCTCAGCTTTGAGGAGAACAGCAGCTCTGGACAGTTTGCTGAGACCACCCCTCATCGTGCTGCTCTCCCCACTTCTCAGCTGTGGAGTGATGGGGGTCCCACAAGTGGCAACCCCGGGGATGCTGGTCCTGCTGAAGAGTCCCAGTGAGTTCTGTCTTCCTGGAGCACCTTCACCTTCAGGTACTCCCTACTACCTCAAGCCATGATGGTTGTCTGGGAGATGGGGGTCTGGGTCTGAGGACAGTGTGCCTGGGGGGACATGAGGGGGCAGGTGTGGAGCCCATGGGGCTGCTCCTGCAGCTGCTGCTTTTCAGCCCTCAAGGAAACCCTTTGGGAGTCCCTGACCACCCCTTTCCCACTGCTTGGTTGGGGTTTCTCTGCTTTTCCCCTAGGGTTAGGAGAGCTCAGGCATGTTGCATGTCTGTCTTTGCAGGACATGGTGTTTCATGCTAAGGTAGCTCTGCAGGAGAGTGACTCTGTCGTGTTGGCTGGTGGAAGCCAGCTGCAGCAGACAGGGCAGTCAGAGGCATCAGAAGATGACCCATGCCCCATCCGTGTGGGAGAAGTCAGTGACACAGCCTGCATGGTGTCCTGTGCTTCCATCGCTTCTGCTTTGGCTGATTCCAGCAGTGGGCTGAGATGAGAGCTGTGTGCCTACTCTGCAGCAGGCCTTTCAATCATCTACTATGGGTACTGCCAGCAGATGAAGAGGAGGAAGAAGACAGAGATGGGTCTGCTGCCTGTTGCCAGAGGAGCGTGGCCAAGGGGAGGTCCTAGAGCAGACCCCTGTGGCAGCACTATATCCTGCCCAGATCTGCCATGACCAATGAGCCCCCAGCTCACAGGAGGAGGTCTGTGGGGAGCAACCGAATGTCAAGAGATGAGAGCTCCAGTAACCCCATCCACCACCTTCCAGCAGTCTCTTGTACCCAGCACTTGGTGGGCACAAACTCCACCAAGTGCAGGGGAGCACATGGTCAGCCCCTGGGGTGGAGCCTACATCTACACTGGCATGCTGGCACTGCCACCCTTGCACATCCAACTCTCCTTTTGGAGAGCTCAGTAAACATATAGTTGCTTTCAGAGTGTTTTTTCAAAACCAAAGAACAACCCATTGCAGGGAATACTCTCCAACATTGTCTCAACAATGCAAGAAATCCAGAAGGGAGAATTTCCTGGAGCCATGGCTGTATAATTTAATGCAAATGCTGTAAAAGGGCAGGCATCACTCCTACTCTCCCACCCTCCCCTTCCAAACACCAGGTCTGGACTGTCCAAGCCCTTTGAGTAGCTGCCAGACTGCAGGTCCTGAATACCTGTCAATTCAGGTGCCATGACCACTGTCCGGCCAAAGCCCTGTCCCTGCTAGGTCCTCCTGTTGGTGCCTCTGCATGCAGTGGCCCCTTAATCATCATCCGTCTGAGCCTTTCTGTGACACCTCTGTACAAAAGCAGCCCTAAACCCCATGGCCATAGCTGGGATGCATGTGGGGGTTGCTGGTGTCTTCTGGGCACAGGCTGGCTGGTTCCACCAAACAACTGTAGGCAAATGAGGCCCTTTTGTTGAACCCCGTACCTTGGCTTGATCCCTGTCAGGGAAGCAAAGCTTCACACCCCAGGATTTGGGCAGGAATCCAGAACTGGACTGCCATGTAAGCAAAGCACCTTTGTGCCACAGGCTGAAGCTGTGGAGGAACTGGCTTTCAGGAGCAGCACCTGTGAGCTGGTGTTGAAGGAGAAGCCTGGACAGCGTGTTTCCAAAGTGTATTCAGTGGCAAATTCACAGGCAATAGCTGTGACTAATCATTCCCTCACCAAAATTTGCATTCAGCTGCAGTTACTGAGTTGCCTCCAGCATAAATACCTGCCACAGTTTCAGAAAGTGGTGATCCACAAACTATCCAAGCATGTCTTCCTTACTAGCCACTGGCACAGGATGCAAAACTTCCAGCCCATCTGATCTTAACCATTTCATGATTCTGTGATTCCATATTTAGGGAGAAATATACCTCCTCTGACATTACAGTGAGTTCTCCTATAGGCAGTTAGGAGAAATCTCTGGGTGGGTAACTCTTATGGGAGATTTCAACATCCCAGATATCTACTGGGAATACCATACGGCTGTGAAAAGAAAGTCTGGGAAATTCCTGAAATTTGTGTCACAAGCACTCAGTGAGCCAATATGAGGAAATATGCCCTCCTAGAAATATGCCAGTAAGGAAATATGCCCTCCTATACTTTATTTGTGAATGGAGAAGGACTCATGGGAGATGTGATGGTAGGTGGCTGTCTTGGCCATGGTGATTGTGAAATGGTTGAGTTTAAAATTTTGGTGTAGTGAGAAAAATGTTCAGCAGAGTTGACACCCTGGATTTCAAATGAGCAAACTTCAAGCTACTCGGGATGCTACTTAGCAGTATTCCCTGGGAATCTGCCTTTGATGGCTTAAGAGTCCATGAATTCTGGTCAGTCTTTAAGAACCACCTTTTAAAAGCACAGGAACAGACAGTTCCATTATGGTTGAACATCAATCAAGCAGCACAGAAGACCAGCTTGGCTGAACAGGGAGCTCCTCTTGAAGCTCAAGAAGAAAAGAAAATTGTATGGTCTCTGGAAGTGAGGTCAGACTTCGCAGGAAAGTTACAGGTTTGTGGTTTGTATATGCAGGGAGAAGACATGAAAGGTCAAAGCCCAGTGAGAGCTGAAACTTGTCAGTGGTGTGTCAGACAACAATAAAGGCTTTTAAAGGTACGTTAGTAGTAAAGCATGTCTAAGGAAAAGATTGGACTGATACTTGTTGAAGATGTTCACCTGGCAAACTGGGATGGAGAAAAAATGGAGACGTTCAATACTTACTTTACTTCAGGTTTTTTGGGGTTTTTGTTTTGTTTTTTTAATGATACTGATAGACCTTGGGCTGCCCAGTCCTCTTGAGTTGGAGGACCACAACTGTTGAAACTGTGACTTTCCATTTATGGACACTGAAATTGTAAGGGGCCCACTGTATCAGCTGGATGTTCACAAGTCCATGGGGTCTGATGGGATTCATCCCAAAGTACTGAAGGGCTGGAAGGCACATCCTGTGAGGAACAGCTAAGGACTCTGGGTTTGCCTAGTTTGGATAAAAAGAGACTGAAGGGTGACCTCATTTCTCTCTACAGCTTCCTGAGATGAGTAAGTGGAGAGGGAGATGCTGGTCTCTTCTCCCTGGGATCCAGTGACAGGATGCATGGGAATGGTTCAGAGCTGCACCAGAGGAGATTTAGATTAGACATCAGGAAGCATTTCTTTACTGAGAGGGTGGTCACACATTGGAACAGGCTTCCAAGTGAGGTGGTCAATGTTCCAAGCCTGTCAATGTTTCAGAGGCATTGGGACAGTGCCCTTAACCACATGCTTTAACTTTGGCTCGCGTTGGTCAGGCAGTTGGACTAGATGATCATTGTAGGTCTCTTCCAACTGAACTATTGGATTTGATTTGATTGATTCTATTTGATTCTTATTCAGAGACACCTTTTGGAGCCAGCCCTGCTTTCTTTCCCCCTGTTCAAAGCTGCTCTGTCTTTAATACTTTGCTCTCATCTTTAGTTAGGGCTGTGACTACTTGTAGCTCTATTAGACGCTGTAGATTAGTTCATGCCTTAGTCTGTTGTGGAGTCCCCTGTTTGTCAGATGAAGTAATGAAATTCTTGCACATAGTGAAGAGTGTAATCACTTTTGAATGAGATTATTTTGGCCATCTGAAAATCTGGGAAATGCGGGACAGAGGACTGTTTTGGCCACCCAAATAGTATTGCCACTGTTTATAGAGAGACTAAACAGCTGATGGATGACATTCATTAACAGTGTTCAGCATAACAGAGCTCCTACTTGACTTCCTTCTGACTCCCTTCCACATTCACCTTCAAGATAAATAATAAGGAAGATAGCAGCCTGTAGAGATGTACGTCTAACACCTGCCTCATGGGGGATGCAAGGATGAAGGAAGGTGAAGGTCCCAGCCCAAGCACAGAGCAGGACATAGAGATGGGTTGGAAGGACAACATCGACAGAGCTGAGAGAACTCCTGATGAGAGTAACCAACTCTAGCAACACCAGATTCCCAAACTGGGGATTATAGAGCAACTCTGCAGATATGTTCACAGTGCCCATCACAATACTCAGCCCTTTGTCTTCCAGTTATGAAAAGATATGGTTTTCAAATTGAATCAAAAAATTAAATGTAAATTTATTACCTATTTTTGATTCAGTTTATGTATATCCCTCAGGAGATACTGAGGAATATGTACAGACACTTAATGAAATTAGTATTTATTTGAATGGAAAAGTCTATGTTTCTCTGGGGAATAGCATACACTGTGTGACATGTTTTTACCACTACAGATACTAATTCTCATCTAACAATAGGGTTTTGTTCCAATTTATTGTGATTTGTGGAACCGAGCCATCAAAAGGCATTGCAAGTGCTTTAAAATCAGAGGTTTCTCCTTGCATTAATTCAATGTCATCAGGCAGAATTTAAAATGCCCAGCATCTATTCTGAAGGTGATAGCAGCTTTTTTTGGAACCATTTCTAATACATTCCATTTACTTCACAGTTTGTCAGGGGTACCAGACAGGGGTAACTGGAGAGGCTGGGAAAAAAAAATATTTCTGAAGGAAAAGTTAAATAATTTGTCTTATTTTGTTCAGAAAATGAAGAAATTATCTGATCATTCATCTTCTGATTACTGAATTAATAAGCATAAAAATCTGATTTATACATTTTGTGTTGTGCTGCTACATAACTGTAGTAAAGAAACCTTGACTGATCACAGGAATCTTTGCCCAAGAGAGAAACCTTCATTGCTTCTCCTAAAATATTCTTTGATGAACCTGCTGATTTCAGTTAAAGAATATCAAAAAGATAACTGTTTTAATGGGTTTGTATTTGCATTTGTTTTGGGGACTTAGAAGCAGAAACTTGTTTTAAATTCAGATTGGAAAGTAATGCACAGAAGAAAAGTATTCTTCCATCTTCTAGTTTCTGTCAAGTACAGAAATGCGTATGGTTTTACTGTGAGGTACCCCTAAGAGTTCATCTTTTCAGCCCCAAATCTGTCAGCTCTTGAATGCCAGTCAAGCTGTAGACATTGATTGGTCACAATCCTACCTCTACTTAAGACAATGAAATTTTTTATTATGAGAAAGCATTAAAATTAAGTCTAAACATTTTTTTTTGAAGTATGGGAATTTCTAATTAAATTCTAATGCAGTAGCAAAAAATGTACTTAGGCACAATAAAAGCTTGAGCATTTATTAGCTTAAATGATAATGCTAGGTGTTTGGAGAGCACAGTCTATGTGAGATTATTACCCAGACAGGCTTAAAGATGTCTTTGGATCGGGGTGCCATCTTTATTACTTGTGTTTGGATGGAGATGTAACTCCTGGGATAACACCATTTTTGACAGTAGACATTACAGACAGCTTCACTAGCTCTCTTCCCATTAATACTCATATGAGTCTGTAGTTTACATTTTGGAGCTAAAGCTCAGCTGATTACAGATTGCTTTCTAAGGTAAGAGATGCAATTACAATACTTAGTTGATCTTTAGGAATCCTGTGATAGACTTTTAAATACACAGTTTCAGAGGAGTGGAAGAATTAAGGGACTCAGACAAAGCAGTTGTGTGGATCATGATGAATGCACTGGTAGAATGACTTTGAAAGTGTAAACTCTTGAACTGAGCCTAGAAATTCTTTTAACTGTGGTTTATATAAACATTTCACATCCTGCTCCGTAGAAACCTGTGCCCCTACTATGCTAAGATAAGATTAACTTATAGTGCTTGGAAGTATGCAGAAATTGTTTAACATATAACCTTATAGCATGTTTTTACTCCTTTTTAGCAGAACATTTACATTTTATCTGAAAAAAACAAAGTAATATCCTGTTATAACAACATTAAAGGCTTGTTGGAAACTTTAATAAAGCAAATATAATACTGGCAAAAGTTTATACTAAAATACAGCTTTTAATTGGCTCAGTCTCATGATAGCAGCAGCAAAACTATTGTTATGCTCTTGACCACGATTTATATGTGCTGTTATATTAATCAGTGCCCTCCAGCTTTCTGCCCTTTCACTGAAGTAAGAAAATTGTCTGCTTAAAGAGGAAGAGGCAATAGGAGGCAAGAGTGGGAGGGACAGAATGGAATAGTTTTCTGTTTAAGACCTGAGCCTGAAAGGCAGGTGATCTGGGTCAAGAATTTCAACAAAAGTAGATTTCAGATTCAGGCATCTTAAATCCATCCAAGCCCTTGTCCCTAGTATTTCTTCTGGACAGCTCTGTACCACAGGAGGTGCCCTGCCAATAGAAAACACCCAGCACAGAGAATTAGGTGGAATTCAGGGTGTGTGAATAGGAGACAATGCCTATATACAGTCATAGAAATACAGTCATGTTGCCATTTTAAAATCACTTCAAAGACCGCACACAGTCATAGGAACTTAATTTTGTTAGCTTGCTTCTTTTTTTTTTCTTTTTTTTTTCCCCACAGATCTTTTGGTTTGCTGCAATGAAAACTGCACCACATACAATTTAATTCTGAAAATTCACAGCTTTTGAAAAACAGTACAATAACAACAACAACAAAAAAATCTAGCATACTGCTTGGTTTGTTCAGGAGTAAGCTGAAAGGAAAAGTTGTTCTTAAGAGACAAATGATGCTTGTCAGTTTAAATTTTTCACTGATTTTTGTCCTATGGAAGTATGTTTTATACCAAGAGAGCCAAACGGTCCTCTCCAAGAAAAGAGATTGTCTGTGGAGATTTGACTTTCATAAATTAAGGGAAGCCATATTTTTCTGGAAAATGTAAAATATGTAGGAGATGAAGGAAGGACTTGAACATATTTCTAGCAATGTACTCCTACTTTCAATGACAATTACAAACTATTACAAAAAAAAAAAAAAAAAAAAAAAACCAGAGGTATTTTGCCCTTCTACAACATCAGAAAGCTCAGTGCCTTTCAAGATTAGGTTAAGTTAGGTATTTCATATATATTCAGTTTATAACATTCATTTGGGGAAAACATATCTTCTTTCTATCTGAATAATATCTTGTCTTATTTCCATTCTGCACAAAACACCAGCTCTAATGATGAGTTGCTTGATCCTTCCAGGAGCATGTCTACGTCTTTTGTACTGTTAGGAACCACTGCAGCACATTCCTCTCTCGTTAAAGGTCTAATCCAAATTGCACTGATAACTTGTAAATTAGCAACTTGGCTTCCAGAAGCCTTATGACAGACTTCAGTTCTCATCAAAGTGTTTACCATATCTGCCAGCCCATCTGGAAATATATGAACAGATTACGTTCAGGAAGACCTTATTTCTCTCAATTTTTAAACTATCAAAACCCTCAATTGTTAACGTAATCCCTTAAGGAACACAGAGACTTAAATGAAGTAAGTGCATAAATGGCACTGTGAACGATGATATATTATTAGCAGAACATCTCAAGCACCCTGTGATTCAAATGTGGGTTTCAGTTAGCAAAAGGAAGAGGCAGAAATAGAACCACATGCATCTAGTTCTGTCTGTCTGCAACCCTGAATGGAGGATGACTGCAGGAGCCGTAACTCAGCTTGTACATCTTGTTTTAGTTCTAATTTAAGCACAACTATTTCTGACGCCATCTGCATTCAGGATTAGAAGTAGACAATGTACTAAATTGGAAGTTTGTAAATCCTGGAGGAGAAATGTGCCTTCAGTTGCGTCTTACCCCAGTCTTCTGTGCAGTGCTCCTACCTAGGGGGTGATGGACTTCTGTGTTCATTTACATTGCCAGTCTGAAAACACCATGACTACCCAGAACAGAGAAATTCCACTCAGCAGGCCACCCAAATGGTGATTTTTGGCCACCCAGGCTCTTGCAGGTTAGTGAGATCCTAGAACTCCTCCATAGAGTTAGACCATAGGAAGAATTATAGCTCTGCTACATATGCCCTCCACAGTGATGGCTTTGGGAGTCCAACTAATGGGAAAACATCACCATAATTTATATATATCATTAACCCCTATGTCATGAGAACCTAAGTTTACTTGCCAATTACAATTATCCTAATTAAGAAGCATATATCAGGGTAATTATTACCCTGCTTTGGTGTCTAAAATCATCCTGCCTTTGGTCTCATGCCCAAAAGTCTAAAGAAACTGACTGCAAGTTAAAAAAATACTCCAAAAACCTCAATATGCCAGTTGTAGCTGGGCCAAGCAATGACTAATAATTACAGTGTTTGCAAGGATTCTTAGTGCATAAACACTAAGGAAAAATAGCTGAATTATATTGGGTGGTCCAAAGAGGTATTAGCAACAAAAGAGGAAGGATGTAAAACAAAAAAATCAAGTTCAATTACCACCAATTCCCCTGTTATTAAAAGCAGCAACTGCTTCTCCAAAGACTGGAGAATGCAGTTTGAAATGGGCAGATACAATCATGGTTTAAACTTGAGATTTAAGAGGGGGCAAACCTAAACCTTGTTCTTCCCTTCCCTCCATCCCAACTTGAGAACATTCTTCCATGAGCAGGTGTTAAGAAAGGTGAGAAGCCAGAAATGAGCAGCTGGCAGATGGGGCGTCCCATCTGATGGGATTGCCACTCAAAATGTAGTGAGACTCATAAGAGCCTAATGAAGAAAAAATGGGCCCACTGAACTTTTGGTCTAGTTTCTGTCCTTCCCTCAGATATTCTACAAGGTTTCACTTATAATTTATTTTTTCACCTGACCTAAGTCCTTTGGTGACTTTGGTCCTCAGATGAAAGGCATATTCATTGGCCAACTTTTTCAAAAAATACTTAGTGGCTTTCTGGGCGGAAGAACTGAATGAATGTGATTTATAATTAATTGGGAAACTGTTCTCAAATGAAACAAGATTTTCAGGATATTCCTGTCCATATTAGTATTAAACCAAATTAATCTTTTAATGAAAAGAAGAAAAAACATTAATCTCACGACTGGCTTTCTCACCTCCAAAAAATAGAATAGGTCTAGAAAGAAGCAAGTAACCAAGATATATTTATTTGATCAGTACCAATTCAAGACAATGTACTTGAAGTCCACAGTTTCTATCTAGAGAGAAGAATTTGATTTGGAAACCAATGATTTAGAGAAGCCCTTGTACTGTTATCAATGAGAATGTCATCCCAATGTGGTGATGTAAAGGACTAATTCACCTTGGTTATTTAAAGAGAAAAATGTGCAATACAAACAGAAATTTATTGACAAAGCATTGGTACAATCAAAATTAAGATATTGTGCCATTTCTAGTTTTGGTACCTGAACTTAAAGTAGAATATGGAAATGATGAACAGCTGGGGAAAAAAAAAAAAAAAAAAAAAAAAAAAAAAAAAACTCAAACACCACCCCCCAAAAAAAAAAAAAAACAAACAACCAAAACAACAAAAAACAAAACACCACCAACAAAAAAAAACCAGCATGAAAATGATAGAGGAACTAGAAATCAGTCATTACAATATGATATTCAGTATATCTAAATCATCAAAGAGATTGTTAAGGGATAATCAAACCCTGCATGTAGGTCCTTACACATCTGTTATGGAAAGGTTGGGTGTTCATTCTAGCTGAAAAGAAGCATAGTCAGATCTAATTGTAGGATGCTAAGTATGATTTTAATTTAACCAGAATGTAAAAGACAGTGAGCATAATTTAAATTGGAAGAGAAGGAGGAGAGATGAAGTCACCAGTTCTTAGAGTATTTATTATTATATAAAACTTTCTTAAATGTGCTTCCATCAGTGTTTTTTGGGAAGTTTTTCAGCTCATGAGTGTAGGCAGCTGGTCTGCGCAGTCATATTTGAGCTTGGATTCACTAAATCCCACAATTTAACCTCTTGTGAAGGATCCATTCCTCCTGGTCACTATAAATTAATGAAGTCTCAACCTTTAAAGTTTCGATTCACTGGCTGGTAAGGTTAGAGAAGATATATTTTCCCAAGTGTTTTTCATAAATGCCATGATGAACAGACGGTAAGGTTTTTTCCCATCTTCTTCAACACTTAGTTGGCAACTAGTCTAAGTTAATGCAAAGAATTCTTTCCCTGGGACACCAGGCCAACATCTTTTGCTCATATATTCAAGCTTAGATTGCCAGATTTGCAACTGGGAAAGAACTCATTGCCAAGTCAGATTGGCAAGGACACTGGAGACTTCTTACCTTACCCTGCACAACTAAGTATGAATTGCTTGCTGGTTTATCTGTTTCTCACCTAATCAGTTCTCAGGCTCTGGTGGAATTTGGACAATGTCTGCTTTTTCTCCCTTGACATGAAAAAATTTAGTCTCCTGGTCACTGAGGGATTTCAATGTAGACAAAGTTATTGGGTGCAATAGAGAAACCTTGAAATCAAATGGACAACAATATATAGTCTAAAACTGAGAAAACAATGGAATCAATTGAGAGTTCATTAATTAGACTTCCAGGGGGGAACTGCAAAAGACTGAATAGGGCACAGGGAAGGAAAATTAAAGTCAACTCCAAAGTCAAGAGCAGCAGAATGAATTCTAGGGACAGATCCCTGAAACAGTATTGTTACAAGTATAAGAAAGCAATGTCAACCCTTTAAGAAAAAAATTCTTGTGCTTAATCACATTTTGTAATGCAGGATAGTAGGCACCAGTGCTATTGGTGAGTGGGAAAAAGAGAAGGATCTGCTGGCTCCTGGAGAGAGGAAATATATATTGCTGTTCTGCATCCCAAGGCTGAGTTCACTGTTTAACAGAAAAGGAAGGAATGTTTCCATGTAATGATCAGAAGTTCATTGCATCATCTACAGATCTGGTTTTCCTTCAATATTATTGGGTCAGCTCCACTGATATTAGAACAAATTACTATGTTCAGATTCAGAAATTCAGAAGTAGTTCCTATAATGTCCATTCATCCAAACTTCCATAGAAATGCAAGTACCTCCATACAGCCATACAAAATATGCAGTACATCATTTACACACACAGAACTTCAAATACCGACCAACATAAGCAAAATATGAGATGTCTTCAATAAAACATTGCTCAGACTTTGTTTGGAGCATAGGTGGAAGTATGTGTTTGTGTGAATATATTTATGTGTGCAGGTATTATATGCTTTGTATACATACAGATTTAACTACACTATTTGTGTTTTAGAGCCAATCTATCAAACACTGATCTTCTCATTTGAGGTCCTTCTCTGTGACAGTATTATCTCTTGTACCAACAGACAGTACAACTTTCTTCTTTTTTTTTTTTAATTTTATTTTATTTCCTTTTTTTGAGAGGCAAGAGAGAGATATAGAAAGAACCCAGTTCCTGTAACTCGAAAATTCGAAGTGGTTGAGTATTCTGGGAACCTGCTCTTGACTTTTGTTCACAGATCCAAAAGAAAAGTTGAGGAGATCTACTCCCTTCTCCCAGCAACTCCCTCTGTGTTAGGTGCCATAGTGATTTCTTCTCTTCCATCATCCATTTTCAGTACATCATTTTATGTGCCCAACAGCCACATGGATCTCAGTGAGCACGGCCAGGCTTCCCCAGTCTGCTAATCCAGTTTCGCTGGAACGAGAGGGATGATGAAAATGAAAGTTTTACATATGTAGAGTGGCACACTGTCGTTCCAGAGCAGACAAGGAGAATTGCTTATTTTACTTCTACAGGCAGATATAATTCATAATGGCAAACAGAAATTACTAATACAGAAAGCTCTACAAAAATGGCTACTTGAAGCAAAATGATGGTAAAAAGTATGAGTCATTCATTCAACTGACTATTAATTACTCAGCTTCTCACCTTTCTTCACATTGCTCAGGGAACTGCATAATTCTGCTGCTCAGCAACATCTTGCAGATGACTTAACTAGTTTGTCCATTTCCATCACACTCTGACTTTCAGGTCTCAAAGGACTGTTACAGTGCAGAGTCACATTAATAGACTTTTCTGATTCAGGTATCAGGGGGTTGCAAGCTTTCCATTTATTATGCTAATCTTTCTCTTTCTTCTGGTTTGATATTGTACACAGAATGTAACCAAAAAAGGTGAAAAGAACACATGACATCGTCACTAAACCTAAGGCTTTCATAGATTATGTAGTCTATGAAAGCTGTAAAGAGCTGACTCTCTTATTTTACTTAAACCCCTGTAAAATATGTGCCAAATTAAAGGTTGCATATTTCTGTTTACAGAGGAAAAGAAAACCAAACCCCGGTTCCAATGGCTGAAGACTCAACATGATGAGCATGCTCAATATGTGAACTCTGAGTTCACAGTTTAGCATTTCTTTGACAATATTGCAGATTTCTCTACTTTCCACATCACATGTCTGTCTTTATTCCCAGTGCCTAGAGCAGAGATCCTAGCAGCAGCTAATCAGTACGTTACCGTTCTGCCTAGTGACTTTTGCCTGGAATGTGGCTTCCTGGTCGTAAGGCAGTGGAAAGGGACAGTGAGGGAGGGGGAACAATAGCATGGTTCTCCATTCCTAGAGAAGGGTATGAATGTGTGCCCCATTATGTTTATCTGATACAACTATTTTAATCAAAATGTCATGTGAAATACAGTCATTTGACTTGGAGAAATGTAAGAATAGAATATCAAAACAGTATCCTTTATCAGGCAGACTTGTGATTTTGTTTAAAAACAAAACCAAAACCACACAGCAGGTTTTTCAGTAAGACCTATTTTCCATGAATCATGATGGCTGGAAATGATTATATTTTTAGCCTCTCAACTTTCTTGTGTGGCCATGTGAAGCTACTTGAGTTTAGTAACTCATGCAATAACAGCATGTTCAGTTTCTTTCACCTCATTCATGCAGGTGTTTTCCCATAAATTACTGGTATGCAGGGTCTCAGGCTGGTTATTGTAATGTCAAATATTTAACCATACCCTTTAAGCAACTCTTTAAACCAAAGAAAATCTTTAATCGTCACTGGATGCATAAGCTTAACTTGTATAAGATGGGTGTCTGCAGCCTGAAAGAATGCAGCCTGGCAGAAGACTGCAGTAATAATGGGCCAGCTAGAAAAGACACCATTATTAGTAGAAAAATCTGTTTTTTTCCAAAAACAGCTGAACCATACAGTGCAATAGATCATTCCAGGCACATTTTGGAGTCATAAGCCACAAAATAACTGCAAATAAACTAAGAATTATACAGGAGAAAGGTGATTTCTTAAAAGACACACTAGCTGTACAGTCTTTTTTATTTCAGGTCCCACTCTCTGGTCTCTGAAAAATTTCAGTATTCCCTCCATTTTTCTATATCTTCTGTGATATGTTTTTTATCCTGAATTCCCTGTATTTTTTTCATCTTTTTTTCGAGTGAGTGAGGCGTGGAGTCAGAAGCCATACTTGGTTACGCTCTTTATTATCATCAAGAAGTAGGAACAGCCAAGACCTGGCAGATCCTCTATTACTGTGTTCAGGTAAGTCAAGTAAAAACCTCCAGAACTAGGATCAGTAAAATTAGCTTCCTCACATAAAATTCTTCATGATTACTTTTTCTTTTGGTATCAGTCAGAATCCATTTGGGGCAAACTTCAAATACAATGCTGGCAGACAACTCCCTCACACAGTAGACCCAAGCTACCCGCTACTAGTCTCAGTCATCATGTGACAGAAACAAAACCAAACCAGGCCAGCCCAGAGACTGAGTCCCTTAAACAGCATATCATTAAGCACATCCATCTCAAACAACCTTGTTCCATGTCTCATGAAACATAAACATACCACCCAACTTGTAGAAATGTAGAATCAATTAAAATTACTCAGATTGCCTCATTACAAAAACTTGGTAGGATTAAAAGAAACATAATAAATGATATTGTTATACAGCTACCCAAACCGACCTTAGACTACTGTGACACTTTTTCCATGGAAAGGGTCTCCGGACTTCTGTTTTGCTTTTTCTAACCTCATTTATCATCCATGGAAGAAGCCTTTTCATTTGTTTTAGAACTGCATTATTCCACACTGAACTGCCAACAGCAACAGTTCATTTGATTTCATTTTAATCGGAAGATAAATGACCTTTGGAGAAAATAGCCAATTAATAAATACTAAGATGTGTTACTAGAGGGTCTTCGTTAATTTCTGAGATACAAACATGTGATCATTTCCAAAATACTTGCAGATTGAGGCAAAACTACCAAGTGGTGATAATTCTAATCCCTGAAGACCTCTGGCTCCAGTTTCATGGGGACAGAGAAGACCTAAAATACTCCGAGGTGGCTGGAGTGACATTTGCCCAATGCATCAGTTCTGGTTTCATCAAAACAAGAGAAAAATTATGTAGGTGTATTTGTTCTGACTCAATCCCTTTTCCCCCCAGTTTTACAGTTATTACATTATCCGCAGTATACTTATGTTCTTTCTAGATGATTGAATATCTAATGCATTTGTCATATATTCCTTTTAAAAAGTGAATTAAATCTGGCAATAAAGTCTTAATAAATAAGATGCATATAAAAATTGTTCATAAAACTCACTGGAACAACTGGCCTGGTTTTATAAGGCTATTCATAGCACAGGCCCAATAAAAGCAAAGCTCTATAAATATCACCTGCTCTGGGAATTGTGCAAGTATAGTTTTAACAGTGGGAACAGTTCTGCATTCTTGAAATTGTGTGTTATTTAGTAATTCTTCTTTAAGAATATGATGCCTCTCTACCTTACAGGACCCTACAAATTCCATATCTCCTAGCAAATTGTCCATCACCACAGTGCTCTCTGCTTTTCCAAAAAGTAAAGGCACGTTCTCAGATGACTCCAGCCCACTTTGCAGATGGTAAGAAAATAGATGCACCCTATATACAAAGTATGTAGACATTGATGCTTCCAAAAAATGTTCCTTGAAAACCGCACACAGAGTTGGAACTCATTTAAAGTCAGACATTAAGAAATGCTGAGTGTAAGAGTATGTCTGTAGAAAGCAACTCTCACACCTCTCTTAAGCCCAAAACTATAAAACGTAGTGACATGTTCAGTGAATCCATTACTGTCAAGTTACTGCCCAATCTTATCCTGTATGAGCAGGATTAATTCTTTTTAAAAGGGGCTATGGTAGCCATTACCTTTAGATAATTATCTAAAATACTACTCAACACACTAATCCAGAAGGTAGGAGGCTTGGGTCTGTCTGACAATAGCTGTCAGTGTGCATTCAAACCCACGTCCAGAAAAAATGCCTTAAGTTAGTACTACAAAGGCAACTTGAGAACAGTCCTATCTCCAGCTCTTTAAGTGGGCTAGCTGCTGTGCACCAACAAACAAATACATAAATGCAAGGTTCATTTAATGAACAGAAAAGAGAGCAAGAAGGAGTGGTCAGTTCTAGATTCTGGTCCTTCCTTAGTTCTGGAATTTGTATCTGTTGCTACTGTGTTGTTTTCTTAACTCCATAAAGCAAATCTCTGTTCTACTAAGTGAGGGAGTGATGTAGGAAATGCCATACATGGAAGTTTCCTCCCTTTTTATTATGCTCAATTTTATTACAAATTGTCAGAGAAAACAGAGGTACAAACTGTCAACAGCATCTTACCCTGAAGGTTTATAGCAGACACTGTACATTACACATTGTCATTTCTAATGTATCTCACTCCTGACTTCTAAGGTTAACAGCTATGGTGAAGCCTCCAGAAATACAATAGGACTCGACTTGCATTTAACAATTATTTCACTGGATTTGCATAAAATTTTACAGGCCATTAGTATATTCCAACAAATGTTTTAAAGGTGAATTGCTTCACAGTCTGCTACCATGCCCCCTGGGCCACCCAGTCCTCCCTCACAGTCACCTTTTAAAATATTTTCCAGAAGAGACAGAGCCATTTTGCATCTGGGAGGAGGGCCTGATGTCTTTATCCCAGGAGAAGACTTTAAAGTAACCCTCCTGAGTGATCTTTCTCAGGATTACACAGACTGTTGATTTGTGAGGTGACCATATGTACCACATCCATGCCGGATGTCTCAGCTATTGTAAACCTCACCATGACTTAATGGGACAGTTAAAAATTTTGTGCATTTAGCAACATTCAGAGGTCATTAGCATCAAAGATAAAGGAGAGAGTAAAATCAATGAAAAGTCGTATCACAAGCTCTGATATGGTATGATAGTTATGAAAAACAATCTTCTTCACAAGGCAGAGTGAAATATCTTTAGATAACCTGGCGAGTTTTATCTTGAAAATAAAAGATCTTGTTTAGAAGTATGTACATATAGGCAACATTAAAACATTGGGAAAATTAATTTAAATTTTTCAGGTTAAAAGTTTTTTCTTGAATTGATAGTTTCCATATTTAATATCATGGAAGCAGTGCATAATTATGTGATACTCGTAGTATGTAAAAGGATTATTACATTTGTACTTATTTTTTAATGTCAAATTAAATGAGTAATAATATCCTATTTTATGAGAGAAGGAAACCTACAATGACATTTCTATAGGGAAAGCCTCTTCTTCTGTTGTAGTATGAAGAGTTAGATGGAACAATATTTATTGATTATTTCAGTCATTCTGTTGCCAATTACTCCTGAATTATTCAGTGTCTGAACCAGAATCTCTCCGTAACGCTTTTAATAACAGCTAGTGATATTATTCCCTAACCTCTAAATACAAACCCTGATACCAGAAAGTAAGCATCTAAAGTGTTATACAGTAAAATTTGCAGTTAATTAGCTCAGGGGTCACAGAAGTTTTCCATTTAATCCATCCCCTAAACTGACTCTTTATGCTCTAGCCAGTCTTTTTCTCTATAACATGTTAATGGAGGAGAGCTGTCAGAGTTATTGTCATAGTGCTCCTCAGTTGTGCTGAAGATGGCAATCCGCATTTGACTCATAATCTCACCACTATTTCTCTGTCCCACAGACTTTCTTTAAGGCGCTTTTCTGCCTTTTTTTTTTTTTTTTTTTTTTTTTTTTTTTTTTTTTTTTTTTTTTTTTTTTTTTTTGTGGAAAAAGATTAGCATTTCTTGCATTAAACTTCTTGAATATGGATACCTCCACAAATAACATTTAGGTAGAAATTTTGGTTTGCACATCTTGTGGGATTTTAAAAAGAAGTCTAAGTTTTTGTAAATGAATTTTGGCCTCCGTCAGCAAGTAAACCAGTAGATTGTCAGTAAAGACAGTCTACCTGTCTCGCCAGAGCTGTATAACCTAGGTAAATCTTTTCTGCAGTCTTGTGTATGTCTTTTCTTCCCCTCTACCTCTTTCCTCCCTCTTCCAACTTTCTAGCAACTCCTATGATGCTGATGTCCTTTATCATACCTTTGTGAAATGGCTAGAAAAACTGAGATCCTAACCTTTATTTGCTAATAAACCATATTACATCAAGTATCAATTTGAAATCACATAGAACAGAATCACAGAGTCAGAATTTAGGGGTTAGAGAATGTTTATGTTTCCCTTTCATCTTCCTGACCTTTTTTAGTTTTTGGCAGGTTAGCTTTGGGAAGATGACTTAGCTTGTTTCTTTATGTGGCAGGTTGTTTGCAGCAATCTATTCCCTCCCTGATATCATCACCACCATCTTTGGTTGTATTCAGGTAAAAGCAAAGGGAACAAACCATGACATTATTGACATAAAGACAATCTGAGCTCACTTTTCTCTTTGCACTGGGATTTCAACAAAGTGATTTCAACATAGAAAGTCTATGTGTGAACTTTTTAATAGGTATTGGTAATTCAAGACTTCATAGAAATATGTTTATATAGGAATTCACTCTTCAATCCTGGAGGCAAAGGGAGACTGTGCTTACTCAAATCTCCTCTCATATGTTACCCATTCTTCTGCTCTTCCCTACAGAACAGGATTTGCTACATATGTTTAACTGTTAAATGAAACATTTCAGCTAAGCACAATTTTCAAATGCACAGATGCACAAATTTAGACCTTAACTCACATCTTTATCTAGGAAAATAACTTTCCTTATTGCTTCTTAAGTAAGATTATCTTTGAATAAACTATATCCCATGGCAAACTGACATATTTCAATGTGAGTTTATGACATCATCACTTGCACAGGTCACTGTCCACTGGTCAACTGAAAAGAAACCAGCAACTGTTTCATATGCTTCTGCTAGGAGAAGATACATCTTTTTTATTTATAGATGGAGAGCAATGTAAACTTCTATATCAGTGAATACAATATATATTGTCATTAAGAATTTAGTCTGGAAAGAAGAAAGTGGAATATCTTCCTTTGTTTTATAAAATTTTCCATCTTTTTATTACTTTCATTTCACTGCAAAGTCAAGTCACTACCTTGTTATCACCAACATTGTTTGTTATATAAGCAGTATGTTTTCCTTATCTGTAAGTAATTAAATACTATATTTTCTACCGTTAGAACAAATCACAAGTTTGTCAGTCATTTGCCAGCAAATTATATTGGTCTTACTCCACAAAATGTGAGTTATCTGTGAAAAAAAAAAAAAAAATAGATGGATGAAAAGTATTGCACAGTAATCTGGTGTTAAATAGATTGTATATGGGTTTTCAGAGTTAAATTATCAGTTCTAAATGATTTTGTGCTGCAAGAATTTCATCTGTCCTGAATTTGATGTTCCATAACTAAGATTTCTATGGCAGTTGTTCATCTATTACACAATGCTGACAATCACGTTGGCATTCCATTTTACATTTATAGCAATGTGTAGGGAGAGTTCTTTTTTAAAGTAAAATTAGATAGTTTTTCTAAAGCACAGCCTTTACTATAAATTATTTTGAAAGAAAAAAAAAACATAGAATTTAACTAGTAGGAAATACAGAGATGTCTGTACACTAGACTTTAATATTATTTAATGGTTATTATTTATGATGTGAGCATATCATTTGCTAGACAGCAAAGAAGAAGAGACTAAGAAGTCATCTATCAGTAGCCTTCATTTGACATTTCTGTTACTAATGAAGGCCCTGGCTGAAACAGATAGGCCCATTATTAAGATGAGATCTTTCTTCCATGAGCCATCTCTGTGTGCACCAGTAGGGCTGTAAGCTAAAAGTACCAATATTTAGCTGTATTCTGGACAGATCATGCTGAGCCTTGTGACTATTAATCTGATCAATATTTCAATGCACATAACAGCAACGATAGTGCAGTCTGGAAAAGACCAATGAAGGAGTGACCAACTTCACTCTAACCATCTTAGGAAAGGAACGTCATTGTATACATCACAGTTACTTGAGGGGATGGGGTTGAGGGGAGAAGGAGATTGAACTGATACAGACGCCACCCTCTTGAACTCTGTTCTACTATGGTATCTGTTTTGTAATTTTCCCACTTGATTTTTGTGTTAATGAAGCTCATTTAAGATAAGCCACATGCCAATAGTTGTCTAACTCTGTCAGCCTACTGACAAGGGAAATAAACACTTCCCTTTCCTTCTCTGTTAAAGTCAAACCAGATTCACTCAGATATTTTGTTTCTGTCACATGGACTGGTCTGTAGTCTCAAATAGTTGTAATGCATCAATGCATCTGATAAAGGGCAGTTTAAGGAAAGTAAAGCATGGCACCTTGCTCTTTAATCTGTCAAGGCATATTTTCCTTTGGTTTTGAAATGTTCCAGTATCCTCTGTCAAAGGCAATTTTTTGTATTTCACCCTAGCATTCATATTAATTAATCTTTAAAATATAATTGCCCAGGACAAGGTCAGTTGTGAAGAACACATCTCACTTGTCTTCTTTTGTTGCTGATGCTGTAAGTATATTGCATCTGAAGCTGCTTTACATTTCGCAGACAGGGAGAGGATGTTTTAATAGTCAAAACAGATGAAAGGAAGTTAAGACTAAAGCTAGATTTGCTTAGAAAGAGAGATTTTATTACACCTGGAAGATAAATAAAGGATAAAATTACTCAAACTTTCATTTTAATATATACCAAGATTAAATACTCACACCATAATGAATAATTAAAGGCTTATGAAAATAATTGATATTATCTAATACCAGTGTTTGGTGGTTGTGCTTGTTTGACTCGTAGAAAACACACAAAAGTACAAGTCACGACCTTGAATTATTTATAATCTATGGCACTGACACTCAGATAGAGAGGCGGGTAAAACCAAGCCCAAACTAATGAGTTGTGCTGTAGCTGAAGAAAGAAATCAGTAGCAGAAATTAGGAGGTATTTACCCAGTGGCACAGATGAAGAAAAGGCAACATCAGTGGGACCTGGCTAAAAACAGGCTAATTCTCTTGCTAATTCTCTTGCTAAATCCATGTGGAAATTGCATCCACATCCAGTGTTACCTTCTACATCTACATCTGGCAGTCCCTTTTTCCATTAGAAATAGTAGCCTGGTCACCTACAGGCCTCACATGCACAAAATACTTAAAACGGACACCTTGCCCTTAATTGAAGCATTTTCCTGTGTAATGGATCTACTCTGCTGAATGTTTTTATAATTCAGGCTTAAGTCCAGACTCCATTTATATAAATCCAAAACGTCAGAGGACACAGAAGAAAGAAGCACATAATAATGCATCTTTGTAGTTACGGGCCAAAATTAGAGCACATAAAGAAAGCTGAAATATCAAACTCTATGATGGAGTAACCTCTTGCTTAATATGAAGTACACGAGGAGGTATTGCATGGACAAGAAATATGATTAAAACTGATTTTTGAAAAATCACTTTCCAGATCATAAAATATATAAATCATCTATAAAGCAACGTTTGGTATGGAGTATAATTAAGCAGACTTTACAGTGTAACAATAAAGTTTGTTTCCTAAAGATTGTTTGCAAAGAAATACCTGTTTGGATTGTACTACAGACTGCAGTGGATGAAAATATGGGGTATTAGATTTGAAGAGTATGCCTTAGGAAGAAGTTATATTGGAGGGACAACAGGATATGAGCACTGTCACCTGTAAGGTAAAGCAAAATCTTCCTACCCCGCAGGAATCCAGATGAGCAATAGCAATATAACTTCAAATCACCACAGTCTGAGGACTCCACAGATGCTCAATTGTCCACTATAGTAGGAATGGAAAGAATATCTCTTCTTCCCTCAGTTTACCCATAATTTCTTTTGGCAGCTGGTATCACTAATGGGAGAATGTGATGCATGTTCTTGTAGACTCCAGAGCATCTGTTAACATGACAGGCCCTGCTACCTTCCAGGTGTTACCTTTTCACGTGGTAAATCTGGAAAAGACTTTCTAAACTATTTTTCATTCTTAGGTAGTGTCTTTTTTACTACATTATTAGAAAATAAAAAGTAATTTTTATTATTAGGGTATGCAAAATAATAATTTTCAAATTTATATATGAGACATCTCAATAAGTCATTGGTTTTCATTAAAGAAAGAGGGCCTGTTTTTTAGTATACACTTGAGCAGGTTGCACACTTGAAATACTCAATATTTACAGAACCATCACTTCTAGTTGCTGCCACTAGATAGTAGATCACAATTCATGTAAGAAAAATTACTCTTGTTGCCAATTTATGTGTTGCAGGTTATTCTTAATAGTCATTATAAGGCCCTAGAGGTGCCTTAAAAATAGTACACTGGACAGCCCATTTAAAAAATATCAGCTTAAAATTGAACTTCTATTTTTCACCGGTAGTATTTATATAAAGAAGAAATCTTTCAGTTAGAAATATCCATTAGAAGTTTAAGAACATTTTAGTATCATTAAATTCTTTATCTACAAACTAAATTATTAGTTCTAATAGTAAAAGTGTCCTTGACCGCCTTTCCAGGGACTCTACAGTCACATGTAATGATACATCATGGGCTCTGTTGCCATTCCAAGTCATTGTAATGGAAAGAACGAGACAAAGACTGTGATCCCAGTGGGAGGTCTGCTATCCTTGGCCTCTGTTTTCCTTCTGCTCTTTCATTTCCAGCTACGGATTCTTCTCAGAAGAGTGGAGTAAGGAGATCAGCAGCTTTTATTGGATACACAGGCATAATACATTCTGATTCTGATCTTGGATATCTTTCTCTTTTTAAAAAGGCTGACCTAAATAAATGACTAGCAAATAATTCAGCTTCTTATGGAAGAAAGCAACAATGTGAATTTTATCTATTTAACAAAATCACATGGAAACCTAGGACAAAATCCCAAATCAAGCAGTTATGCTTTCATGTGAGACATATAAAACTTAGATTTTACTTTATTTGAAATATCTGAAATTCTTTCTCCTATCCTGGAGAAAGATATGAGAGAAGACAGAAAAAAAAGACTTCTCACAGAAATTCATAGACAGCAAATCAGGTACCTAATAACATTTTTCTACCTATCTACTTATCTGTGAACTCTCAAAATCTTGGCTAGAAGAGCACTGAGGAAGGATTATGAATGTTTTAGGGAAAATATGGGATGAGAAGAACTTAAATACACTCATTCAGTACATTAATTCTATGCAGTTTGCACACATGCTATAAACAAATAATACATTTGGATGCATACAGCTACTCATCCTTGGCATATACATATGGGAGTGAGATGCAGCCAACAAACAACTGTGCAAATAAGGAACACAGTGTTGCCTAGAAATTATGCTTTTCTTTGAAAAGATGAGTAATATTCCAAGATGAAAACAATTAGTATTGGACTTGTATCATATTTTTTCCAATACTTTCAAAAGAACTGGAAAACCAAGAAACATACTAGAATAAACTTATAAAAACAAAAACATGAAAGGAAAATTAGTGAAGCTATTGAAAGCTGAGTATCTAAATTTGGGCTTCTGAGTCTACAGTAAAGCAGCTGTATATTAGACATGATTTTCCAAAGGCCTGAGATCCCAGTACCTTATACTAAAGCTGACATTTTTGAAAGTGTGATAACCTACTTAAGTGTTTTCACTTGGGCTTCAGCTTGTAATGCTAAATTCTCATGTTCATTAGTCCTTGGGAATGTAACACAAATGCTCTACAAATAGTAAAACATTATGAAGAAATTAAATATATAAAGAGAAAATAAAAATACAGTATTAACAAAAAACACAATAGCAAACAAATCTGCAATGCCAACCTTTATCTCAGTATTTTTGGTTATCAAGGAAAACAATGCTATTACTTCTCATATGCCTGTTTTTTCCAGAATATCAGGAGGTAGGATCAGATCTAAATATAAAAAGATATTTACATGTTCATCATCTGACTGTGGAAATACTGATAAAACTGATTATCCAGTCTACTCTACTGTGTTGGCTTGTGTTACAGATAGAATGATTCTTTTGAACAGCCAGTTAACAGTAAACATATGGGAATGTCTTCTGCTTTAACAAGTGTTCTTCATCTTGGATGCTAAGAGTATACTGTTCAAAGACAGCAAAAGTAGTCCCTACTTGACTTATTTCCTGAGTTTACATGCACAGGGATAGAATGGGCTCAATTTGTGTTACTTAGGAACTTAGCTCATTGCACTATGTCACTCTTCATGTGAATATGTTTTTTCTTCAATTCTTTGGGGAATTCCTCTATAAAAATAAATTGTTTCTACAATTTGTATTCCATTAATGTATCATAGAACTTTTATGTTTTAACATAACATACAATCAGGAAAACAATAAAATATATAGAATATATTTTGCTTGAGGAACTTCTTTTTGTTTAAGTTTTATGCAATATGTTATGCTTCATTCATCATTCTTTATCTTCTGATTGTTATAACACAGGGCTAAAGATTTACAAGAAGCAAGAGGAAGCACCATTCTCCAATGGAATGTGTTAAGTGAAAGTAAGGCATAATTGTTATTAGAAAATAATTCTAAAAGTAAAGTAAAATTAGTGATATTCAATGTCAGAAAAGGACATAAAAGAGATAGAGAAATACAAATAATGACTGATCCCTAATAGCATAGCAGCTTAGATCAGCTGCAAGATGAATGACTGTGGGTCTTGGGCAATGCTCTGGCAAAGTAAAGCCTTCATAAAACTTACAGTGTTATTTGGCTGAGGTATTTGTACCCAGAGTGATCAATTCAGTCCAGAGTTTGGGACTATTCCCGTATTCCTTAATGATGAAAAACTTTTACATGATGTATTATCCCCAGACTGTGCTTTCTGGAGTGTCACTGTCCAAATAATTCTGTCATATAATAGCAGATGATGATTTAGCCTAAAATATTCAAACTCTCATCACCTTTCAGCTGAACATGAAGCATTAAGTGCCTAGGAAACACTAACTGGTATAAAATATTATAGACTGTCCTTTTAGTAGTACTGGCTACTGTAAACAACTCAAACCTGCATCCCATTCTCTACAGTAAAGATAACAACCCATCAAATTTGGAAGAGCTCACTAACCCAAACCCAGTATATTAGCACTATTGCCTAAAGCTCCAGTCTTCCTTCAATAAATTCCTGTTCCTGGGGCAATGACACCCATGAGGAAAGCCCTGACAAATGTCTGTGCAAGGGACAGGAGTCTTCAGGGTATGACTCAACAGCAAGCAATGCATTCCCCAGGGATGAAGAACTAACTTGTTACCTTCTGCTCTGAAGTCGTGTCCTCAGCATTTATTTTTTGCCTCTGTCATAAACGTGCAGCAACATGAATCTATCCCTGAAATGAAGCCAAAAAACAACACTTCTTGTGCATCTACCACTGGGGAGGAGATGTGAGAATGAACATGTGGCAGACCTTACTTATGTTGCTTAATGTATTATTGGAAGGTGTTCAAATACTGGGGTGATAAGATATCATATGCGATACAGTAGAAGAGAACAGAACACATACAGCAACAAAATCTAGAAAAGTGCAGTTGTGCTGCAGGCTTTCTAGGTTTTTTCCTTTTCCTCACAGCAGCATTTTCCCCAGGTTAATGACCTGTCTCTCCGTTAACCTTAGAAGCAATGAATGTGTTATTAGGAGGTCTTTTTCCTCTTTTTCTGACCTTAGCTAAACACAAAACTTTGACTGCCTTGCTTTTTTTTTTTTTTTTTTTTTTTTTTTTTTTTTTTTTTTTTTTTTTTTTGTTCCCTTAATGTGGTGTTTAATGGCGCTATTTTACTGCTTCCTCTAATATGTTTATGGTTTATTCTGATACATAGATAGATTAATAGAACCTAGGGCCCAAACTGACCTCCAGGGCACCTATCTAATCTGGCTTCCTGCATATCATGAGCCACGAAGGTTATGTCTACATCTTACAAACACAGCATGATGAAGAGATGCCTGAGCTCACTCCAGAATCATAAATACTTATGTCACATCATTATGGCATTCCTCCTGGGATGATTAGCTCAGTTGGAGCACTACATAATATAGCTATACCACTGCTGGATACAAGCTAATATTTGTGCATGAGACCCCAAAGACTCCCCATCTCAACATATTTCAACACGAGGCTGCTTCACTTATGTTGGCATCCCCTCAATTTCACTTAGTTTCTGATGCTTGAGACAAGCTAAAGATAATGCTGAATATATATCCTTTTTTTAATTCATCCTTGCACATAATTCATAATTTGTGTGGTTTGTAATATAATATTAGATATAAGTGAAAACTTAAGATTAAAAAAACTTTTTTAAGCATTCAGCTAGAAAAATTCTGACATATATGAAGACAAGATGATAAGCAGAATATGAAATTATACACATTGTTTTTAACACTTTACATGGCAATATGCAGAGGCTTCTAAGAGGACTAGAGCTATGCAAAATTGCACACTATACAAAAGCAGTAGCTGACTCTAATCCTTCATGATTTTGCTCTTCATTTGCTTGTTGAAAACAAAATGCGTAATGCTTCCACTGGCAGAAATTAACCTCAAAGTTGTTTGGGATGGCTCCATGTTTCCCATGGAGCCAGAAGATCCCTAATTTAATCATTACAGCATATATTCACAAATAATGAATCTCAGTGACTCCATTCCTGAGCAGATGGAAGAAAATCTGGCTGCATTGTGACCTGTCTTTCATTACAGTCCCTATAGATTTTATTCATATGCCTGGTATGTATTCAAACGTGTTCATTTTCAGGTTGAGGTACTTCCAACAGATCAAATTAACAGCAAAAAAACAATACCCAGGTTTTCACAGGCTTACTCTTCATTAAAGAGACAGCTATACAAGAATCATCACAGACAAGATAGTTACTGTTTTGATAGGGACTAAAGATAGTAAATTGCATAAATTGTATTATAATATAGAATTTTAAAGATTTTCTTGCTTGTTTTACCAAATGAACTTCTTCTGCTTAGTCCTCAGTACCTTGTATGATTTAGTCCCTAGTGAAGTGGCTCTTTCTGGCTAATTCATAACTTTAGGTTGAATGAATAGTTGGCTAAAAACATATGGTTCATGTTTCAATAGAAACACTTCTTTTACTATATATAGGCTAACAGGGTCAATGTTGGCTTTTATTATGCAGATGTAGAAATGTGCTATTGTTTTGATTTTGACCTATGCTACCCCTATCATCCTCTTGAGTTCACGATCATCTGTAACTTTCACACCAAAAAGCAATGATATGAATATAAGAAGTCACTCCACTTTTTGTCAGATTCCACTTAAGGCAATATCCATTTTCCCACTGGTAGCCCTACCATGCAGGGTAATAAAAGGGATTTATGAGCCACCAAACAGTTACAAATGCATGTGTAAGAATCTGCAAATGAATCACAAGCATGAGTTGGGAGTAACTGGTATTTGAGACTGGTTTTAAATTCAGCAGTTTCTCTTTGGCTCTTTATTCATAACAAATGTATGTGATCACTAAATAGAAAATAAATTTGTTTTCAAAAAATAAACAAAATCTCTGTGAACAGAAAATAATAATGAAAGAAGCAGCTGTGGAACTGATGAATATATTCTTCAGTTGCTTCTGTTGACTCTAACATGCCACTTGCTTTCTGACTTTTCAGTAACTGTGTCCTTTTTAGTCAGCTGAAATTGTATGTTAAATACCTGTTCTCCTTCTGATCAACCATCAGTCCAAGGATCTCACTACTGACTGGGATTTGAACACACTTCTACTTCTGTAGCAAGATAAAGTGGAGGAGTCTTCCTGCTCTCTTTGTGACATGTATCAATGCAATTCAGCCTTCATCCCACTTGAGTGTGGAGCCACATAGTCAATAGTCATTTTCATAAACTGGAGCATTTAAAACAAAATACATTTTGTGACATAATAATTTAATAGTATGTTCTGAATATTTATTTATTTTGATACGGCATCAGAGTTCCTTCCTTCTCTATTGGAGTTTAAAAGTAGGGTTTTTTTAAAAGGAAAAGAAAGTGACTGACACTGAAGTGTATGAACTGAGGAAAATATACTGACACTGATTCAGATCTCCCCTATGAGCTCACAACGGGATCAAAGCTATTTTGGTTAATTAAAAGCCATCAACACAGAGTAATAAAAACAGGAAAAAGGAGGTGAGTTTTGCTCACATTCTTCATCTAATAATCTTAGTTGCAAATGAAGTATAAAAACTCAGAGCAGAGGTGTGACCTTTGGTCTGGTTTCTTTATTCAGTTGCACTTTTTCTAGATAAATATGGAATATACATTCAAACTTCTAGATTTCCTTACCTATGTTCATTCAACTTAAAGCACTGCCTGCTTTTTAAAACTTTGCTTTAAAGAAAAATTCAGCCCCTGTGAAAGCAAGTGCAAAGCTATAGACAACTATAACATTTGTTGTTCATTTAAACTCAGTGTTTCTGACCTAAACCAGGCTCTAGTACTCTATTGACATAGTCTGTGATACTGCGCTCTAATTTTCAAAGCCATCAAGACGTAGCCTGTCTTTAGGAACATAATCTGAATTCATTCAGAATCATTCTCCTCTTTTTATAACAGTTTCCCTGAACGGAAAATTAGTTGGGCTTAATTACCAAAAGAGGCAAAACACAAGATAAAATAGAGATTGTGCCAATATTCAAAGTGCTTTGTCTTGTGTGTGATCTTGAGTCTTAAAATTGAGCATAGACAGGTATACTCCTCTGGACACACATGCATACACAATGAAAAGATGGTTTCTGTTGCAGAGATATAATGCTGTTTTTATACTAGTTGGGTTTTGGCTGTGAGTGTTTAATTCCAGCATGTGTTTTTTTTATTTATCACAATTAACAGTTTTAATATTCTTAGCTTGGACATTATACACCCTTATAATTTTCTGTAAACCTTTGTTTTGTTGGTAGAAAAAAATCACATTCTGCAAGACACTATGAAGTATGCAGTGAAAATAAAGAGATGGCCCATTTCAAACAAACAGAGGAAAGTCAAGGCAACCAGATATTTAGTGCCTTGGTACATCTGCCACTTGAAGACAGAGAATGTCTGTTTCTTGTCAACTCACAATAGGAAGCAAAGCAGGATGTAAGAGCTGCTGCAGAACGGAGGAAAAGGGCACACCAAACATCATTCATGTCAAGTCCATTGTTTGATCTATGCTTCTTTATCCTTTACATCTTTGCATATCCATATCATTTAGGTTTTGTCTACATGAACCTGACATCCAGCTCTTGAGCTCACAGTCAGTTTTCAAGAACTTCTAATTTACATTCTGAACATGTAGCTAATTATCCTCTAAGCCTATTCACAACTAATAACAGTTATAATGCTGTTAATAACTTCAGTTCATATGCTTAATTAGTCAATGTTGTCTCCATAAAGCAACAGGAAAAAAATCTCCCATAAAGTATTCCATAGCTTTCAGAAGTGTTGTTTCTGAAGGCTTTCTGACTAAATTTTCATTAAATGACTCTGTTGCTCCTAGTTCTTGCATCGTACATTACACTATTTTTTAACCATAGTCTCAGAGGTGATTTGAGGTCTCACAGTCTCAGGTGCCTCAGCATAAAATTTTCCATGCTTACTGTAGTAAGATGTTACTTAAGATGTATTAAAATACAGAAGCCATATTGTGGATTCATGGAGAGAAGGTTTTAGAAGTAGATATAAACTTTGCATTCTTTAGGTTCATCTTTCGCTAGGAAGATGAGGGGAAAATAATCATTAAAAGATGTAAAGCTAGAGAAAAACAGATCTAAAGGTGTCAGCATTTTCTCTGAGAGCTAAGTTGGGAGTCTGGGTCCTTTTAATAGTTCATGAGGATGATAAGGCAAAAAATGCTCATGGTATAAGTTTGTTTAATATAAAATTGGCTACCAGTAGTGCTTTTCATGTTACCATTATGTGACACTTCCTTGCTTAGTACTTGAATTCAGGTTGATTTTTATAGCTTTCAGAGTATAGGAATGACACAGGGATGAAGACACAGACACACAGTACATAGCCAGTGCTATGTACTATACATACCTATTTTGCTGAAGCAGAACTATGACACTGAAGAAATGATCAACTATAGTAAAACAAACAAACCAAAATCCCATAAGCCAGATTCCATTTTGTTCTTCCACTACACAGAAAGGAAAACTACACTTATTTTTTGTCTTTACTCTGTGTAATCTATCTCATAGTATTCATCCACACATTAGGACTTGCAACGCAAGATGCAAACATTACCTTCACTCTCGTAAGACACTTGACCTACAACTAGATTGTGTATGTGTGAATTAACAGAGAGCCTAAAAGCTTGCTTGTCTTCATTGCTGGTCTTCATTTTATAGCAATGAGTCCACTTAGTATTACCGCTGCATACCTTGTTCCCTTGACACCTTTAGATCATTGCACGCTCAACAAAACTGCCACACTGCAGAATGCATTATGGTAAGCATAATCTCATCCCAAACTACATGGACATCTTACATTGAAGGCAAGGAGTAGCAGAAAAAGAATCTCCTCAGATCCAGGCCTCTAAACATTGACCTCTGAGACACAGTCAAGAGACAGCCCCATACAGTTCGGCTTGTTTAGGTAATCATTCAGCATTATAGCAAACAGTTGTACAGCTGAATCAGTTACATTTACTTTCTCAAGAAGCTACTCAGGTTTAGTTTATGGGCTTATTCAAATATTGTTAACAGGAAATGTTCTTGGCTTAAAATCCTCTCCATGACCAGAAGAGTGCATTGTCTGCACAGAATTAATTACTGCAAAACTTGAGACTATAAAGACACATACTATGTACCCATGGGTGGAGTCTAGCTAAGTATTTCAGTGTTGAAATAATGGCATAAGAAAGGCATCTTTTGACTGCCTATTGTAACAGTGCATACCCTCATGTGGAAAGCATTTTTACACCCTATTCATCAAACAGAAAAGCCTCCATTGACGCAGTACAATTGTAAACAGAAAGATTTTAAGAACCTCACAGAAGAAATCTGGCTGCAGAAGTTTATGGTACTGCTGAAACTCCTGTTGATGTCATGTTGGCAACCAGTTGATTTCCTCAGCATCTGGTGCTACTACATTTGATCAGGTCAGTGGTGACTGGATACCAGTACACTAAGAATAGGGAGGCTACTTCTAGCTTGCTCTGGGGATGCAAGCCAAGAAGCTTTAGAGCAATAGATCTTAGAACAAACACCCCAGAATTAAAACAAAAAAACAACCAAGAACCAAAACAACACTGACTGCAGGCAGTGTCCAGCAGCTAACTCTGCTGAAAGGAGATTAAGCAAATAGGAACATTTCATGCAGAAAACTTGTAACTTCAAAGATAAGAAATAAGAACTTTCAAGATACTGTGTCTGAAGAACAGTTTCCCTGTGAATGCTAAAAAGACTCATAATTAGTTGCTTATATGTTGCTGGAAGCAGACAAAAAAAACATATTCTGTAACTAGATCAATTATAAGATTTTTCAGGATTCAGAGAAGCAATACCATAAGATTGCTTCAAAGACAAACTGAACTGTGATCCACTGTAATTTTCAGTCCAACTACTATTTTTATTTAATTCATATGTTAGACCCTACTGGTAACCATTGCAAGGTTGCTGTCAATGTTCCTTCAAAAACCATTTCTCAGGATTTAAGCACAGCTGTTCAAGCTATAGTTTCTTCTCATAAACCAAATTTAAAAAGGAAATTAATCTAGAAATGCTGAAACTCTACCATATGCTATGGTTATTTTGACAAAACTTCATCTGCCACTGCAAAGGTCCATTTTTTTGAGGATTCATGAACATGCTGTGAATATCTACAGTTCAGAAAACAGACTGCTATTATTCTGGGAAATTACGTGGTTTGCTGACTACCCCAATAGCATTTAGTTGAACTGCTGGTTAAAATGGTTTCCAGAAGTTATTCATATTTGAAGTCTTTTTGCAGGCCAAAAATAGATTCCTACAAAAAATAAAATCTTTTTTTATTATTCAACCCAAAACAGGTATTTTGTCTTGTATTGATAAAACTAGTTCTTATTAAACTGGTCAAACTCTAAGACAGATTCTTCTATCCAAGCTGGCATAAATCTTTGCTCTGTCTACTTGGTAGTAAGAATTGTATAACAGAGCGATATCTGAGGCAATAAAAGCTGGGAGAAAAATCTTATATATATTAGAATGCATATCAGTGGTATTTAGCAGTACCTTCATTAATTAAAATTTCATTGCATCTGGTGTAATGAGATTGGTGTAGAGTGGATGGCTAAATTCATGTTCTGCTAACTTGGCACAAAATACTAGTGTCTGAACAATATTAGGCAGAGTACTAGGACAGTTAGCTGAGGAAAGGAATTGCCACTCAGAGCGGAGTGAGTTTGGGGCATAGCTATATCTATGTTTCATAGAGTTTGTGGCATAACATGGTCCTGTCTCTATAAAGGCTTACTCCATGTTTCTGAGTCATAGCTGGGATCTAGTTAAAGGTAAAAAATTGGCATTTTGTTGGGTCATGGCAGGGAGGTTGATGCAGCTTGATCCCCTACTCATTAGAACCGTCCTACATGGAATATCATTCTGACCCCTCCTTCTTCCTTGTACCTTTGCCATCTCTAGACAGATGACCACTTTTATAGGTACTGCATCAGCTCCTTAGTATGTGAAAGAGTAAAAGACACTCAGATTTTAAACATTTGAATGTAACTTAGGTTAAATTAAGCAGCAGATCTGATATCCCATGAGACTAATCTAGAATTTCTAATTATTTTCCAATTATATATATCATTTCCTTCTAGAATATGAAATGGAATCAAGTGGGGGAGGTCAACAGTCAAACTATTATTTCCTGAGAAAGACCAATTCCTTTTCATCCAACACAAGTATTAAAAAGAGTAGTTGAATGCACTTTTAAAATTATTTCAATACCCTTCTGTTTAGATTTATTTTATTTTTCATTGCTTCATTTGTGAAACAGAGGCTCCTAGGACCTTGTTTTCCTCTCCTATCTTTCTTTAAAGCTCCATATGTTTCCTGAGTAATGTATATGTCTGGTACAAACAGATGTACCTATAACTGCAAACAAAATTGTAGAGTGCACCTTCTTACAGAAAGTCAGCTTTTGCTTGAAGAAGTGTCCAGTTACCATAAGTAGATTCTTCAGTGAAGCACAAAATACTTCAGAGACACTGCCTAAATTGTTTTAAACCTGTACATTCATTATTAAATTTATACACAAGGTGTTTGGTTATATCATTTCTGTATCTTGTACTAGTCAGAAAAGTTTAGTGTCAAGAAACTTAGATCCTCATTAAAATTTCTGAAGACATGGTGTTATTATGTTGTTGCTAAAATCCATGTGGATTATTTTTTTTCTTTTAGTTTAATCCAAACTGATTTGGAAGAAAAACAAAACAAAACAAAACAAAAACACCCAAAACAAACAAACAAACAAACAAAAAACACCTGCAATATGCCATTTTTAAGTCAAGCCTTTCACAAAGGATTGGAAGATTGGATTTATAGAGATTTGATGCTGAGATAACTAGTACAAATTTTCTTAGAAAGTAATGTCTAAGAAACTGATTTGTTTGGGTTAGAGCATATGGTACACTACTGCTCATTGTTTAGATTACGGGGAGGAGGCAACTTCTTAATGTGTCCCAAACGACTAGGCAAGTGTTGAAGCCTGGTTGAACAAAAGCTAGGTAGCAGAGGAGGAGCTTCTCTGCTGTTTTCCCTTGACTTTTAACTTTGCCATATGTAATGAAGGGTCTCTAAGGGACAGAATGGTTTCTTCTGAGACTCTTCACAGACTTTTTCTCCACCAGAAGTATTTTTAATATGAAGCCAAAGGCAATTGTCATTCATAAAGCTTTGGCAAAAGCAATCAACAAATATTTAGCTAACATCCTATATAATTTTTAATGTACATTTTATACATGCATATGTGTATACACATACATATGCACACATATTTATACAGATTTAAGGGACATTATTAGTTGCTGGGTATAATCCAATCCTGATGCATATCCACAGAAATATTTTAGATTAGACATGGATTTAGCCCTCTAACTATACTAGATTTAACATGTTAGAAAGAGTCGATTCGAAGTTTAGGACACATTTCTTCGCTTGCCATGGCTACTGCATAAACCTGAGTAAAGACAGCATCTCCAAAATAGGAATAGAGAACACTTCTTGCAGCCTTGCTAACCTGGGCCTGTAGGCAAGTTTATTTGGGAAGATTAACACTGTTAGCTAAGTGATAACTGTTGGATACTAATAAAAACACTTGTCAACTTGATGTGAGTCAGCTTGGGCAAGTGCCAGAAGAATCTTAGGGTATAAAACTTTGACAGCTTTTCTCTTTTTCCCACATAGTTTGACAAGCTGGCACAATAAGAAATCACATCACATTCCAGTGTAACACTTGTTATAGTATAGTTAATAATTCAGAAACCAAACAAAACTTGTATTAGTAATACATGCACTAAACATCATAAAAGTCTTGTCTAAACACGAACTCTTAAGAAATATAGGGTTAATGAATTAAAGTTACTAATTTAATGCACGTGCATTAAGGATTTGTTCCCCTTAGACTGTCACATACAGGGACACCAAAGGTTTTATTTCAGTTTAAATTAATCCTATCCAAAAATAATTAAAGCTTCTTTACTTCTGTAAGATGTAACAACTAACAGGTAAACCCATTTGTATTTTGTGGATTAGCTCTGACTGATTCCTCCTAATTTTTATTTTTCCTATATAGACTAGCCTGAGCATAATTTGTGGCCCCATAATCAGGTACATGATTCAGGTACATGATCATTATGTTGATTTCCAAGCATACCTGTAAGGTATGTAGGTTAGAAGAGTCACAGAAAAAAAAAAAAAAAAAAAAAAAAAATTTCCAGGAAATCTCACTACAGAGCCGCCCTCCACAAAACAAAATCTCTTTTCCATTCCTGCAGCTCTGGCATAAAATGTAACTATGTGAACTGTAAGAGGATACAAATCTTAGGCCTGCTTAAAGTAACAGCAAAATAGGTATCTGTCAGCAATATGTTTTGCATTACGTTAGACAGAACATAAAACCAGAAAAACAACATAAATCATGTATAACATAAGAAGCATTGTAATGGTGCTATAATTTATGTCTGTTTTTCACAGTGCCTGATTTTTTTCCTCCTAGCCTTCATTTCTTTTCACTGCAGTCCACGTTCTACTTTGGAAACTCCTTGCTAATTTTGGTATCCATTTAGCAATTAACCCCAGAGAGAGAAATGGCAGCTAGATACATAAGAGAGGAGCTAAGGGATGGCAACAACAAGGTGAGCCAAAGGAGAAAAGAACAAATGCCAACGGATACGGATAGGAAGGTCAATCTCTTTTGTTTCTCCCCAAGCAAAGGAGAGAAAACAAGGAGAGTGATGAGGAAAGAAACAGGAATAGTGTTATGTAGAGGGCAGAACATACTAATTTTGTTAAGTCTTCATGTTAGAACTACACCCATAGTTCAAGAATGATAAATTGGATCTATCAAAAAAGTGAAGCATAAACAGAAATCCTATCAAAAACCAATCTGGTTTAAAAGCAGGAATATGTTTTTCAGGGACAATTTTTCTTGCAGTTTCTATTCCCTTTGCCTTTGGGTTTTCTGTTTCCATCCACCTTGTATTAGTGCTCAGAGAGAGGAATGCAGTAAAATCACAAAATGGGAGATGTTCTCTGATGGCATTTTATTTTAGAGTTGTACATGGAGCAGGAAGGAACAAGGACGAATTAATTAAATTCCTGTATACGTTAAGCAGACTTTTCATTTGCAGTTCAGTCATGCAAAAGTTACTTCCAATCATGGACATTAAAGATGCAGTTCTTTTCTAACATTGTCCAAAATATGCCTCATATCTGTATACGAATTACTGCTAGTGACGCTTTTAGTAACTGAAAATTAGTATTTCCCTACTTAGTTAGTTTCATTCTGACAAGTAACTTTTCACCCTTTTCATAAGCTTTGCATTCAGCTAAACTTAAACTGTTCTGTTTTTATCTAAGGGTGCAGCTTGACATTACAACTAAAGGGATCTAACAGTAAACTGCTGTCAGAAGAAGCTTTTCTTACTTCCTACACAGGCTATGTTTTCCCACCCCTCTATCCCCCTTTTGCACTAGCGAGAAAACTATTTTCTTTTCCTTCCTTCCTTTTCCTTTTTTTTCCTTTACTGTCTTTCTCTTTTTCTTTCTCTTTCTTCCATTCTCCCTTTTGTTCTCTCTCTTCCTCTATGCTTCCCTTCCCCTCGTCCCTCTTCCTCTTCCTTTTCCTTTCTCTTCTTTCTTTCCCTTGCTCCTTCTTTGCTTCCTCCTTTCTTCCTCTTTTGCTCTCCCCCTTCCTCTTCTTCCCGGAGGGCCTCGGCGGGGCCGGAGTGAGAGCCAGCGCCGGTGCCAGAGGAAAAGTGGGAGCGAGGCAGGAGGCGGGATGGGGACGAGGATCCCGTCCCCGTCCCCCCGCGGTGGGGCCCGTCCCGCCGAGCGTGGCTGCCGGCAGAGGGAGCGCACAGCACTGCTTGCCGGGCCCTCGCCCTAAAACCTCCCCGTCAGAGTTCAGTGGTGGAGAAACATGCAGCAAAAACAGGATTGCATATAGAAGCTCTTTCCCATCTGTTACAGAGTCTAATCTGAGATTTAAAACAAGCAATGGATTAAACTGAACAACATCTTTCCCCTTGCCTTATAGCATGTTTCATACTAACCGATTAGAATATTCACTGCTTATTTAACCATTGGGTCAGAATTCAAATCTGGGATGTGCCATAAACACACATGAAATCACTTCTAAAGAACAAGGATGTAACAGAGTAAAAGCTTTGAGAGAGCCAAAAGTCACCTTGCAATTTCCATAAAGCAAAGAAATTTATGTAAGAAAATACATGTGAGCTAACATGAATAAAGCAACATGCACTCAAAGTCAGAAAAGCCGAATACTAAGCTTTAACTTCCTCAGGTTTAACTCTTCACATTGTATATCCTGTAGTTTTTATGGTAGACCATAAATAACAAACTGATACATTAAGGTTTCCATTTAATAAGGAAACCAGGAATAGAAAATAACACGTGTACAACTTGGCCAAGTAAACACTGTGGAAACAGTCTTAAATTTTAGTGTTTCCTGAGTCTGGATTGAGGATGTTTTAGACCCACATCTGGATCAAATGATTTGACTTTAGTCATTCTCAGATATGAAACTATGGCATAAGGTACATTCTTATACTAGTATAACTCAGCCTCATGCATTGTGGGGTCTTTTTTTTTTTTTTTCCTCCAGATTGTAATGCCCTGGAACTGTGAGAAGCTTAAGAAAAAAACATCTTGTACTGGGAGAAATTGTGCTTCTTGAAATACCCACATTTAACAGAAGAGTGTGCAGTTAATTGCAGCTGATAATGATCCATCTCACATGAAATTACACCAGAACTACTACCTCAGTTGCAAGTGAATTATTCCAGATTTACACAAGCACGAGTACAATTAGACAAGACTTTGAGTTATATTTAAAATATGAGATCATACTTTCCAAGAACTTACCTTTTTAACAAGAAATGTTAGGGCTCAGCTGCAGTCTCTGGAATGTGCACCTCTCACCTGGTTTAAAGATCTAACTTTGAAAGTATCTACTGTCAGATTTAAAAAATGAGCAATATAGGTCCCACGAGCATAAGTACAGATGAGGAATTGGAGAGTATTTTTGAGACCCATGATAACATAAGAAAAATCAAGATGTATCTGGTGTACTGTAAGTACACTGTAAAGTATCCTATGCAGGTAACAGTCTTCAACAGCTGCAGAATCCCTGAAAAAGGGTCAGACTCAGTTTTGAACTATGACACTCAGAATAGGCATGGTTACAGCGATGGCCCCAGACATGTTATCACACCCACCTTGGCACATCATACTTTCTTCAGAGAGCAGGACTGAAGAGGATTAGAAGGAAATGTATCTTTCGACTTCCCAGTCATTTCCCACCTGGACTCCAGATGGCCTTCAGGGGCCTCGCTGGTGTTTAAAGTTACACCAGCTTCACTTATACCACAATGTCCAGTACATCATATAGGAAACCAAGTATCTATCTTCAGCCATTCCAGCTGCCAGAGTTGTTAGTTATTTTTGCTTTGGATGAGTAAGAGATATCTTCTGCAGCACCTGCAGGTTTTCTCCATTAACACATGGGGTTTGATTCATGACAACCTGAGGACTCTCCAGTTCCAGAGTATGCGTCTTTAATTTGAGACATTTGCTCTAACATTCAGTCACTCAAATATTTGCTGAGACATTTTGTCTGAAGGCCCAAGAGCCGTTCCATATATACCCAGACCATATTTAAAAACTAAGGCTTTACTCCTACTGAACCAGAACTGAAGAACACTAGGCAGTTTCAGTTGTCTGGTGAACTGGGAGTTTGGAAATGTTAATGCTTCTGCCTCTTAAATGCTTCAATTAAAGTTCTGACCACTTACTTTTACTAAAAGGAATTCGTTTGAGGCAGCTGTGAATATCAGGGATTGTACAAAGCTATTAAATATTCACCATTAAAGTTCACTTGGAGCTTTAACGGGTTGTGGAAAAAAACAGTTTCAAGTGTGCCGGTAAAATCAGCTATTTCTTTGACACATGTTATCACCTCTCACTCTGTCAGAGCTCAGAGCACCTAGAGATATGTCTAGAACAAGGGTGGGACACACCCAGAGTTGCTTTTCTGAAAGAGGCACTGAGTGCTCGAAGCCTATCAATGCCAAAAGCCCGCAAACGAGTTCCCAAACACCACCACGTCTCCATAACCTGGATAGCTCTACATGTGCTCCGAAGACATGGTCTGCTGAAAAACAGGACTCATGCACAGCAGAGTGCTCAGCACTGGTGCACATTCATCCATCTGCCACGAGCAAAAATCCCTGCAAGAATCTGGTTGCTAAAAGACTACAGCAATGCAGCTGTGTACATAGGCACACAAACCACAAATCTTGCCTTGCTGCAGGAAAAGGACCATAAAGACCTCTGGGGAACTCCTATATTTTATGTAAAAATAAGGAACACCTTGTATTTTTTTTCTCTCCTTACTAATTTCTATTCTAACCATATATTCTGAGTAATTACTCCTTTTCTAATCACCACAAAAATGGAAAGCCCTTTAGACAACATGTCAGTGTCTTGTTCATTTACATTTTTCAGAGCAGCACATCATTTTGATAGGAATCAAAATTTCATTATCATTTCATGTAAATTTCTCTGCAGATGTTTTTGAGTGGATCTATTCCTAAATTATTGAACTGTATAAAATATATCTGTGGTCATGCCCACTAGAGTCCTTGTAACTCTGTGGATAAGCACTGATTACACAAACTAAAATTTCCTAAACATAGCTTTGGCAGATCAGAAGTGCTGAGATTTTAAACAAGATTTAACAGAATGACAGAATCATTCAGGTTGGAAAAGACCCTTGGGATCATCGAGTCCAACCCTCAGCCCTACTCTACAAATTTCTCCCCTACACCATATCCCCCAACACCTCATCTAAACGACCCTTAAACACATCCAGGGATGGTGACTCCACCACCTCCCTGGGCAGCCTATTCCACTGTCTGACCACTCTTTCTGTGAAAATGTTTTTCTTTGTCCAGTCTAAACCTCCCCTGTTGCAGTTTAAAGCCTCTTGTTCTATCGCTAAACACCTGTGAAAAGAGACTAGGACCAACCTCTCTACAATGTCCTTTCAGGAGGTTGTAGAGAGTGATGAGGTCTCCCCTCAGCCTTCTCTTCTTCAAACTAAACAGTCCAGCTCCTTCAATCACTCCTCAAAGAATTTTCTACAGGCCCTTCACCACCTTCGTTGCCCTCCTCTGCACTCGCTCCAGCACCTCGAGATCTCTCTCGCATTGAGGTGCCCAAAACTGGACACAATACTCCAAGTGTGGCCTCACCAGTGCAGAGCACAGGGGGACTGTCACCTCCCTACTCCTGCTGGTCACACTGTTTCTAATACAAGCCAGGATGCCATTGGCTTTCTTGGCCACCTGGGCACACCACTGGCTCATGTTCAGCTGCTTGTCAATGAGAACCCCCAGATCCTTCTCTCCCTCACAGCTCCAGCCACACCTCCCCAAGCCTGTAGCCATGCAGGGGGGTGTTGTGGCCCAAGTGCAGAACCTGGCACTTGGCCTTGTGGAAGCTCATCCCATTAATGTTGGCCACCGATCCAATCTATCCAAGTCTCTCTGTAGAGCCTCCCTGTCCTCATGCAGATTGACACTCGTGCTTAACTTGGTGTCATCTGCGAATCTACTGATGATACTCCATGTCCTTATCAAGATCATCAATAAAGATGTTGAACAGAAATGGTCCCAACACCGAGCCCTGAGGAACACCACTTGTGACTGGACACCAGCTGGATTTAACACCACTGACCACCACTCTCTGGGACCGTTCATCCATCCAGTGCTTGACCCTGCAGACCGTTCGCTCATCCAGGCCATGAGCAGCCAGTTTTTCTATGTGAATTCTATGGGGAACTGTGTTGAATGCTTTTCAAAAATCCAGGTAGAAAATATCCACAGCTTTTCCCTTGTCCAATAGTCAGGTCATCTTGTCATAGAAGGAGATCAGTTTTGTCAGGCAGGACCTGCCTTTCATAACCTTATGATGATGGGGCCTGATCCCCTGGCTGTCCATTATATGACTTTTAATGGCACTCAAGATGACATGCTCTATGCTTTTCCCTCACACTGAGGCCAGACTGACAAGTCTGTAGTTTCCTGGATCCTCCTTTCTGCCTTTCTTGTAGATCGGTGTCACATTTGCCACCCTCCAGCCCAATGGGATCTCCCCAGTTAGGCATGATTTCAGGTAAATCATGGACAGCGGCTTGATGAGCACTATTTCATAATGTTTTGTTGAAAAAAACTATTTATCTGGTGGATTTACTACACTATATGCTTCTTGCATATATTTTTATTTTCCTATATTTCTGGCAAGGTTCCAAAAATTTTCAATAAATGTAAAAAAAAAAAATCTTCTAAATGTGTAAATATTTCTTTTTAATTTCTTTTTTGAAGCACAACACTCGAAATGAAAACATAGGGTAACTTCCATTTAGAGTTTCCTGCTGTTAATAGCTGATACTGTGTGAATTTTATCCAAAGAAGGGAGAGAATCATTAGGGAAAAGATACGTACTCTACAGACCTTTGCACCTGGAAGATATTTTTGCAAGAGCTCACTGAAACCAGTGATGCATGGTGTGTCATGTGGTGTTGGTCTGAAGGGTGACTTTCCTATCCTACCTGGAAATATGCTCCACCTCCTCTTACCTGTATGAAAATTATTTGTTCTCAAGACTGTGAGGGCTTAGCTTTTGGGCACATGCCTTGCAGGGTGGTGCCCAGGAGATGGGACTGAAAAGAGACAGCTGAGGAGTCCGGGGGTGAGATCGCACCAGGAAGTCCAGATGTTTGTCCACAGTTGCACATGGGACAGCTGCCTGAAGTCCCTGAAGTTCACTGCAGCTTCCCCTCTCAATAAAAAAAAAAAAAATAATAACAGCCAACTTCACTATGATCCATTTCAAACCAATTATTTAGCTAATTGGGCAATATTCAAGTAACCTCTGAGCTGCATTACAGGTTTCACTTGCTGTCAGTAAATAATATTTTTAGCTGCAATTAAGAAGAAATAAATATGGTAGTGTATAGTAACATAAGATTTACATAAAATGTAATGGAGAAAGAAAGTATTTTCTGGTAGCCAAAATGAGCAATGGATTAAAACTACATCAAGGTATTTCAGATTATATGTTAGTAAGAGGTTTCTCAGAGTATGGACAGTAGCAGAACATATTCCCTGGAACCTCCAGCACCAGGTTGCAAGAGCAGAGGGAACAGACACCTCTAGGAAGGACACATCCTGCCTGGGGTGGTGAGCCGAGGTCTCTCCACTCCTGTCAACACTGCATGATCTGGAAGAAAGGAAATCTCTACAAAGAGCACCCATCAGACCTATTGTTACCCAATCTTGTTTGCCAGGTTATCCACTGTATTACAAATTCTATTTTTATGGGGTCTTTTCCTGTTATTGTTAATAAATACTTAAATACATTACCACAGCAAAGGGAGTAATCAGCGTAAAAGAGATGCCCAGCTTCCATTCTTTCAACTAGTTACAAATGTTATGAGTCATTGTCTAGCTTCTAAGCATGGCCTGATTTACCTTGCTCCTCCTGTGGGTTGTCTATTCAGAACAGATATATAGGAAGAATCTGTATTTTATTCCTTTTTAAAAAATGATTAGGAACCATTAGCACCTATTTATCATGGCTTTCTGTACAATGCTAATGAGGCTGTGTTCTTTGTAATGTTTTCTGAAGTCTTGAAAACTGTCTTGTTCACCAAAACAGCAAATGGAAGGTGGAAGGAATGAATATTTTAAATACTTCAGGGCTCCCCAGTGCCAGTGTTTTGGAAACGTATTCTGCATTAGTGTCCTTCTCTCCAATAATTATTGGTGAGAGTCCAAAACTTCAGTCTTTTGCTTTTGAAAAGTATGTCCTTGTTAGACCATTTTATGTATTAAAAAGTTTAAATATTTGTTAATAAAGAAGTGTCCTTTTTTTGTTTGTTTGGCTTTTGTTCCTCACAGATACAAGGGATCTTAAGTCCCCAGTTTTCCAATAGGTTTCCATCAGTGGATTTTTACATCTACCCCAGGAATAAAAATAACAATAGAAACAGAAAAACATTACAAGAATGGGATCTTGCACAGAAACTGTCAATTCGAATGCCTGGTTTTGGTGGGCCTCATAGATGGGACACAGATAACATATAGAATAACTAGAATAGCAAACATGAAATATAGGACAATGTTAAGTCAGGAAATTAATATTATGCTCCCTGCAGTATATTAATCTGTGCTGCAGATAAGATGGTTTTGAAGTTGGTCCACATATGTAAGGTTTAGCACAAAGAGTGGGAGAAACATACAGCTGGGGACAGGAGAAAAGTGTTATAATAAATTCTTTCAGCCACAGTGTTAGAGTAAGGCTCTGATTTTCAGGAGTCAGGGAAGAGGGCAGAATCTAGACCATTACAAAGTCCTTTCTCTAGGGTCAGTCCAGCAAATCCTCATTGACACTGTCATAGATAAACTTCACAGTTAGAAAGTGATAGGGTAGTAAGAGCCCCTTACTGTGGCTATTTTTTTTTATTGTGAGATTTTGCCTGTCTTGGATGTCCATGACATTCAGGATGATTTCTCAGCTTTATTCAATTACTCTGTTACAGCAACCCAGAAAATTCAGAGACACCAAGCAGTCTCAGGCAGGGTGAGATGAAGTGGAAATTTTCCATCCTGTAATCACAAAGGAGCTGGGATCAGATATTCAAACAGGTTTATAATCTTTAGGCATTTAGTATTTTGGTTTATCTACCAAAGGGTTGGTAACTCCACTAAAAATAATATTTTTTTAATGGGAGGATTTGTGCTTTCCCTTTTATATCTGAAGAGTGATAAATCTCCTTTTGGTTTCCTTTGGCTGAGATGCTAATATGGGATATTTCATCACATTTTAAGTGATAAACATGTGAAAACAAAGAATTAGAGCAGTTCCAAGTTTGCATCCCAAGAAACATAGCTTTTATCACTGAGCAAAATGTATAATGTAAAATAATGCAACTGGTTATCCTAGACATACTGTGAATATTCATAACATAACTGCCTCTGCCAGAATGCCTTCTCAAATTGTTACTTTGACAAAAATAAAAATGTTTTGCCTTTAAAGCTCCTCCTATACCAGGTTCTCTTACAGTCATATCATAACCCATTTTTATAACAGAAATCCCTAGTGAAAGCTAGAGAGAATTTCAAAAGCCCTTTATTTCAAGAGTTGGCTCATCATAGCAATTGTCTCAAGTACAATTATTAGAATTCTGAAGACGAGAACCTTAATAAACAGGACAAACTGATATAGCAAAGCTTATATTAAAGTATCTTGTTTTCGGAATTATGGCCTATTGCTAAACCTGACATATCTTGTAACTGCTGGATGATTACCCAAGAGAACTCGATCATTAATCTGATTTTTTCTGTGCTTGATTTTAATTTGTTTATGCCAAAGCCCTGAGTCTGAATCTAACTAAACACATAGGAATGCCTGTCGAGGAACAGATTAATCCTTTTAACTCCAGCTTAATACTTTGTCCTAACCTGTTATGACTGTGAAGGCAAATAAATCTGCTGAAACCAGTATCAGATTCACCACAGGGTTGATCATTCCTGGCCAGTGACCCAGAGTGGCTGTCAGCAAAATAATCACTCATTTGTCCAATCCCTTAATAAAGTCAGAGTTTTCAGTTCATATTCTCACATTATGTTTGGCTTAAATGACAAAGACTTTATTGCTCTGTTGGCCAGCTTTGGTAGATGAGCAATATGAAGTTAGATCTGGAGTCCCTAATGAGCAGAAGCAGGACCAACAACAAATATGAAGGATATAATTTAGCTTTTTCAGAGTAGATTTTAACAAATTAATTTTAAATGTGGTTGCAGGAACACACTTTCATTTCTGGAAAGGCTCTTTCCTGTAATTTATGAGCTACAGCTCCTCAGGGGCTGAATGCATGAGATGTACTTGCAGCATAAACTGTTCCTCAAAAAAAATTTTGGCACACACCATCCCCTTCAGAAAGTGGGGTGAAGGACATCAATGCCATCTCAACTTTCTTTCTGAGCTCCAGGCCGTTACCAGTCATCAATTTCAGTGGCCCTGCTGAAGAGGAGTCACTCTACCTGTTTTGTTCATGACCAAGCATCAGGTGAGCAATTGCAGCCCTTCTTTTCTAGTCTGTTTTACCAAATCTGCAGTCCACGTGTTTGGTGCGGTTAGTGCACCTGCTGAGGTTATCTTCCTGGCCTCAAAGCCAAACTCAAGTACATACAAGTGGTGATATTGTTTTTCATAAGAAGACTGCTCTTATTTGCTGTCTGCAAGGAGTGGCAAGCTCTACATATATTAGATTATCCATGAGAAGATTATGTGGAATTGAAAATGAATCTGTAATGGTGTAGGCAAATCTTTTTCATCTGGTCTATCGTCTGATATATTTTGTGTCTACAGGAACTGCATACTATCAGAATTATGGAAAATTAATATATTTTAATATCATGTTTCCATAACTATTTTAAAAATATATTTTTTTAAAAATACAGTCATGTTTATAAATATTTTACTGATTTACATTATAAAATATAATATGAATTTTACAAGAGTATATAAGAAATTTTAAAATTATATACAATATAAATTTTTTTATTTGGTAATTATTTATATAGGATGCGAGCATATGTGTGCTATTTCACAAGTAGGTATTTACAGGGTGTCCTTCCAACACCACTAGGAATTCCTATTTATAATATGATCCTTCCTGGAAAAGTTTGTACTAGGTAGAACCAAAAATCTGTCTAACTTTTTTGAAAATATTGAAAATATTCTGTGAATTGTTTTTCACCACATTATTCTTTGGTAACTAAAGAGTGAATGGTAACTTAATATCTAGGTAAATATCATGGTAATATCTTAAACAATTGTAATTGTATTTATTACAATTAATATTTTAATTATTGATATGATTTTAATTTTGAAACTGCAGCTATTAAACCATTTATGTGGCCTTTAAATCTTTCATGCCTGAAAGATTTTGTCAGCGGTCAGGATTTCACTTTGTTAATTTAATAATTTCTTGTACAGATAGATAATGCTGATTCAGGTCATAGTACTATTGCTTTTGAGCACTGTACCACAGTTAGGAGCCAGACTTTCATATATGTTATTCCATCAACAAAATTATAATTAACACTTTCCTGTGATGAAACCCCTGTTGAACATTCAGACCTATTCCTTTTCCTATGGATCTAGAATTCTACTTCAGATATTGCTCCTTGGAAATTATTAGAAGAAATAAAGTCTAATTGTACCGTGATATTTAGGGTAGATTTGCTGAGGAACCTGAACTTTCACCAGCAGCCAGCATTTGCCTCTGGAAGTTCAGAGAGAGATGTTCCAGGAAGGGGAAATTCTTTCAGCCCTTTTCAGAATGAAAACCTTCAACTGATGCAAGTTAAATAGTTCTTGTTTCCCAAGCTGTGGCTCAAAGGCATGAGTTTGAACTGCTTCTAAACGTAATGAAGATTTACAACTTCCAGTAGAAGAGGTGTGTTTCTGAAGGGCATTTGTATTAGGGCCTTTTTAGAATTTCAGAGTTATTGTTTTTTCAAGAAGAAATTTATATTTTCTTTTTTAAAAAATCACAGTTCTTAAGATGAAAATGGTTAATTCTGACTTTGCAGATTGTTTTGAGGAGGATGTGGAAAGTGCCAGAAATAAAGACTTCTAGCACTGGGAGTCTGGAGAGCCTTAGAGGCTGCCAGCCTCAGAGTGAGGTAAAGTGCTCAAGATCCCACATTCAGCCCCTCTACGACAGAGCTTCCTGGCCTTGCCTGCTGCGCTGACCTGACATTTCCAGGCTTCCTGACTCGGCTGCAGGGTAGTAAGACAGAAAATACAGACCAGTACTTATATTTAATTTTGTAAAAATAATAGAAATAAAAATATTTCCATTTCAGAGAGAAGAATAATTTTGCAGGGTTTTTTGTGACATGGGACAAAAACCTGACTGTTTCTCAATCCATCTTTAATTTTAATTAGCACGAAAAGGAATAATCCTGTCTCATTTCAATTAAAATGTTAATGCTTTGATTTTATTCCTACTGCAATCATCACAGGCCTGACAATACTCCTATAACATTATTTAATCTTGTGCTATGCTTACTGAGTAAAAAATATAGACCTCTGCTTTACTGATATTTGGAGAAATGAACAAAGATTATTTTTGTTAAAATGCAACTAGAAGCCAAGTCTCTGTACAACAAGTGTGTGTGGAATACTTGCTCTCAGGAAATTTTAGGCATAATGCATAAAACACAGCTGAAACTTTTATTGTATGAACACAAGGAACCTGGGAGAAACATGGATGAGTAGCTGCTAGATCAGGACATGAAACCAGTAACAGTAGAAGTAACAAACATATACTCTAACTAAAGCATAGGTGTAGTATTTAGAGGAACAGACAAATATAAGGATGAAGGCGCAAAACTGAACATTAGTGATGACAGACATGTGAATAAGAACTAATATAAATAAAAGATCTAGTTAAATCAAAAAATCAGTGTGATTGATCCTGATGAGGAATGATGGTGCATAATTTATTGAGATTAAAGTTGGAAATCTCTGAATTCTTTAAATTAGATTTCAATATAAACAAAGATCTTGGTAATTTTATTTGAGATAATTTGGCCCCATTTTGGGACACAGTGGAATTTGTTGAGTGGTAAATATTTTGAACAGTAAGTGGTGGTAAGTGTTAAAAAACCTAGTCCTGAATGCTTTCCACTGTCACTTGACATTGTCTGTGTAGTTGTGACTATATTTTGATGTTGTAGTCATAAAGTTGAGATTAATATTTGAAATTTCTGTGAATTCTTTAGGTTAGATCAGATGTGCTTACAAAATTCACTTGTAAACCTACAAATACATAATTTTTACACAGCAATGGGCATTTGAAGGCACCGTTTTGATTGCTGTTGAATGATAAAATGAAATTCAGTCTGAAGGCTCCTAGTTCTAGATCAAAGATCCTAAGTCATGAGTCACAATGTGTGGTTGTATTATAAAATCACCCAGTACTTCAAGTGCATTCCAAAAATATTACTTTATTACCTTGTTACCCATAGATTTTATGCCAAATACTCTGTCTTTCCACAAGTAGCATAAAAACACAAGTCCAGCATACATTCTGGCTCTGTGTTTTGGCTGATTTGACATCAGGCTTCTGTGCCCATGCCTGATCTATAGCTCAGCTACATCTCTATGAATTGGATGGTAAAGGCCTGTAGTATGCCAAAAGCACACATACACAATGATCAGAACAAGGTATAATATAAGCCAATATAAAAAGTAAAAAAACCCCAACAACAAACCAAACCAAAACTCTGGGAATAAATCTTGATATATATGATTGCCAACTCTAAGATTATACAGCCAAGCCTCACTTTTTCACTTTATCTAATTCAGAAACCTTTGGTGTCTGTTAAGGATACACAGGTACCTGGGTAGGTGTTTTGATTCTCATTAGCTCTTTGCAGCACTCCACTGCCAAGGAACACTTGAAAGAATCAGAAATTCAGGCTATTGAAAATCCAGAAAAAATCATGCTACTGGATGACAAAGTTGCCAATAGTTATTAGTTTCCAGTATTGCATTTACAACTGAACTGAAAAAGCAGTTCAGTGTTATGCATCCCTGGAACAGTGACTGGCAATTAAAACAGAGTATTTTATAGGTCTATAATTTTTTGAAAATGAGTGAAGTCAAAACTGTGAAAAATGTGAAGTCAAAAATGAGTGAAATCTTTATTGGAATTTTAATTTGAACTCAAAGCTTATTTTTGTCAGATTTAAAAGAACATCTGGCTTCTCAAGTGGTTCAAGGAACACTCATTGTAGACAATAAAATGCTTTGCTACCTCAACTTTAAAAAATGGGTATGTTTAGTTTTCTACTTTCTAATATTTCAGTTTGTGTTATGTCTAGAATCCAGTGAGATGAATCAATAGTATCAAATCTTCTCTCTGTGGGAACCCAAAGAGAACATAATGTACCAGATGTTATTATGAACCAGCTGCAGAAGCAGAGCAAATGCCTAGTTTGTCAAAATTCACTGGAGCAATAGCCTTCAGCAGTTTATTTAATCTAGGACTTATCAAGACATGCTTCAGCAAGAGTTACTTACAAGTAGCACAAGTTGTTCTGTTCATTCTAGTATTCTTCAGCCAAGTTAGTATTAACATCTGTCTGATGATTTAACGTGGAGAAGCAACTGTTACCACTGGTTAAGATGGCTTCACAAATCATGCACTTTTAGTTTTCTAAACTCATCATCAGTCTGTCAGTTAGAATAAAATGGTTTTAAGCCTCCAGACTTTTCTTCCAGTTGGACTTCAGTCTCCCTGAACTAGGTAAGAGCTTCTGCTTTACATCAAAGAATGAGCCAGGTTTTGAACTCTCTTCTCATACCTGAAATAAGTACTTAGACTACAATAAAGTAGGTGTCAAAGGCAGTAGAGAAAAACAGCTGCTGCACTGAGTGTGTAAACACATCACTTCCACCAAATATCTCTTCAGCAAATGCCAACAAATCCTTCTTTCTTGTCTCCCACTTGAATGTTGTGGTTCCTGTTATGAGGTACTCTGTTATAAGATAATTCAGAAGTGAGATTAGATTTGTTGCTGCTTCTTAAGGTATTTAAAATGGGAACTGGAAAGCCTGAGCTGTAAAAAGTTGAGCTAGCTACTGGTTAGAGACTGTTCTGTTCTTCTGTATCCATGATGGCAGCAAATTCCTCTCTACATTAACTCTGATGATGAGTTCTTTTTCATAATCTGATGATTATGAAATCCAAGGAATGTTTTTGCCACACAATTGTCAGACTTAATTTAGTGTGGCTCTTTCTTAAATAAAATAAAATAAAATAAAATAAAAAAGCAGCTCTCTTTTCTTCAGCTAGCTAGACACTAGTTTTTTCAAATGTATTTACACCCCTGTAAATCATCTTCTGCCAGTTTTTGTGGTTGTTGTTCTTAGGAGCATCATAAGCAAATAAATCATTGGACTTTTCACATTTTTAGGATTATCTCTAGAAAATCTTTATAACCCTTAAGATGACTCCCACTAAATTGTTTACCACACTTGAATGTCTTATGGGATAGTCTGCCTCTACACACTTAGATCACATGGCCAACCACTTCAAATGTGCACTAGAGAAATCCCTGATGCATTTGTTCTTAGTGTCTGCTACCTCCTGCCATCAGAGAATTTCCATGGTCTTTGAGGCAACTTAAGAAGTGAGAGTTTCTTAATATGGCTGTGTGACAACACACTGGAGATGTTACAACATTGTCTTAAAGGACTTAAGTTTTGTTCTCAGTTTGATGCCTCCTCTCTTCACAGTCTCATCCAAAGCCTACTAAAACCCTTAAAGCCTTTGATAATATGTGGTTTGTTTCATCATGTGGGCATGCATCCTATAAATGGTGCTTCTTAGTGAATGACTTCATCCAGTGCAGAGAGCAAGTGCCTAATGGTGATGTTAGCTAGCATTAACTGGTTGATAAGTGCTTTTTACCTTTTTTAAATGAAGAGTAGAAGCAAAGTTGTCACAAGCCCTATGGACCTTACAGATACCAATAACACATTTTTTTTCAAGAGATTGTTAGGATCATCTGGATTATTGTTATGTGGAACTAAAGGATCAGAAAAGGAGGAAGCTAATACTAAGCTCATGAAAGAGTGTTATTAGTAAAACAAGAAAGGTCTTCAGAGAGACAGAGGATTTCATTAAAGATTCTGGGGTGAAATATCTTGCTGGAAATGGAGACTAGGTGAAAACAAAGTGAAATTATTTCCTGATTTGGGGGAAGAGAGTGGATAAATGAAAGACAATTCTTAACATGAGAAAAAAGGTAAGATAAAGGAAAGTAGTTAAATTAAAATTAAAAATTGGACTCCTTAAATATTTATGACTTAAATTGATGAGATTCTTGTTCCTGATGGACAACTTGCAGACTAATGAGCTTTTAATTGTCCTTGATGCAATTAAGAGTGACGGTCATTTGCTAAATCCTGAGTTTCAGCCATAGTTTATATAAGTCTTTCATATTACTCAACCTATAATGATGTACTTGGCTTCATTGTTTGTGGTCTGGTTCTCATTTGTCTGGCATTACATTTTAAGATTGCAATGACTCATATTTCCATTAGCTTTACAGCAAAAAGCATGTATTGCATGAGGCATCTCAAATTTATTCACTTGTCTGTAGTCTTGTTCAGGCTTCTCAAGCAGGTGTAACCATACACATACCTCTGCATTCAAAGCATAAAGAGGAACTCCCTCTGTAGTGTCACTACAGTGACTCCTTCATTATATAAAGACTAACATATTTGAAGTTTTTAACGTAATCTAAAAATTTACAGTCTAGGATGTTCCTGAGAAATTACTTAATCATAGTCATTTATTTTTGACAGAGACTGAGATTTATGTCTTCTTAGAACTTCTTTCTTCTTCTTTAAAAAAAAAAAAAAAAAAAAAAAAAAAACAAAAATTGTACATAATCTACTTGATAGTGTTTTCAGCAAACCTTAATTAACCCTTATTCAGACAAAGCACTGATAAAGTTAATGTCTTTTACCTGGAGCAGGAAGGAAGGAACTGGCCACTATGTTGTTACATTATGTTTTTGCTTATTAAAAAAAAATAACTGCTATACACTTTAATTGGCTTTAAGTCAATATTGTTGCTGTAAGCAATAAAATGGGCATCCAAATGTTCATGCTGATAGAATTAAATAGATTCAAGAATTTTAATATACTTTGGGATATAACTTCTATCTCTATTCGGAGAGCAAAAATGATGATGTAAATTTCAGCATAAGCTAACCAATGCATGTGCTCACATTCCCTTGACAGTCTATACTTCAACTGTTTCTGCATGTCCATAGCTTCTTTGTCACTGAGCCCAGCTAGGATTATTAAAATTAAACAAGAGTCAAGTGTATGCTATTGTCTTACCTTCACTTGGTCATCCTTGTACATAAACAGAATACTAAATGTCCAGGAAGAAAAAACCTAAAGAAAGAAAGAATGAACTGTGTGCAGGTACAGATATTTTGGAAAAACAGAAGGATCAATTTTTCTGCTGTGCCTGAAAAAAAGATAGAATTAAAAAGGATCTTGAATTTAACTCCCAGGCTCTAGGTTCCTATGGGCATTCCTTTGGGTCTATCACTCCAAATTGTGAGGGAAGAGGGTGGAAGAGGACATTGAAACGACCTAGCAGAGACAGATGATTTTTGAGAGAAGAATGCATGTTCTTCTACTTTGGATGGAGAATCTTCTTCCCAGCACTTCAATAATCAGTAGAACCTAGCTAATAAACGAAGCTCAGAGGCACTGTATAATGATTACAGAGGACTCCAGATTTGATTGACACTGTGAGGAGCAATCCAGTGAATCAGGAGCAATCCAGTCACATTTTGGTGACAGATTTTCTTTGCACTTGAAAGACTCAGTCACATAATAGTTTAGTTCTACACATAATTAAGCTAGAGTATTTAATTCTCTATTATGTTCAGCTATAGTCTCTAAATAAAAATAAGGAAGAAACAACAACAACAACAACAAAGAAACCCACAAAATTCAAACCAAACCAAGCAAGCAAAAACCAACGAACAAACAAAAACAAATTAAAAAAAATAATCCAACAAACAACCAAAACAAAACCAACCTGAACAGGTGACAGACTCAAGCAGCTGGATGTGGAGAGCCAAAATTTTGTGGTCAGGGTCTACAATAGCTCATCCTCTGTGACAGAAGGACAAATCTACACAAAATACTCACCAGGAGGCTTTGAATAAAGTTGAAATATCTCTATCCTAGTTATACCTGGACAGATTTATCATTAATAACAGGAATTTTAAAAAAATCTGTAAAATAACCTAATGATCATTTTGTCAACAACAAAAGTCTTAGACATTTTTGTATTCTCTGATTATTATAATGCTTTTAACAGAAGTTGTGTATTTTTTCATATATCAAAACATGTTCCATCTTCCTGCAGTGGGCAAAAAATTAACTAGGAAATCATAAGTCCTCCTGACCATGGGGAAAGCTTGTGTGTATGCCTGCAAGTTGTTGTTCGCTTATTCTGTTACTTTTCATTTTCTTTTTCTGTGGTACCCTCATCACTGACCCCTGAAAACCAAGCACAAAAAAACAATTTTGTTTTCTTTTGTATGAAGAAATGGCCAATAACAGGATAAATATAGAAGACTGGATGGCCATTGCCGTGACTAACTTTGGCAGTTCACAATAATCTGACATAAATTTCAGTTGGTTCCTGGAGTTTGACTGTATGTCATTATTGATGCATTTCTTGGGGTCCTAGCTCAAACCAATCCCCTAAGCAACTCCAAGGATTCCAGATCTCTTTCTCTAGGCCACACTGTTCCAAAACCAGTATTTGTTTTCTCAGAAATTACTTTAGTGACATACCAAAAGAAACTTTATATCCCCACATGTGAATTTATAACATAGATGATCCTGAGATTTCAATAAGCGATGCAAAGTGATGCTGATAGAAGCAATCAGCTTTCAAACTGTTCAATTATAGAACACAGTGGATCTGTAACCAGTGGAGAGGCCTCCCCTTCCCTTTCCAAGGGCACTTCTGTTGGCTTTGGATTGAGCATCATGATTATCATTTTCCCATGAGGGCAGAGGAAGGTCTGCATTCCTCATTCCATTATGCAATTCACCTTGACATGCTTTTTACATTTGAAATGGTCCCAAAAATATAAAATATGATAGTCTTGTTACATAGTTGTTTTATTTTCAAAAGAGCATTAACAGGAACATTAGAGATTCAGGAAGAGCAATAAAAGTAAAAACACACATTACATAATGTAGTTTAAAGAACCTGCAAAGAATTAGTTGGAACTGTAAATACACTCAGATAGACTGTAATAATTTTGAAATCAGAAAGAGATCACTAAGACTCAAATTTCATATGGGCAAAACTCTACTTTCCTAACTCAAATGAGTAGTCCCACAGGAGTCAGCAAACCAAGAGAGGAGTAAATTCATTTATGCAGGGTTTACAGAGAAGAGAAACATCTCCTGTCTGCATATTCCATGCTTTTTCTTCTTAGGACAGACATGAAAGCTATCCTTCCAACAGCAATTATTTAGAAACCCATCTTAATCTACCTCCTTTTTGAGCTGACTGATTTGTAGTAGTAGGGGTCAAGAAGGGTGAAAACTTAATGGAACGGACCATCAGTCACCCCAAGCAGAATTGTAGGATTAGGAAACTAAGGCAGCTTCACCACAGCAGATACAGCACCTCCAAAGCAGAAAACTGTGCAAAGACCAGTCCCAAAGACAATGTCACCACATTGTCATAAAATACTTCTAGTTTTCTGCAGCTCTGTACTCTACTACTGCAAAGTTAAGACTGAAAGACACAACACTGATGGCTTACAGGTACTGTTACACCAGAAGAGGGTCAGGGCGTGTGTTAAACTGTGTCAAAACTTCACAAATGTGAGGTCTCCACCATGGCTAGTGTGGACCACATCATGAGATTCACATGTGACACCCAACTTCGATCTTAAACTATGGAATTTAAAGAAAAACAAATTTAGCAATTAAGGATATTTTGTGTTCCGTTCCCATAACTTTAAGGGGGTTTCACATTATACAGAATTCTAAGTAGTAGTAGCTTGTGGACATTTTTTTCAAATGATATCATTTGAAAGTTTTCCCTTTCTCTATAACACCAGAAAAAAACATGCTATTTTAAATACATCCTCTATGGCTTTTCCACCTAGTGCCACAAAGAACAATTAGTAAGATTAAAAATTAGTATAAATTCTAAGTCTAGAAAGATAATTTAAAATAAATTATCCTCTTTACCTTATCCTTTATCAAATTGTCAAAGTAATTATTGAAATTAAATTCTTTATTAAAATTTATCATATTAAATATACAAGACACAAGTGCCAGTAAACACCAGAAATATAGAATGGCTCGAAAACAAAATAACACTCTCCATGTTGAAACTCCTTTACAGAATACTAAAGACTAGAAGATTTAACAAAATAACCTGCTGTCCTCTCTTCATTCACTCATATTACCTGATCTACTCTTCAGAGAGAAGGAAGCACTGGGGCATTCTGATGTGGGGTAGATCAAAAATGGTTATTCTCATGAACCAGAGTCCATCTCTCAGTTCTACAGACTTTGAAGCATTAATGGAAGGGACAAGGCCACCCTTACAGCACTTGTTCCTTGGCTGCAGGTCTCTGACCACTTCCCTCAGCACATTCATACTTAAAAGCCCCTCTTTAATAAGAACACCTGTAGCAATGCAGAGCTGATATGGGGCTGGTTTATCCCATAGTCTAGTCATGGATGCTGACAAAAATAGCATACCCTCTTCTCTTTGGGTGAAGCTTCATGTGCACAGAGAAACCTTCGTGATGGCCTAAGGAGAAAAAATAGAAAGAAAAAGAACACTGATATGAAAAAATTTTTTCTCCCTGTATTGTGTGTCCTTCACACAACAAAACTATCATAGTCCAATGAGACAACAAAGATGAAAAAATATGATCTTTGAAGATAATACACCCAGGACAGAAAGGGAATACAGAAGTAGCAAACACATAGTTTTTCCAAAGAAATATGCATCAAAAGTGAGTCTTTTTCTGACAACATAGTTTGCATCAGAAATATCAATACCAAAATATTCTGATACCTGTAAGTTTTCAAGAGGCATGTTTGTCTTCTCTTTACCCTGTATTGTTCTCAGGAGAAAGAGATTCTTAACAATGAGCAGCAGTGCATTATGAAAAACATAACTAACTGAAGGAGGTCTGGCTAAAATAAAGTAGCAGCACAAAGCTGAGCAATCATAGGAATGAAAGCTCACAAAACAGTTCAACCTTTCCAAGGCTAAGATATGAAAGCCTAATTTAAAAAGAATAAAAGAAAAAAGAAAAAAAAAAAAAAAGTAGCATCAAAAGCAGAGTTGATTAAATTTGTTCACAAAGTTCTTGAAATGATTCTAACTGGAATCCAGATCTCTAAGGTTCTGGCTGAGAACAGAGAAGCACCAGTAAAACCATGCTAGCTTTTGCAGCATTTTACTTGTACAGTCTGATCAGAGTTTAGCTTCTAGAATCCAAACAGAGTTGAGCAACATTTGATTATAATTATTTTATTTGATTTTATGAAGTATTTGCACAATATGCTTGCTACTTTGAAGATACCTCATTTCAAGCTGTTCAGCTTTTGTTGAACAAAGCCAAATAAAATTTCTTTTTATGAAACACTGTAAATATAGAAAACTGTAAATTAAGTTGCTTTGGAACAGAGAAAGCAATTTAAAGAAATGTCAAGTGATATATCTAGCTTTGAAATCACTCTCTACAAGAAGGAACAGAATTTTCCCTATGTTCCTGTCACAGTGGCAAGCAAAAAGGCTAATTCAATTTCAGGCCAGGAAAGAAGAAAATAACTATGTGCTTACATTATAACATGTACCAGTAGGTAGAAGAGATGCTCAGGAAAAGAATTGTGCCTATGACCACAAAACTTAGGTGTTAGCATAAGTATTAGCAGTAAACTCCAAATTTTTAGAGTTATGAATCAATCACTGTAGTACTTATTAGAATATATGCTTTAACTACTCCTTTGCCTAAAATATTCACTGGCAAGCTTGTACTATTAGTTACACACCACTGTGGTTTTGGAACTGTCTTAATAAAACTAATTAATTAATTATTCAAGAAAGCACATATAGTACTGATGTGAATGGTTCTGTTAATAGTACAAGCTATTCTTGCTTTTAATATGCTTTTCATAAACTGAACCATCTAACCTTTTAACTCTAGATAGACCTGAAAGGTATGGTTCTACATGAGCTGGTAACTATTAAAACCTTATTATGAGCAAAGATTTTGGAGTAGAGGTTTCCAAACTGGTTTGCTGAGCTGAGCTTGAAGAATTCCTGAAACAGTGGTGATGGGTTACCTGAGTTGAAACGCATCTAAACAAGCAGTTCCAGCTGATCCCTACTATGTCACTGCCGTGTGCTACAGAGAACACCTCTTGGCAGCCTATGTGATTTGTTGCTTTTGCTGAAAGAATACAACCAGCTCTGGAACCTGCTCTTCAGGCTCAGCACACAAGAGCAGGGCCAAGGCAAGGCAGCTTCCTGGAGAAGGGAATTGAGATACTCTATACAGGCTCAAGGGTACAATAGGCATGGCAAGGCAGATAAGTCTGACTGGGAATACACAATAAGAAGGCTTTAGGTCTTTGCAGGACAAAGATGGCAAGAAGTGGAAAGACATGTTAGACTTCCATTTCACACACACAACCTGCATAAATCAGGAACAATCAGATTTTTTAAAAGCTGGTAAAAGAAAATCTGGTAAAAGAAATAAAGAATTTAAGGATCTATGTAAAAGGTTATTTGTTCAAAGCAACTTGTAAACCATTCCTATAGTGTGCTGGTCAAGGGGGTAAAATGCTTAAAGAAAAGAGCCCTAGAAAACCTGTAATCTTATTTCCACAAAATTTACAAAGCCATTTTTATTCTACACTTGTCATTACAGGATATGTAAGTGCAGGTATTTGTATAATGAATTAAATATCTAAGAAATTTTGCCCAGAAGTTGAAAGTGATTTCTGAAAATGTAATTTTCAGAATGCAATCTCTTATGGGCCCTAATGTGTACGTATGATTCCATCATTTACTTGGTGGGAAAGTTCCTGTGGGTTTACACTCCCTTCTAATTATCACTGATATTGTTCATTTTGCTTTCAGTCCTTCTTAGATGCATTTTTGGCTGCAATATAAAGCAGTCAGTCATGCTTCGTAGATTAAGAACATATCTGAAAGGCCTTCGTTATCCCAGTGCACAAAATAGTATAGGTGTTCAATTTATGCAGCTGTTGAATGCAAATCATGGATGACAGAGCTAGAGCAGTACATGTATATAACCTTAAATGTTATCTCTTAACATTTTGAGTCCTGATGATCAACACATCTACATAATCACACCTGAAACCTCTAACTGCTCTACTACTACAGCCTCATACTGTAGTGCTTGCATATCATAATTAAATTATTCATTAGAACATAACAAGTAAGCAACCCCCTAACACAAGCAGAATTTGATCTTCTTCTACCCAATCTGAACAGAAAAAAGCCACTATGGAAGATGGCAGTGTTAAAACTGGTAGATTTTGATACCCAGACTTGTGATTGCAGTCCATTTTCTACCACACTTCCCTTTCATTTAAAGAGAAGTATCTACAGAAGTTTTATTTCTGTCCAAACTTCTGAAATCCAAATAGCATGTCTCCTAACTAGGTTTTGTTAGTTATCTGCTAAATTTCTGCTAGAGAGCATTCCCTGATCTTTAATTGAGATTATCAACAACTTTTAGCCAGATCTATCAGCTTCAATGAGATCTCTTACGTCCTGAGCAATTTCTCCTTCACAAGCCATCTCCTATTAGACATAAAACTTGCTGGGATAGTTCCAAATTCCCTCTTCATTCCTTTGGGATGTTTCTTAAATCTCTGCATCAGGTCCTCAACAAAAGAATGAGCTCTTACTTTTGGAATCAACAAGAATAAAATGTTTAGTTTCATAATTACTAGGCTAGGCTTTCTCCAAAAGGGACTAAATTTGGAATCCTTTTCCTGGCTACTTTTTCTAACCAAGAGCCAAGCATTTTCTGCTCCCTGGATTGGCACATCATTCTTTTAATTTCTTTTGGGCTTCTACTGTCTTCACTTGCAGCCTTATATTCAGGAACACTGTGTTGAAGGCAGAGATATAACACTACAACAACAGCTACCCAAAAAGCACTCTGATAATTATCAGTTACGTTTCGTTAAGGCACAGAAAAGCAAAAGTGCAAAAATAAACTTAGGGAAAGCAATGGATAATAGAACACTAGCAAAGACAACAAATGTTATTTTGATATTCTAGCATTTATAGTCTTCACCAAGATTTAAGCATTTAATTTGCAGTCTCCAAACTCCGCACTAGTCAAGCTCAATTTATTCAAGTGCAAATCCCACAGCAACTTTCAGCATTGCATAAAAGTTATTTCCCATACAGAAGCTGCAAGTGACTAAGATCAATTTGGAAATTTAAATACAATCTAGTTCATAAAAATCCTTTCTTCACCAATTCAAATCCTTTTTCACTGGTTTTCTGTCAAAAGTCACTCAATTAGTTGGTACTACAGTGGCATTCCCACTCATCCAAATTGTATACAAGTCTTCTGTACTTTCAAACCAAGTAATTCCTTCCAGTCTTGAAGAAATTTCCTAGCCCTTTCTAATTTCATAACTGGAGGTGCAGGAGCACAGATGATGTTATTTTAAACTTGCTTTCTCTTCCCATGTGTTAAGGTGTGAACTCTAAATTTGCAACATGCATTTGGACAGCTTTAGGATCCTTCTAGTTTCTGCCAAATAGCTCTCCTCTATTCCATATAAACAGTTGAAATAATCTAAGTACTTGAGAACATCTTTCATTCCCCAAAACTTGGGTTAGATCACTTATTGCTCATCAGCAAATCCAAAGGATCTTCCACAGTGAGATTTCAACACTTTAATTATAGCCAGAAACAAAATATGTATTTTACTCCCAATGTTTTACATTGTCTGCTACAGCAGAGAGTTAATTATCTTGAACTACCTTTTCATTAGGGATCAGGGTCAGCACATATTCTCCAGAGTCTGTCACTTTAAAAATTATTACTTTAAAGGATGTCTAATCAGCTCATTGTTTAGTTTCTACTATCCTACAGACCGACTTTCTTTCAATAGCACACTCTGGTTTAAGCTTGTTGTAGTAATGCACCAGACCAAATCTCCCAAGCTTTCTGTTATTTTGGGAAATATAATAGCATAGTTGAGAACTGTGGTTAGAATTGCAGATTTCTGCTTTTTTGGTTCTCTCTTCTAAGGCATGCTGTAGATTTCTGACTCACGGTAGCTTTACGGTTCTTGGTCTCCTGTGATTAACTTTGCAGCATAAGCTGCAATGAACCAGTACCCTTGGTCTGGTTTCTGAATAACTGATTCCCGGTCAGCCTCAGTATTCACAACCTCAGGAGTACATCTCTCCTCTACAGAGCAAAGATTCTCATTCCAAATGCCAGTGCATTCACTGACACAACCCAATGCTAGTTTTATGCACTTGCATCTCTACTTCATTTACTTTGGGTTGAGAAACCTTCTCATGTAGAATTGGCCTTCTCCATATGTTGTCCCACTGACCTTAGAGGATCATTTTGCCACAGTTAAGCAGTATTCTGTATGTGTAATTGCTGCAGAATTCACCCCTGACTTGTTCACCACATCCTTCCTCCCCACCCCATGTTTTCCTTTATTCCTCAGCCTGTAAGCTACTGAACTGCCAGCCAGGGTGAAAAAAAGAGTCATCACGAGTTTTTCACATATACTTAGAACTTCAAAAAGCACACAACATCACGAAACAGTATCACAATTGATAAGATTTATGGACACCATTGATTAATTTGGAAATAGACAAGACAGACAAATTGTAACTACATGAAAGCAACCACTGGATAAATCTAAAGCTAACTGCCTTAACTAGGCAATTTCACATCATTGTTTTTATTTGGTTTAGTCAAATCTGAAACAATATCAGCCAAGTGTAGGAGGACAATAAGAAATTTAGATTCTTTTCTTAAAATGAAAATTTTTGCTAATTTCTCTTCTAAAAATCTTCTATGCTTAGAGAAATCAGGTTCTTAGAAATGGAAATAAAACTTCTTCCAAGACTCCACTGGTGTACCAGCTCCAAAAGTATCTTGGAGGAGTACATGTCAACAACCTGGTTTAGATAAGCAAGACCCAGTAAGAGTGTTCTGTGTCAAAGGCAGACGTTATGACAATCAGAAATAAAAGCTCTTCCAAAGTCCTAATAGATTTGCAGGAAGTCAAGATATTTTTTTCTTAGAAAATGAAATTCTTTTGCAAAACATCCTGTATTTGAAAACTTGATTTTCTATGAAAAACAAATATGACCAAAACCACTTAATCACGTTCGGCTGGACACATGGTGACATGTAATGAATCTATTTCTGAAGGCTTCTGACTTACTGTATTGCTCCCTTGATCATCAAAACTTTGCAGATATCCAATAACTAATAAATCTAGGCAAAATTTTACAACGTATTCCTTTTACAAAGGAATTTAAGTTCTAGTGTGCTTGGTGCTGCACAAACTTTAACAAAAATACAGTTCTCTTCACAGTCCTATGGTCTCATAATTTGGATAAGATCCTAAGAACACAATTCCTATTTAATTCAATGGTAAGAACATAACTAAAACCCTGTGCAAGGCATTGAACATTTAGCACAGTATTCACTAAGTAGATCCAGATGATGGGCCAAATCCAGCTCTGATGTAGGTGGGCAAAATGCCATTGAAATCATTTGAGTTGCAACACTGGAGCTGAATTTGACCTTATATTTTTTGAACATGATGCCAAATGACTGCAAAAACAATGTAGTTTTTACTCAAGTGCAAATGAATGTGGTGGTTTCATCCTAGCCCCTGGAGGACATGTATTCAGAGCACAAAAGCATCACACAGTTTGGCACAGCTTGTAACCACTTTTCCGCAAAGATCCAGGACTAGAGTGTTCAGGGCGTTGCAGGTCATAGCGAAGGAGGCAAAGCAGAATAGCTGCATGGACATGGCTGCACACTGCCTCTTGCTAACCTCTTGCCAGCACTTGTTTCCTCATTTTCATCATTCACTTTTATGTTTCAAGAACAACAACAATTTGAATTATTTTAGAAGTCTCAGTGGATGTGCATTGTTCCTCCCCAGGGCCTTCTGAAAGGCAACTCTATAACTTTGAATTTATGCTAATAGAACTACAAGTTGAATTTGTCTTAGCGTGGCTCTTATCTCTTGGCCTGTGCAATGTTTTACCTTCAAAGATGTCAAGGGTCTTTCTGGAGTAAGGTTATAGAAGGCAGTAATAAATGAGACCACCATTTATAACACATATGCTTGTCAGCCATTCATATTTTCATATTTAGACTTTAGCTTCTAGGATTAGTAAGAATAAGGAAATTTTATTAACTTCCTTGAGATTTATATTCACCCTATGCCTCCAGGGGCCTCATTCATGGTATAAATCCAAGCCTTTACATTCTCCTTAAAGCCAGTGTCAACATCTTTAATTAGCACAAATAAGCACAAGACAGGTAACAAATGGGGAAAAAAAAACCAAAAAAACAAAACAAAACAAAAAAAACCACCACACACAACAAACCCAAAACCACAACAACCAGCCAAAAAAACCCCAACCAAACCCCAAATCTAGATAGCCTGAAAAAAGGCTGCCTGGATCATGAGATTCAGCAACTACATAATAGGAATATAGTCAAGAAGGGCTCAAAATTCTGACCTAAACCTGTGCCTTCTCAACATTTTATGATGGTGTTGAGTAAATTTAGCACCAACGCCCCCTGACTGCTCCTTTCCCTATTTACGTTTCTGTCTTGAGGGTAATAAGAAAAAACAGAAAGCTTTCCATAGAAAGAGAAATAAAAGGCACAAAAATATTGTGTCTGAGGAAAATTTCCTCATTTTGAATATGGGGAGAGATTGGTGTCTAACAAGTTGAATATTCAACAGAGGAAGAAGACACAAGCCTTCTGTGTTTGCTGGTATTTCATAAGAACAACTTTTGTTCTGCTCTTTGTTCATCTTATTTGTACTCTTCCAAACTGTACTGTCACCAAAGAAACTTCCCTGAAAGAAATCACAAGGCTAACACCCCAGGGCCAAAGAATAGCTGAGGAAATAATCTGCAGTAGTACTTGTTCTCTTCTCACACAGAAAATGTGAAAGATAATTTCTTCCTCATAACCTTCTCATCCACTCTCTTAGCAGTTTTTATCACCAATTTAATTCTTCTTTCCAGTATTCTCTGATCTGTACAAATAAGATAATTATAGCAGTGTTTGTTTTGCAGCTGTGTGGATCCCATACTACCCCAACCTGCAGACTAAATCTACAAAATAAGATAAACAACTGAAGTAAACCCAAAGCAGGAAATACCAATGTGAAGTGAGCAGAAGCAACTCTTTGGTCATCTAGCTAGACTGTTGAGTAGCAATGTGAAAAACACAAATGGAAACTGACGATTTAGCAGGAACTTTCCCAAAAGCAAGTGAAATTAAAAGTCTAAATTCATTAATGCAGGTTTGACCATCTTGACATACTGCTCTTCAGGCTTCCGATTTGGATTTCAAAATTTAATTAGCAATATATGCCATTCAATGTTTTCCAAGTCATTTTAGAAGACAAAGGTTCAGATCTTAAAATTAATTTACACATCTTTCAAAGAATCTACTCAACCAACAGCATGTAATGCTGTTATCTTTACATAAATTTACTTCATCTGGTTGTAATGACATCAGAATTAGATTCTTCACAAGAACTTTTTAAATGCTGCTGAAGTAACAATTTAGATTTACCTTCTGGTAGGTGGCAGATACACTTTTTCTTTCCCTTTCACTCCAACAGGTATCAGGAAATAAATAAATAAATTTTAAAAACCCCATAATGGAAAATAAGCAATGTATTTCTTCATGAGACTTAGAATAAAAAGATGTGTGGCATAGTTCTTTTAAAAATGTACTTTAAAACTTTTTTTTTCTTCTCTAGCTCATTTTTTCTTACAGATGGGATGTCTGGAAAACTGTAGTAAACTGACTTCCAATTCCAGTAAGCCCCCCTAGGAAAGCAGCTTTTAGTTCCAGGAGAAAGTTTTTACTTTCTGTCTAAAAGACTTCCAAGTTCATGATCCAGAATAGGCCAAGAGCACTTAAAAGTCAACATCATAAATTAACTAAGTATAACAAAAGTACCCAAGTATCTGAGGTTGATTTGAGGGATATCAAATCAGAACTTAGATTTTCAAACCCTATTTAACTTTCTCATAGAAATTCTGTCTCAGAACCAAGTCTGTACCAAATACTGCATCCCCCAAAACCCACCCCTGAAACCTTGAGGCAGCTTTTGCCCTACTAAAGGCCAATATTTTTTTTCCCCTTCATCATATTTTTGCTAAAACAGACTTCAAATAAAAAGCTTTTCTGGGAGGAATTAAAAGACACACAAAATATCCCCTTTTTAGATTGACTTTGACATTTCATAAGGATGTTAAAGTTAAGTCTAGCCAACTCTCGCGTGGAAGACTTCCAACCCAGGATTCTGCAGCACATAGGGCTGGTGGATAGGTTACATTCTTTCCTCCAGTCATACAAACTGGTGTTTGGTGGCACTATTCTGTGAACAGAATTTTCAAATAAAATGTAATTCTTCATCACTAAATACCACTGCACTGTTTGACAAAAGTGTGGCATTAACCCATTCTTTGGCAAATCCAGCACATGAGCTACCTTAGCCTGACACGTATTTCAACTACTCTATTTTGGTTTACTTCATACATCAAACTTCATGTACTGTTGCTGTTAGAGAGGGTGTAGGTCTTCATGTATATTCTAAAGATGTTTTTGCTTTCTAAGTAGGGTCCAATGAAAGTTAAGGAAATGTCTGAAAACATTCAATAAAGTATTCATTTGTAAAAGCTCTGTGACATCTTTCAGAAGAAAGGCTCCAGATCTGCATGAAGAATTACTTAATGGGACAAAATTTAAAATCTTTGCCCTGTGCTGTAGGTAATTCAGACTCATGCTGCCCTACTTCCCAATTTGATGATTGCTGTAAGAACACATGGATGATTCTTTCTTTGCAGTGTACCCTTCACACCTTCCTTCTTCCTCTTTCTTTGTGGGCATCACTGCCACATGAGGATCCATCAATAAGAATTCACTGAGACAGGATACCTATTCGTTTAGGGAACTAAAAGGCAGAAACTTGGACCGCAGTACTAAATGTACCGTTAACATCCTGTGACAGTTATAATTTGTGTGCCTCAGTTTCACCTAGAAGAAAGTACATGGCAATATTTTTCCATGCTTATGACATGTCATGACATAACTAAACTGTGGCATCCAAGTGTCTCTTATTATCTCTTCCATATTTCATAGATAAACATAGTGTATATATACAAGAAGATCTGCTTTCCAAAAAATGCAAAGCAGCAACGACTGGGAAAAAAAAAATACCACCTCCTTACCATGTGATCTTCCAAAATTTCTTTTTCGTCTCGGTATTGCAGTTGCTTAGTGTAGTACCACTTTCAGATGACACTTCCATCTGTAGTCACTTGTAATTCCTATGTCTCCCCAGAATACCCTTGGGGTTACCAGTCTCTGGTATTTAGCTCAACTTCTTACTATAGTCCAAGATTTTTAAAAATAGCAGTGCTGGCGAACTCTAATAAAAGAGAAGCTATTTTACATTTATTTCTTGCCATCCATTCGTACTGGCAATTTGATGACATTCTGAAAACATTTGGCATTAGGCAAGCAATGTGATTGAGCTAATTAACAATGATGTTCTTAAATACTGCACGGTATTGAAAAAATCCTCTAATAGCAGACAACTAGTTTTCATGACAGGAAAGCCATAGAACTCTGTAGACATTAAAGCTCTATTTTCCCAAGCATTTCAGGTTCAGATTATTATAATAGGATATCTGTTGAAGCTTCACTCCCAGGTTTAGACTGTCTTTATAAATAGTATAATACACTGCAGTCGAAAGGTATCACATTTATCATTAACACATTTAATGGAAAGGAGTTCACTCTTTATTAACTGCCAGATGAAAGAAAGAAATAAATAGTTCAAAATCCATGGGTCAGGGTGAGTTTTGTTTTGTCCTTTTCCCACCCCCCTTTCTATTTCTAGTTTTGCTGTTTTCTTATATATCCTATCCTGCAGAAGGGCATTTTGCATTCCTCTTCCCCGGTCTCCAATTCATCCATCTCAAAGGGCCAGGTAGCAAAGGCAGAGCTTGCTATGGTTAAGACAGCCGAAGAATTAGTGAGCAGTGGGGGAGCAGAGCCATGCCTCCCCTCCATACTGCTGCAGCCTGCACAAATTCACCTCCCTATTAGAGGGGCAGGTTATGGCTGGGAGGAGGGGCAGCCCCAGGAGATACACTTTCACACTCCTGCCAATTTGCAGACATCAAACGGCTCCATGGAGTTGTTGTACTAACACTATCCTATTTGTTGTCGTCTTAGGCTCTAGAGAAAACTTTTGAATAATGCTGAGTTTACTTAGTTGCAGAAAGTTTGGTGAACTTCAGTTCATTCTGAGGCCTGTTAACAGCAGGAAAAGTCCAGCCTACAGCTACAGAGGATTCCCTGCTTGATGACATTAATAAGATCCAGATTCAAGAGGTAGACACAGCTGTGATCTTCTGTATCCTCTGCCCTGCAGGGTGAGTATGCTAAAGCTTTTCATCTCCTTTATAAAGTTCCCTCTCCCTGCTCAAGTCCTCAGGGTGAGGGAAAAACAGGAGAAATTAGTGCTCTAATTTTGCATTAGTAAGAAATTGTAAACCTCCACTGAGTATATAAAGCTTAGTAGAGACTGCTGTAAAGATACTCCAGCTTCATCAACCTTTTTAACAGATACACTCATTAAGACCAGAGAAACAGAAGCTTTCTACAAATAGCAAAATCAGGAAAAGATAAACATACGCATAAGGAGGCTGACACAGGGGTTTCTTTCATAAAGTCAAGATTCTGGAAATACAAACCACAGGAAAAAAAATGAGGATGCATTAACCTCTGAACACACTTCATAAAAGTGATTTCTATGTCTACATTGTGTATCAAACTACAAATGTGTTTTTCATGAACAGACACAGATATTACCACAATGTTTAATGAAATGCCTTTGTATTTTTACACAGTATTAGCATCACAGCTGAAAAATATAACAAAAGTATCAGAACAAGAAAAAGCAATGTGCCTTTTTAGCTTTTTTAGCTTTGTCTTTTCAAAAAATTCTTCCATTTCTAATGTGAGCAATTACATTAAGGACAACAGTTTGTATAGTGTCAAGTGTCATTTACATATGAGTCATATATGAAGTGACTGCATGCCACAAACTATTCAGACTAAACAATTTACATTTTCTATTCAGAAAACAGAGAGGGCCCTATTCTGAAAATCATGGCTCGTGGGTAGCCACTGATCACTGGTGATATTTCTCTGAGCAGAGATTAGCAGGATTAACGATTAAGATCTGTGCACTTGACATCAAATCATCAAGGAAAATCCACACAGACAACAGATGTTTATCCTAAAGTTTCATGGTGACATACACAAATCACATGAGAAAAAAAAAAAAAAAAAAAAAAAAAAATTTTGAACTGTATTTATTATTGTCAGGAAATATATAACTTTAATGTCATGTAAAGGAGTATTTTGGTTTACTAAATCTAACTTGGAACAGTGAGAAATAGTTCAGTAAATAGTTTATCTTTTAAATTCAGATGCCATTGGTATAGTTAAAGGGCGTATCAACAGAAGGCACAAAAGATAAAATTAACAAAGTCATAGAGCGTGAAAGATATATTTGTTACTGCTTTAGACCAGTAGCTTCCAGCAAAATGTTTCTTTAGTTATTGACAGATGAAAAACTATTATCACTAGAACATTTCTAGTCATGAGTTGTTTTACTGCCCTTATAAAAATGATTAATTATCTAGCTTCAAAATAACTTTCATGGAATAAACAGATTTTACTATATAAAACTTAAGTTCAGAAGGAACCATTATCTCTAAATCAGCATAATGTCTGTGTGATTTTCTCTCATTTCCAAAATGTGCATGACCTACAAGGAATTTTAGCAATTGTCTAGCTCAAAGTTGCTATCCATGCTTGGCCTTGACTTTAAGCATCTGAGTTGTATGTATGTCTGCATCAAGCCACAGAGTTGAGATCTCATTTAGGTGCTGCATTTTTAATACTGGTAAAAAATGTATTGCTTTCAGAATGAAATATGCTAATTTCAGAATGAAAGCAAAAGGATAAATAAGAATTTAAACATACAGAAAGTTCAAATGTTGCAGATGGTTTCTTTAAAAAGACTGATATCTGGATATAGCTTTATTGGAAAGCTAAATATTTATAAAATCATTTGGGCTTGTATTTAAAGGTCATCTAATTAAACTAATAAGTAACACTAAATTAGTCACAAATGTTCTTTAAATATTGTTTTGTACTGTTTACAGTTAGCCATTAGAAAGCTGACTCATACTTCTCACATCTAACAAAGTGCTACATTTGATTTTTAAAGGAATAAAAGTTTTCAGCTGTATCAGTCTACTAATATTTAAATGGGAACTGAGAATGGGCTTTGAGTCATATTTGGCATGATCTCTTACTTTTCATCCCAATGATAAAAATTATTGCTGAATTTCTCATTAACTTTCACAGCAATGTTCTCTGGATGCAACCAGACAAATTCTACCCAGATTTACACTCTGAAATCCCAATCAGAGCCAGTAGGGATGCAAACTACGGCCCAGCAGCTATCTGCCAAAAGGTGACATGCTGTGATGTGTCTGTTTGCCATCAGGATACTGCTGTAGCAAAAACTAGTATTACAGTTATCCCAAACACCTTTTCAAAGCCACTGTTCTTACTTTGAACATTTAGGCAGTGTTTACTTCAGAGAAACATTAATCTGAATGTATGGAGAGTTAATTTGATCCCTGCAATTTAACACCTTTGTAGTATAGCATTTGTAAAGGAACAGATAGCTAAGTGGTTTCAGAAGAAAAATTTTAATGAGACAAGGAGATTTTTATTTATTTTTTTTTTAAGGATGGCACCGGTTGTATTTAATCATTGTAGTACCCACTGTTCTTCTTCTGGTGTTGACAAACACTGTTTCAGCTTTAATACCTTCTTGATTTTTGCTACAAAAAGTGTGGTTACATACAGCGCTGCTCTGAAATGTTTGCCCATTTGCCAAATGATGTGAAATTAATTAGCAAATGTATACAAACAAAATAATTTCTCCAACTGTAACAAGTCAACAGTACATAAGAAGTTCTTAGCCTGATACAGCAACATTTTACAAAGCCCTAATAGCATGGCCCTGGCAGGATTATACATACCAGTTTCAATTTCTGTAGAATTATTTTCACTTCAAAACAGTTTATGCCTAGAGTACATTCAGTTTTAATCCGCAATGCTCATATCTATGATCTACAACAGTTTTGTTTTAATTTAACTGGCTTCATTTTGAAGGTCATTTTGTTAGCTTAAACCAGAATCAATGAATTCTCAATTGTACTTTATTCCTCTGTTCCATTCTGGGCATAGCTCTGCTCCTGAAAAAATTAAATGACAAGGAAATGCAACATATGCCCAAAACTTTTTCTGTAGCATATGCCAAATTCTAGTATATAGGCTCCAGTCCCTGCTTCAGTGATAGTCTACAGTAAAATTCCCATGGGCTGAAAACCACAATGCATTGTATCCTCTTGACACAATATATAACAATATCCAGCAAGCTTAATACTCTACATAATACATTTCAACATCAAAGCCACAATTATTTTTAAACCTCTAATTCTCTAAGCCTTTCTGTGTTATTGTAAGGAACTTTGGCCATCACATTTTCCCCCTGCCCCGCCTCCCCAAAATAAACTGGAATAATATCTGTCAAGAGCTCAGAATTCGCTACAGAGCAGACTGGGAGATTGCCATCAACCCAAACAGTCTACAAAGTTCCTCCTACTAGTCACACGCAGAAAGAGTCTGAGATTTTCAATCTGATACAAACTTAATAGCCTTAAAATATTTGCAAAGGTGAATTTGAATGCTATTGTAATTCACCTATTTAATACAAATTTAAATCTGTGTGAGAGAGGAAAATATGCCTATTAAGGTTGTATCCTTCTTTCAAGGATTTTAGTCCTTCCGTAATTAAAGGAAAATGCAAAATTCCTGCTCATTTCAGTGGGAGAAGAATCAGATCCTTTCAGATCTTTACCAGGGACTACACCCTGCTACACATGTTTATATGTGAGAATCATCCATATCCAAATGGGATGATTTCAATGAGGTTTAACAGAAAAAATGAAGCCCATAACACAGAATCCAAAGTAGAAAGTCAGTACTGTTTTCTCAACCCCTGGCATCTGGCCATCTTATTTAGTCCCAACAGGCTAGTTATAATCTATTTCATAGGCTTCAGGATGTAGGAAAGATTCAACAGTCAACCACATTTAGCTGAAAAAAAAACAAATGTGCAAGGGGAGCAGGGTGTCCTGCTTGCTTTATTAACAAGGCCTAAGCATACATGTGCTCAGCTGAGTGTTACACACGATCATGCTGTAGGTCATCGTAGTAACCAAAGCAGCTCTCAATACAGTTGCTTTGAGTCTTTGTCAGACGGTGCTGTCCCTTTTCCCCAGTGAAAAAATAGTCAAATTCTCTCCTTGGGCACACCTTACAAAACATTAAACTCTTAGTATACAACCATTTCTAACACTTCCATAATCAGTTTGAGCTCTGGCTTAGAGAGTGTTGGGAAAGGAGAAGGAGGAGAGAAAAAGCTGTGTGTTAAATATTGTAACACTTCCGCTGTTTTATATGTAACATCAGAAAGAGAGAACTTCTGCATAAGGTTGTTCTCATGGTTTTCATTATCGCATATAGTTAATCAAAAACACTTTAACCCCAGGCAACCAACACACTGCAAAGAGAATATTAAGAGGGTATAAAAGCATCCTACTCACTTGGAAACTAATTAACTTGGTTAAAAATGAAACAGTTTTTTAAAAAGTACTGTAGTGTCAGGAAGGGCTTGTTGATACCTCAGATTTACTATGTGTGCATACAAATGAAAGCCAATTTTGCTTCTGTTGAAGGTCATGCCAAAAGTCCATCTTCAGTGCAGGCAGATCAGCCTTTAGCATTAGACGTAAACCTTGAAATAAATAGGATAGCTCTACGGTGGTTCAGGTTTTTAAAAAATAGGATTTAGGTGCCTGATGCTGGTTTAAGAGCAATTTAGGCACTTAATTCCAAAATAATAGCCCTGAAAATCCTTCTTCAACAGCTTTCTAAACTTTGAAGTGCCTCTATTACTGTGAATATCTATTTCCACTTTGGTACAGACTAAACAGCTTGTTTCTCAAGTGTTATACTGCTGCCTACTTGACTTACCAGATACAGACCCAATGCTCTGGGACCAAGACCCTTCCATTGAGCTGCAGGGATCCTCAATGTAGGTGTCTCATTCTGACATTGCCAGCAGGAATCTTTCTATGATCAAGGGAGATCAGGTCACTGTAGTTAATGGAAACATAACTCATCTTCACAAGATTTGCTCAGAAGAAATATGGTATAGATTCCACCCACTCTACTGTCAACAGGACAAGTACCTCAGACATTGATTCTTAGAGGTAGGTAAGGAGAGCTCTGCACTTGGGGTCACTCTGCCTATTTCTCTTATCAAGCACTCATTCTCTGAGCACATCTACTGAACACCAGCTGAAGCAGGATCTGCATAAAATGCAGTTGCAATTCCTTTCATTTAGAAGACATCTGGAAGAACTACCTTCATTTTGACACAAAGAGATCAGAGCCCACATGCAGATTATGAAAGAATTATTTTCTCACTGAGGACATTTGTATTCATGTATCCAGATGTGTCAAACCCTCCAGGTATTGGCTAGTCTGATGACCATGTCACAACAGCAATCAGTGGTTTCAGACCCTCTTGATGGAGTTGTTCCCCTAAAAAAAAAAAAAAACAAAAAACAAAAAATGTATTGAGGTGGAAGAAGACAGCAAGGAGGAAAGCTTTTTTTGCAGCATGGCATGCAAAATCCCAGTCTCCTGAACAGACTCAAGAAATGTGTCCTTTCTCTTCTGCAGGAAATCTACCTCTCAGTGCAAGCCCATAGTCTCACCTCTCATGAGATGGCCATCCTTGAGTGTCCCACCCACCCACTTGGCACTCCATGAGGTTCCCAAATTGAGATCTCTCTGAAATCCTGAATAAAATATATAGAGCAGAACAAAACCCACCTTTGTTCACAGACTGCCTGAGTGACTCTAATCAGCTGGTTTGGTTTCCATCTTGAGATTTTTCTCAATTTGATAGGAATTTGATAGGAAGAATACATTTTCCTTAAGAAATGCTCAGCCTCTTCTAATTTTAGTCCTGACTCTGCACTGAAAGTTTCATGTCTAGACCCTGTATCTATATGGGAAACCTATGGAATTCTCAGCAAGTGCCTTAATATGTCATGGAAGTTTCTGAAAAATGGTGGGCCTAATCGGAAATTGTCCTTTGCTGACATGAAAAAAAAAATAGACAAAATGAATAAATATTTCTATTTTAAAAAATCACACTGAATTCTACATTAGAATATTTTTAGACATAGCTTTACAATGAATTGACTAAGGATCTCAAAATCATAGTACAGAATGGGTCACAAGTCTTTCAAATTGTTACTGATGTCTATTTCATACTGGGATATTTTAAGAGTCATTCTGTTGCACTGATTAATAATAGATAGAGCGCATTAGAGCGGTTTCATTTACTCAGCTTTCTCTCACATGAAACTAATCCACACATAAATTATTGATAAATAATGTACACCTCTCCAGTTCACAGCATCTAAATTATGTAGAATTAGGAACAGCTGACAAACTAATATGCATATCTGTTTATCCTAGTGGATATCACTGTACTTTTTGCCAGCATACTTGGTAAACTGCAGTCTTAAGTAAAACCTGCAGTTTTATATATAGATGGAGTTTTTCCATAGATGCCACAGTGTTTGGCATTCAGATTGATACCATTCTCATTACTCTATTGCTCAGATAAATTATATTAGAATTAATTTAAATATATACAGATTTGCATAATTTGAAAGCAATAAAGCAGACTTATAATAATAATAAAAACTTTTGCAGCATTTTAGGCTATATAAATGTACAAATGTTTTAGTACTTCACTGCTCTGTAGCTGTTCCATCAACAATAAATAATCTTCTAGGAACTAAACACAACATTGTCGAGCAACATCTCTCAACAGTCATGAAGTATTTAGCACAATATTCACCTGAGAGCATCATCTAGTATAGATTTTCAAAACAATAATCTTAGGTTACATTTGCATTAGGTTTCCAAGAGGAAGTATGAGCTTTCCTATGCAGATACACAAGGCCAAATTCACCTCATCAGTTCACTTAATTCACGTCTGGAATGAATTTGGGCCATTCTCTATTCAACTGTGTTGAATTAGACTTTGCATCTTCAGCTTTATTTAGATGGAAACAATTACCTGGGAAAAACCCCACGGAATATTCATTGTTTACTATTACAGTATTACAGAGAAATAAGCAAAACTTTGCATAAAGTTTGTTATACACTGTATGTTCTGCCAGTTATGACTGGACAGGTTAGGTGAACAATTCATAGGGCCAATGACAAACACTGTGGGGTTTGGGGCTTTTTTGATCACTGGGGCAACACAACTATGAGACGAAAGCTTAAAACCCTAAAAGCAAGCCATTCTTCAAATACTGAAATCTAAATCCCATTTTATTATGCTGTCAATGATCTGCCGAGATTCTCCTTTGCTTGTTAACATGATAGCAGACAGATGAGAAGAAATAAAAAGTACTGGCCTGTGAAAGGCAAATCAAAAGGGGAGATTGAAGGGATTTCTCGAGTTACTCAGGTGAGTCTTTAAGCCCCAGCCAGTGACCCAGCCAGTGGTCAGAACGGTACAGGTTCCATTTGGTTGCTCCGAACGCTTAGACACGGTATCCAACTGTCTGCCCAAAAGGCTGAGAATTTGCAGTTTCTTTGTAAGCTTACTGCACAATAAACAAAAGAAGGGAATTTGATACTAACTAAACAGAGAATGAATAGTCAATAACACTGTATAAACTTTTTCAAGTAACAAATCTTTATGCAGCAGGAACAACTTTGCATGTCGTTAGAGTCTTTTACTGGAAAGATTGCTTTTTTTGTTCTGTCCCCTAATTTTTTAGGTGTAAAATGTATTTTTCTAAAATGAAACCCTCACTTGTTGGCAGATAATGACATTGAATCCCTAACTTCTATAAAAGAAAGATAAACCATAGACTAAATAGAAGTTAAGGTGAATGAAGAAAACGGAGACCACTATGGTTACAGAGACACTTATTGCCAAACTGCAAAATAATTATGACTTTCAACATGGTGGCATAAAGTTTATGAAATAAAGTATTCCATTTAAAAAAATAAAAATGTATATTTTTTTCCATTGTTGGATAATTCTTAAATTGAAAAAGGCATTTAACATACCACAACAAATATTTTGAATAAGACATTAAAATAAGTAACAAGCTTCATGCTATAATAACTCAACAACTATGAAATGAGCGGGTGTGAGAAGAAACACAGAGGACAAAATGAAAACACAAGGATATTTGTGCAATGATTTTAACTGAAGTCAACTATAGTTTATAGACCTAAACCTGAATGCTAGTACAGTGGAAACATTATTATATGCATCATGATGTATATTTATCAGAATGTGTTAGGTGTCAAGCTTAAGTAATACCTTACATGTCCTTTTTTAACTTTCAGAATTAACTTTATGAAACCCAGCTGTTCAAAAAAAACCCTGGACTAGCAGTGCCATCTAGCATCTTTATAAAAAATCCCAACAACAAAATCTCTATGTACTTAGAGAATTTGTAGGTTAGCATTTATTAAGACCATCAATCTTTGTAATAGATCTATGCATCAAGTCATAACCCTCAAGTGAGCAACAGGACATGTTTTGATAATCGATGTATTACCAAATATAAAATCTGTACACATCACAAACCATCTGGGCAATAAAAGTGTCAGACAAAACTCTAGCCTTTGAAAGAAGTGAACTGAGACTAAGAAGAGGGCTGCATTTACTCATGCAATGTTGGGTTATAATACATGGATAGCATAAAGCTGTGATAAAACTGGGAAGAAGGAACAGCAAGATGTTTTCTTCCTTAAGCAATATAAAATACATAGAATGCTTTAGATGACCAAACACAATATTTGCTCATGCCAGTACAGAGAAATATCTGTTTTGCATGGCTTAATAAATGAATTACCCATTCTGAAATCTAATAGATTTCTGTTTTGCACAGGTATATATTGACATGTAACAATGCATATGAAATATATTAATTTGCTCCTCTCTATACGGAGTTAAAAGGCTTAAGATTTGCAAAAGTATAACTGAGTGAAATTTCACCCACTTTTATTGTTTGTTGAACAGAAAGAACTGCTTGGCATTGCGTAAGACAAAACATGAAAACAAATACTGCCTCTCAGAGCCTACAGTATAGAAGACAGGCTCTGAAATGACAGGATGTACTGGGAATCCTTGAAACACAGTCATTAATTATCGTCATTGTTAGGAGCAAGCCTTTGGAAAGAACTTGAGTGCAAACAAGGATGGGAAGACACTGTAGCATAAGGAGCTCAGAGAAAGAGTAGTGAGATGAGTTATTACAAGCTCAGCCACAGCAGCCACTTGGCACAAGAGTATATATACACGGATGTAGGCACACACCTTTGCCCTGTAACAAAGAATCATTTCTATATTGCATAAACCAGGGGAAATAATTGTATCACTGGCATGATAATTAGATTATTAATCTTTCAGTTGAAAACCCCTGAAGAACCATTACATTCTGAAAAATTATTAATGCCTTGGTGTCTTTCAAACAAATTTCTTCTGCTACTGCTTTCCCCTGTTCTTGTGCATTTTTGTGTGGACAGTCCCTGAGAAAAGTTTTGTTGTTCTAGAACTGTAAGTGTAAGGTACAGCCTGCAATACCCTGAGATTATGTTGTTCATGAAGAAATATTCTTCCCCCACCTCAATTAAGTTTTCTTGGGATAGAAACAAAAATAGAGTGCAAACATTTAAACAAATATGTCCGGAGCAAAACTAACCCTGAGTCCACATGCTGAGTTACCCAGCTCCAGCTCATATAACCAATGTGTCCAGTCTATGACACACCATCAACAAGCTTAGCTTCCGCAGAAGCGTGTACAAAACAAACCAATCAAGGTTTAATGTCTTATACATTAAAAGTAAACTGTTATGTCAATGTGTTTGGCAGCCACTGTAAAGTCACCTGTAACTATCTCAAAATCATTACTCTGTTAGCAGCCCCAGCAGAAAATTGCTCTATCTAGATATATATTTATGTGATTTTCTTCCAGAGATCAAGTACCTTTTATCAGTCAAAAGCCTCACTATAATATCTACTTATTACAACTGGTATTACATAAGGTTTTGTGAGCTTCAACTAGGGCACAGCATTCAGCTGAATTAGATACAAACACTAAATACATAACCATGATATTCTCATTTTCCATGTTAGGACTTGGCCTGTTTTTCCAAAACACTTTTTTTTTTTTTTTTTTTTTTCCCAAGAGAGAAATGCTACACTGTAAGAATAGTTTTTAAAATACATCTGCAGTACTTTCAAACATAGCAGCAGGTTTTACATAGAGAAGTGGAAAACCAAGCTGTCAACACTATGGTCTGATAAAATGTTTTTACCTTTGTAAAAAAATATACAAATGGTGGCAGCATGTCGTGTGTTTTCCAGTACGATCACCCTAACCTTAGACCTACCAAGAGAAAGAAACAACATGCACTTTAAAAGAGAGGCTAAAGGAAATGTGGGAATGGAGACATGGCAGATGTTTTATACAGCTCCCTTTTGCCCTCAGTTGCTTATTTCAAGCTTGATAAAAGGGAAACACTATGAGTTGGTAACCCCGAGAATGTTTTTTCATACTTTTTAAAAATTTCTGCTGAAAGGTAAATTAGTACCTTACCTTTTTGTTGTGTTCTAATTAAGAAACTTTTTTATTTTTTCCAGTTCTTACTTTATTTCTGTTACAGCAAGGTAGTGTATCTGGGAATTCATTCCCACTGGGTTAGTGTCTGCTTATAGACCTAGGAAGGCAACATACCTTGTGTACACTAGTATAGCTCTTTCTGCAGATCACATCAGCTTATTCAGAAGACTCATCCCTGCAGAGCTCAGTAACTGCTCCCATTTGTTACGCATCATTCCCTTAGTGTTTAAATAGTAAGAATGTTTCTAAAGGAAACCAGCAGCAGAGAATAAAATTCAGGGGGAAAAAAGCTACATTCAAAGTAGACATCCACCCCCCTAACCCACTGGCACAAAACTGATTAGCCACCTAAAGCCACTGAGAGCACAGGCACAGGATGTTTTCCTAAAGGGAGGAGGGGCTAGCTTGACCTTTGAATTTGTAAAGGGAAACCACACACCCAGGTGTTGCAGCTCTGCTCACTAGGAGTAATTAGGACATAATCTGGGTTGTTTATTTTGTTGGGTTCAGAGGTCCATGCTGAAAGATCAAAAAAGACTTATAGTCACTCAGTAAGCTCCATGCGTGTGATGCTTTTCAACTGTTTTTTGTGTTGGTATTGTCTAGCTATTTGTTTGTTTGGAAAGAAAAAACAGTCTCTTTAAGTAGGAAATCCCACTTGGGCTACAACAAGGCAAATTGCCCCTACATGTTAAAGTTGGATTTTAGAGGAAGAGAAACTTGAAAGGATATCTGTGCCTTGAACAGTCAGCAGCAGCAGTGTATTCTTAAAAAATTATACAGCCAATCCTCTCTAGGATGGTGACTTAAGGTATATTGTTATAAACTTTGTGACTTCAGGTATGTTGTTATAAACTTAGTAAGGAGATTGTTTTAATATATTTTAAAACAGTAACAGGCTTCAGAAGCTACAACAATTCTGCTTGTTACCTATAAAGATGTATAAAAGAAAACATATAACCATCAGTTACAACAGGTACATTAATAGACTCTCCGGGCAACGCCAATGTCATAACCAAAGTTGCATAATTACCTCTGCAACTTTCCCGGAATGAAAGAGTCAACCTTGCATGGCTCCTCTGACACAAGTTGTGCCAGCACAGCAAAGAAAGTTGAGAAGTATTTCAAAGAAGCAAAAAAATGTTTCTCAGGATGTTAGCACAGAACCAATAGTGAGAGAAAGGAAATATGCTATGGTGTTCCCAACTGCTGGTATCTTGAATCTCTCCAAAGATTTATAGGTGCTGTCCGAAAAGCAATGCCTATTACAGTGATCTCAGGTTTTTTTACAACAGTCATGCATTGAAGATGTGCACAGTAGATCCTTTGGTCATTATATGTGTTTAAGGACAAATCCAACTGTAATAGCTTAAGTTTTGTTGGTTTGGGTTTTTTGGGTTTTTGGGGTTTTTTTGTTTGTTTGTTTGTTTGTTTGTTTTAATAGAGGTGGAATATAGTACTTAAAGGATGATTGTGTCATCCACTAAGGAAATACAGGTCCCTCTATGGGACAAGACCTGTCATTCATTATACAGATATGCAACTTTTAGCATACTGTAATGTCTTGGACAATCTTCATGCAAGAAAGGGATTCTTCCCCTCTACTAAAGCGCTTGGTAGTTGATCTGTCATCATCTATCCACAAGAGAGATAGAGGGTAAAAATAGCCATTCTTCACAAACAAATTCCTTTCCAAATCTTTCAGATTCCCTGTCAATGCCTTTTCTGTGGCTACTGTTCTTTCAGCTACAGGGGACCTTGGCCAACAGGATGGCAGGCCAGCCATACAGTGAAAACTGAAATCTTGAGTGGCACAGAAAGATGTCAAATTCGCCAACAGAGTTACGTTACTGCAGTGACTAGCAACAGGCTGGGATACTGCAGTCTGGTTGCTACTCTTGCAAAGACTTGTACACAACCTCAAATTAAGAAATTTATAGCCTGATCCAGAAAACACTGATATGAACAGAGACCTTCTTCCAGCTGATGTGACAGACCTTTTGCTCAGAAATTGTCAACAGCCTTGTTTGTGTGAGTAGGTTTTCTTTCAGTGTGTAAACTTAAATCATTAAGGTTATGACAGCAGCACCTAGCTCAGACAGGTTGGGATATGGCAGCCAAAGCATTAGAAAGGAATTAATAAAGGGTGCTTTTTTTTCCCATGATATATTCTGTTTATTTCCAAAGTTTGCTGACATTTAATCTCACATCATCGAGAAAATTTAAATAAAGACAAACTGGCTGTTTGGTGTTGTCTTCACTATTTAGAAATTTCTGCTCTAAGGTTTTCATGAAAAGACAATAAAAAACACATCTAATATCTCAAACTCCAGAGCAACACATAAGCCTAGATGATCATTTCTTTTCCTTTTTTTTTGTTCCCCACAAAAGTAAAGCATGTTTTTCTAAAGGAAATGGCATATGAAAAATTTGGCATGGTAAGATCTGATTCACTGTAATGTCTTCTTCCATTCCTTTCTGACTAACACAAAGACCGGTGATGTAGAAATGTCAACCCTTTTTATATGACATTAATATTTTCCACAGTTTTATACTTTAAGACAAAATTTGCAACAGAATCAGTTCTCTTATCTTTAGCTTCAGTGAAGAAAAACAACAGCATTCTATAAGAATCATAAAACTCATTTTTATTTCATTTTTATTTAATTTGCCACAGCACATACAGGAAAGAGAGAGAAAATCTGTTTGTGAATGCATCTGTTGGTTATGAACACAAATTAAGCTGAGTTTTTGTTCTTTTTAACTGATGGAAAAGTTTAAGAACTCAAAAATACAGTAAGAGCAGAAAATAAAATATAGAAGTTCCAATATTTCATTCAAAAATAAATGCCCTGAACTTAGACACCTGTTGCTTCACTTCTATATATAAGTGAAGCATGTTTTCATTGTTTCAATTTTATATTGGGAGGATAAGGCTCTTGTACAGATTCATTAATTTCTAGTCCATAAGCAAGTGAATGTCATACTTGGAGCTCATTCTTCCTCACGGTGTTGATTAGAATCCATTGTTGGAGGCTTCTGGAAAGTTACTTTTAACCACAAGTTATTGTACTAGCCACAAGAATTGTATGAAAGATAGATATGGGAAAGAGGAGCTTCCTGTAGCATACATTAGAATCCAGAATAGATCTGATAGCCATAACAGTTATTCCTGGTGCTAGTGTTTATGAGAAAAATAGAATTTTCATTAATAACGGATGTACATTTTATTCCATATTTTAAAGACAGCCTACCACGTACAAAGCAACAGAACTACAAAGCTGGTAGCAATTTAAAAAGAAAGACAAGATATAATTGAGAAGCAAATTAAATGGCTTACTAGAATTTTAAACTATATCAGATGAGCAAAATAGCAAATGAACAAATAAGCAGATGAGCAAAATCTTATTTTGTCAGCTATTTCACAATACAAAGTAAGTGGACACTACACGGGAAGAACTAATTTGCTGCACAGAGTAACAGACTTGGGTTCTGGAGATCGGGCTCTGACCTTTCCTACTGGCCTTCTGGGTTGCCTTCAGCAAGTCACCTCCATACCTTGTATCTCAATTTCATAGTATGTACTGTGGATTTCCTCCAAAAAGCGTTTTGAGATCTCTTGGTAATTCTCTTCTGGTTAAATGGTATTGTTTTCATATTTTATTGCGATCTTATCCTTTTTGAAGGCAAAATATAGCTTCGGCATGTGGGACATAATTTACCTCATAGCACTACGCTTGGGGAAATAATGTTAAGGCAGGGCTATTTGCAGTATCCTAAATGGTATTTATGGCAGACTTATGCATCTAAACAATTGAAGTTTTGAAAACCTTTGATTAGAGATTGTTTAAATTTTATAGGGGGCTCAGACTTCAATAAAGGAACTGGTACCTATGGATCTAGTGTATAAAAAAGCACCTAAGCACCTAAAACTGGATAGGACCAAGCAGCTCTGCACACTAGTGCATATTTTATATCATGGTGTAAGCACAAGTTCTGCTGGAATCCTGAAACTAAATCTGCTTATTTCCATGAGGGATTCAATCCAGTGGGTGTTAATCATGAGAACAGAGACTTGAATTTCAGTGCCTGCTTGAACTGCTGCTTATTTATTTTGCATTAGGCAGACATAAAATACATAAACATACCATGCAATGCTGGAACCTATATCTTAATTTTAAGAGAAAAGCTTTAACTCTAGGCCAGATTTGGTGTGTTTCTGGACACGAGTGCATGCAAAGTGGAAAAACAACATTAGAATTGAGTAAGAAGAAGAAGGGAGATTATTTCACCTACCATGGCTCAAGCACTTTGTTGGACTGGAAATGTAGACCTAATCCTCTTCAGGCAGAGTGATTTGAACCAAAATAGTCCCATCATATGAATAAGAACCTGTGGATGAAAAGTGTTCATCATTTGTTCTCTCATCTGTTTTAAAGTACTGTTTCCTACTTCATTTGAACAAAGATTTACCTGAATTGTCTATAAATCCAAAGACGAAGAAGTCATCTTCCTCTAGTATGGAAACAGCACCTAGGTCTCCAACAGAATGTTAACCAGGTCAGAAGGTTTCTTCATAGGTATACAGACAACAGTCTAGATGTAACATGGTGTAGCTTCTTCTAGAGGAGCCAAACATCTGATACTTAGGGACTGTGATGATTAATATCTCAGTGCCAAAATCCTTTATTATGAACAGATTCTCATGGTGGTTACATTGCACAGAGACAGGAGCACACTTGTAGACATGATGTTGTCCCAGACACTCAGTAATTTTTCACACTTCTTACAGATTTTTCAGTTCAGATTCAAACTCTGTAAATCATACATTTTGTCACAAAAATATGAAGAAAGTTTTAGATACCTTGCACTTATCAGTAAGAAGGGACATTCTGACAGTGACGTGAAGGCATAATCAGTAACTAATCTGACATGAGTCAAACATTTCCCATGTCTAGTTCGGGTCGTTAGTACCTTAACCCACTGTCATATTTATTGCAGCTAATGTCAAGAATGTTGGGAAAAACTGTCAGTGGAAGGGGTGGGGAGTGAGGGTATGTGTATGCACACAGATTTCTGAAGAAGTTGATACAGTCAGGATTTGTAGCAGTATAAATTACAACTTCATTTGGTTTTATTATTGAATTCTTTGTTTAAATGCCAACCATCTGAGGATATGATTCTTGGTATAGTTCCTCATTTTTCACACCTTTTGTCTATACAGAAAATACTGCAAAATCTGGGTCAATAAAAGACAAAGACAAGACTACTTCAAACTAATGGAGCACTTAAACTGTTAAATTTTTGATACAACATGTTTAATTTTTTAACACAATTTAAAACAGGCAGGAGCTCTACAGAGCTGCAGAATTGGTCTAGAACCATCGATAAGACCTTGACTGTTAATATAGCCTTGAGTGAGTGACAAATAAACAACATCATGATGGAAGAAGCCCTTTTGAGTCCAATAGCCTTTCATGACATTTTTTTTCCCCCTTTCCATGTAGTTAATAATATCACTAGCAAAAGATTCCTTCCTCTAACTTGGAGCCAGAGGAGTAAAAGGAACTTAGTCTACCTGTTCTCCGCTACCACTATCCCCAGCTAAATACCTTGGTGCGCCAAGCACATGCATACACAGCTCCTACTTACTGCTGCCATAGCAGGCCAATGTTCAAGACAGCAGAACAAGGGTAGCTGAAGAGGTCCTCTTTTTCTCAGCTGTAAGGATGCATTCTTCAGACTAATTGGTTACAAATGTTCACTTAACAAGCAAAGTTATTCATATGTTACAGTAATGCAATAGTGAGTCTTGAAGACTTTAAATGTTGTTCACTTGTCTTTCTAAATCAAAATCACCCAGCAATTATTATGGAAAAAACCACAGTACTTAAAGCAAATGTCATTTTTAATCAAGGGGAAATTTGTATCCCAGAATTTAATGGATTGTTAGCATTCTTTTCTTTTTTCTTTTTTTTTTTTTTTTTTACCAGACAGTAAACCCTCTATATGAATACAGAGCATAGCTAAAAAAACCCCCAAAGATTAGCAATAAAAGTAGAAACCTTTTATTGCTATACTATTGATTCTTTTCACTCAGTTGTGATCTAACAGTCATACTCTCTGCAAGGTATTCAGTGCACTGTGTAAAACAAACTGCTAAATCAAATTCCTAGTGAATATGCACACATGACACAAATATACTACACTGGAAAAAAACACAGTAAGAATGAAAAAAAACACAGCATATACTGAATAAGCATTAATGACTGTCTTCCTTAGTCTACACTGGGAATTTCCAGGGAATTTCTAGAATTGCCACACCCTGATGTATTTTCTGCAGTTTGGTCAGTGCAGGAAAACCACATAGAATCTGTTGAAGTCAGCTGCCCAGAATCAACTGAAATTTGAGTCCTGTTTATTCTCTAAGTTTTGCAGAATTAAAAGTTCTAGAGAGAGAAGATCCTCATAAAAAGAAATGGAAAATAAATTCTTGTGAAAGAATGAGAGAGTTTACTCTGTTCTTGCTTATGCTGTAGTTTTGCAGGAGATGTTATTTAGTAATGAAATAATATTATTAAGCTTTTAATTGAGATCTATGTGTTTTCTTCAACAACACAAAAACTATAGGAAAAAAATTCAGCAATCATCTAAACTGCTCCCTACATCAGAACAGGGCCACCTAGAATAAACAAACAAATTTCTTTCTAACTAACTTTTGAAACTTCTCATGCAAAAAATCATACAACCTACTGGTTTCTTGTAATGCTCATCAAAAGCACCAAACATTGTGTCCAACATAATGACCTTCTCCTGAGAGAACACATTAACAGCTGCTTTGGTACCATTCTTTCCAGTTACGAAAATATTAGTATCATTCAGACCTGAAAAAGGGCTATGCAAAAATAATTTTTTATTCTTACATTTTGGGTAGGTTTTACTCCCTTAAAAATCTTGATAATTTCACCCCTGATACCCAGATTTCTACAAGAAGAATTCCACACCTGAGGAACTTTTTATAAGCCAACTGAAAGTCTGAGTAGGTAAAGCTGAATAACTTGCCCTAAGAGAACTTAAACACACAGCTTTGAACATATGTGCTGTCATATTAAAATTCATTGGAATATGTAGGTGCTTAAGCATAGGCATGAGAAATTGTCTAGATGTCTGGCAAAGGGCTCAAAGTTCTGTACAACCAAGCACAGTTTTGCTTGAAGATTACCGGTAGATTAGAGGGTCTTATTTATGGCTATTTTTTTCTGTGTCATGATTTGGTGAGTTGACTTGTGTTTATTTCCCTGACATAAACCTCAATAATTATGTCTTCATAGATATGACTTGCACATTTGCTCCTGTTGTAGAGGACAATACTTCTTACACATTAGCTGATGTTTATTGGTTTGCTTATGTCAGAAATCCAGGCTGGACATAATCATTCTTGGTGCCAGGCTGCTCCCTACTCCCAATTCTATTCAGTGTTCAGAAAGGAGAGCTACATGTGTCAGCCACCAATCAAAAAACTGGGGAGATGACACTCCAGCCTTCACTTCTCTGCAGATGCTCCATGTGGGGAATAGGATAGGCTGTGTTCAGTGTCCAAAATACTGTGCATTTCTGAAGAGATCTTCAAGGACAAGTTTCCATTTTGGAGGATGTATGGCTTCTCTCTAGCTCCCATTTGAGGATACTAAGCAATTACAAGAGAATGGAAGGGTATTTCTTCTGAAGGTCTCCAGGGAGTAACGTCCACTGGAAATGTGCGTAAGCTCCCAGTCTTAAACATCTGGAGGAACACCTTTTACTGCAAACTGTAGAGAAAAAAGAGGTGTATCTCCCTCATACCCCTCTCCTCAGAGAGCTGATTTATGGTGTCTTAACTGATGATGTGATTTGTTGACAAATTTGAATGCATGTCCACAAGGAACCAGGACCAGAAAGACTGTTTGGTAATTAAATTGTATAGTCTGAGTTAATACATTATTAGTAAATGTTTTTTAAATTTTTTATGACTAGTTGCCATTCAGTAACCATTAATCTAATTAGCTGTCTCTCATGCCTAGAGTTTTTTGTAAGGAGCATTACCTGACAATTTATTAACTAACTAACTAACTAAAGAATAGAATTGTTAATTAATGGAAATTGTTCATTTCTGCCTTTTGGTGTATGCCTGACACAAGCACCAACAAGCGGAGGTGTCCTGGGACAGGATGAAGCAAGGGTCAGCACTGTTTTCTTAAACTGTACAACAGACTCACAGAAGTTCAGAAGACATTAAAAGTAGTAGTGCTGAATGTCTCAAGAAATTATTTTTACTCCTGCATCATCTGTAGCTATTGAAGGTTGATCTATTCAGCGCTTCCATATGCTCTCCTCTGCTTAGACAACATTTTGTATTAAGTAGTGCTTTTCTACCTACAACAGTCAACATTTGCCACAACTAAGTAACTGGTGCTCTGTTGTTTATATTTCTATCATTCAGATACACAAAAAAGGCTCCAAGATTACATTCTCTTCTCAGTAATCATGTGATTAGGATAGCTTGGTGATTCAGGGCTGGGAGGGATACTAGAGGCAAGGCAGCATCATAAGAAGAGTAGAGAGAAAGAAATGAAGGTGTCCCTCCTTCTTTGGCTTCCTCCCTCCATTCTTCAGGTGAAGGAAGCTCTTTTATGCTTTTGAAAAACACTCAGGATGAGCTTATACCATATACATAGACTTCTACTGCTTGTTATGATCAGTAATGTCTCTTGGTTTGGCAAATTCCAGCTTGGTTTATGGTTTTAAAGCTTAAGCTTAAGCTAAGATGCACTGAAAAAAACCTGCAGCAGTTTTTTTCAGTATTTAGAAATATCCAAGGAAGGTATTTTATCAATTATTGGCATACAAAAAACAATGTGTGTCATTTTTAAAGTTCCTTGCTTTTAACTACATGTAAGATACATGAAATGTGATGTCACATTTACTGAATCTGGCAGTTAGGAGCTAACCATTATCATCAATAACTGGCAACATGGTTAAAATCTGCAATAATATGGATCTGTGTGGCCAGTTGTTACCCATATGCTGTAAAGAAAAGTAATCTCTTTAAGCCTCACAGAATGGATGACTGCTCTTCAGAGAGTTGCTTAAATCTTTAACATGCTGTGAACAGTTTAAATAATGCTAGAAAGAAGATGCCATATTGTTATTCTTCCTCTTTGTGTTTTGATCTTAATAAAAAAACTAAACAATCTGCTAATTACTCTGCATTTCCAAAGCCATAATCAGAAGCTGGACAGTACCCTATATCAAGAAAATCATCTCTAAAAAGATCACAACATCAATAAGCTGACTTTGAGGGACCCATTCTTTGATACAAAGGCTAGAACAGCAGTAGAGCCTGACTGTTCCTTCTGAAATCCGGGACTAAATAATAAGGGTGTATCTAGCTGGGCAATTATATCTGAGTCATAGTGTTCTTACTAATAATATTAAGTGTACTGTTATGTCCTAAGCTTAAAGTGCTTAGGAAAAAATCCCGTACATTTGAGCTGACTGCACATTTGTATTTTGTCTTCACAGTATCTTCAAAGAGATATGTTTGTCACACATATATGAAAAGGCATGGTCTTAGGAAAGGTGGTGGTCCAATCCTGCACAACACTTCTGTGGAAACGCAGGTGGAATATACTCTATAGGAGATACTGTGCTACATGTCTCCCAGACGATGCCATACTGAGGAAGGCTGTCGGGTGCCCAGCCTGACTTGCAGCAGCTCAGGCACTGCCCGCTCAGTGGGAGGCATGGGGAGCTGTCCCTTGCTTCCCAGCCCTGCCCCACACTTCTCAGCTAGCAAAGGACTTCTTCCATCACCCTTCCTCACACTGAGAGGTGCTTACTCACAGAAGTAATTCCAGTGACTGCTGCAAATTAACTGACAAAGAAGAGGCAATGTGTGAGCTCCCCCACAATGTGTGAGCTATTAACTAGCTCAGAGGGAGCTCAGCTGGCAACCCTGGTTGCCTGTGGTGAGGCAAGCGTGTTCAGCTGTTGGGCTGATGTTCCTAGCTGTCAGCTCTGTTTCAAATAGCTTCACAAGCGATGCCTAGAAGTGACTTCTTCGCTCCCGTCCAGTAGCACTCAAGAAGGATAAAGCCTAGCAGAGAGGTGGAGTTTTGGTTTGACTTTGTTCCTTTTCTAAAACGAATCTTGGTTGGATCCAGGAAGAGTACCAGATCATTCGCACCTTTCAGGGTACACACTGCCATCCACAAAAAAGCTTGTTGAACTTTTTGGTTTTGTCTCAGCTACATCCCACATTTACCTTTTTCAGTAAATTAATAGATACAATTCAAAGATACAAAGATGACATTTAAGTACCAAACTATGCCTATTTCTGGAAAGTTTCCTGCAGGGAACGGGAGCTTCAAATATCACAAATAAACCAACACCTTGTTTCAGCTGAAGGTTTGGATCCTGGGAATGATTAGTGAAAATGTTTATACTGTATCTTCAGAAGAAAATGTATAAACAGAATAACCACAGGTGTGTCTGTGTGTGTGTGTAATTCATTACCGTCAGTATTATCCATTACAAAGAAAACTCACAGGTGTATAGGTTTATGTGGAGGGAGAGTGTATCAGAAACCACAGAGTATTTCCTCAGAGTCCTGGTAGGTTTCCCCATGGAAAGTGTAGGCTTAGATGAGATTGAGTGGGGGAAAAAAGAAAGAATCAGCAAAGGACTGACTGACGTTTGCCTCTTCCAGGCAGTTTCTGACAGTTTTGTTCTCAGTCACTCATAACTATAGGATTATTTAAGTGGCCTGCATCCATGGTAGTTCTGCATGAAATGAGAAAGAAAAATGAATCCTCTAAGAGTAAAGTAAGTCCTTGAAAATGTTGCCTTTTTAATTATGTTTGTGCCACAGAGTATGCAAAACTGGCTGTCGGCAGGCAGACCATTACTAAACACGGTCAGTGTCCAACACGTGCACATCGCTATTTATAGCACTGCAGCTCAATGTCTGAGGGTCTGTAGTCTTCTCTAGCTGACCTCCATAGAATGTATTTTCTAAACTTTTTTTTTTAATAGCTATATTTATCAAACAAAAATCATACAGATATTTTTGTACATCTCTTTGTAGTTTCTTGGTCAGACATAGCATAACTATAAACATATTCTAATAGCCATAATTAACATTTTAAGAAGATAAACAATTTTCTTAATTTTGTGCTTGAAGCACAACATTCAGGCAGTTTTGCCAATACATCCATGAGAGAGAAACACATACTACTAATGTAAGTAATGGGGCAAATCCTACCTTGTCCCACAATTTATGTCTGTTCACAAGAAAGTGACTTGCACAGTCCTAAGAGTTGCCATATTTTGATTCTGTTTTTTAAAAAGAAACATGAAACATGGTATATTCCAGCTAATCATTACTTACCACCAGTGGGCCAGCAAACTCTTCATTCTTTCACCAGACCTCACAGAGTGAGTACCGTCTTAGTCCTGAGGACTAGCCTCAACCTGTGCAGGACACTTGGCCATTCTCACTAGTGACTCTGTAGACTGGGTGGCACCAGCTCTGGCTGAACTACATTTTGGTTATCTCAGATTTATTTTGTATGTGTCTGTTGTTATGTCTGACCTAGAAATGGAAGTGGTTCTGAAACAAAAACGAAATGCTGAAACAAGCATTTTATTAACCTCTGCTAAAGTCTGCTTGAGTTATTCTCCAGTTTTGGATACTTAGTTGGAAAGGATTGTGTATAGATGAGCCAAGTAGTATGCTCCACACACTACCCAATCCCACTACAGGCAGCTAAAACAGTGTTCTGGTTTTACATGTCTTCTTCCAACTTCATACACACCAATGAGTTACACTGCCTTCAGTCTTGATCTTGGACAACTCAAGGGCTCATTCTATAAATAAAATTAGAACAATATTAATATTCAGACACTTTTTAAGTGACATGGATGTACATCAAATGGTGAAAAATAGAGGTAAATACAATTATAGTGATTTTGCAGATTTCTCAGAAGAAAACAACTGTAATGATGATTTTTTTTTTTTTCTCAAGCTGTAAGACATGCTATTCAGATAAAATGCAATGGCCTTCAGTCCCTGTTGTTGGTGGGAATGAACTCCACAATGTAAAGATTTCAGCAAGTAGCACTGCATCTCAAATCAAACAGTTTGTCTCATAGCTGGCTGGTGATTGTGAACACTATGAACCACTGCCTTTTCTTAATAACCAAGATTTATAACCACTACCAAGTTCTGCAGTTCAGAACTGACACACAGATGAAGGCATCTGAGCCATCACTGGCATTTGGCATTCATCACCTCATTTCTGGCAAAGCTGCCTTTCTGGCAGTGACATTCCTGGCCCAGATCTCTCTCAATGAAATCACTGACAAATTTCCCAGCACCTTGAATATGATCAGAATTGGGTCCCATGACCAGAAGATGCATGTGCATCTCTGCTGTAAGTAGCAAATGTTCATGATTGCTATCTAGCCATCCAGACTGAGGGGCTGGTGACATCTCTGAGTGAGCTGATTATATTAACACTCAAAGGCATAGACAGAACTTAATTACAACACCAAAAAAGATAACACCTTGCCTAGGGAAAATCATACGAGGCAAAATCTATTCAAATTACCTTAAAATATTTCTTTTCTGATTCAAGTTATCTACTTAACAGGGAAAAAAAAACCCACACAAACAAAAACAAACACTAAACATACCTCTTTTCTGATTGCAAAACAAAAAAGTGACATAATCTATTGCTACAAGTATCCAAAAAAAATTTTGTTTAGACTATTTTTCCTTAAAATTCACCTGTGAAAATCATTTCCCTGAACACTCTTTAGAAAGAAAACAGCCTGAAAAGAAAATTCTTAAAATATGTATTCTACTTTCTACACATTTCTTAGAAAGGGTTCTCTTTATTTCATTCTGGATGGGTCAGTGTAATTCAACACCTATAAAACTGCAGCACAGGAAAATTTTCACAGAATCTTGTAGCAATAAAAAGCAAAACAGAAACACTGTTTTAGAAGTAGCAGGTACCATTTCTAGTCTAGGACCTGTACTGAAGGTAGATGCTTTTCAAGCTTAGCAATGGAACAATTAATAAAGGAACCCATTAAGGTCTGATTGTTGCTGCTAAAAAGGAAGGTTGAATTTCAGTCCTTTGAAGTAACTGAGAATGATTCAGGCCTCATTACAGAGATATAATCTACATTCATACATTTATGTTAGTGATTCAAATCTATTGGGACAGATTGAATTCCGTTAAATAGTGCATCTTTCCTGTGGAACTTTTCTCAGGCTTTCTCAGGCTAACCTAAGAGGTGACCTGACAATACAAAGTAGTGGGGTATTTAGGGATTCAACTGTGCTATAAAAGAAAGGCTATACAGAAAGTAGAAAAAAAGAATGAGATATAATCTAAAAAGCTATGTCAGCTTTTCATTTAGATTCTGTTTTGTAAATGCCCTCCCTGTCATCACACAGGATAGAAAAGGACTCTATGCGTTGTAGTAGTTTTAAATACTGCACTGAATATTGCACCTGCCAAAAGAAAATTTAATATGAAATTCTGGATATGTGAGTTTTTTTCTTAAACACAAGATCTTACGACCAACATTCAACCAATTACAAGCCAGAAATGGATCTTAAGCAAGCAGAACTCTTGAGTAAACTCAAGAAAGTACCTATTTTTTTAATGAATAGGTGTTAAATACATCTGTTTGACACCCAAACTACTATTTTCTCCTGCCACTTAAAATGCTGGTTCACGGTATTTTCCAGCATTTGACAGGAAAAAGAGAAGAAAATGAAGGGTTTCTTCAAATGTATAATTTTAAGACATTAAAATAATTATTTATTATTTAAGCTGTTGGAATCAAAGAACTTCGATTTTAGAAATAACATGTTGTACCCTTCATGACCTAGACAGCAAGCAAACATTGACATCAGCTTCGTAGAACTACATGTAAGCTCAGGCGTTCACTGAAAAGTAGGCTTTTGCTTTTCCTAGTTGGTTATTTCTATTTCTTTATTAGTTGTCAAAAAAAAGGAAAGCCTAAATCAGATTCACAGAAAATTTTCTAAAATGCTTTTCACTCAGTGCAAATCCATGCAGAATAAATACTCTGAAGTACCATAAACAACATCATAAAACATAGTGATTATAACATTAAATGGTTTCATTTTTAAGGCTGTTTAAATGTCACCCCCAGAAGCTGAACACATAAATTTAGGACCCAACTCACTCCAGAATGAACACCATAATTGGAGAAAATAATTTCTAATTTCTGGTTGTGAAGTTAACAATATATTTAACATCCTAATCTAATTAATCAGTCTAATTTGAGAACTATTTGTTCTTTTCTGTATTTTCATTGTTTAAATTAATATTTACTCCAAATGACAAGTGCAATTTCATAGTCAGTTTTCCGTTGCATTCCCCTGATCTGCATTATTAAACTGCTTCTCTTTCGATGAAGTTCTGGGTTTACCTAGAGCTACTCCTGTTTCTGCACTGCTTCATTTCTCTGCTATTCCATTCTCTTAGCAAGTGCATCATCTTGCATTATAAAACATTTGTTTTATAATACTAAATACTGAACCAAAATTTAATGTCTTGCATGATGTTCATATCCTGTCAGTCCCTGATCCCTTATTCTGGTGTTAAAAGGTAATACATCATATGGAAGATGCCTGTTATTTACTGGGAAAGTTGACAGTTCAGTGACGGGCTTGAAGTATGAATCTGTCATAACATTCAGTATGTGAAATGAGAAATCCATTCAGGGAGGTGGCATCAAAGGAAAAACCAACAACATATACCCCTCTAGGAAAATAATAGCTTGAACAATCGCTTTAAAGTAGCCTTGAAAATGGAGAATTTGTTTCTTTCTGGCAAAGGAAACTGCATTAGTTAAAAAAAAAAAAAAAAAAAAAAAAAAAAAAAAA